>NC_053046.1:35859831-36474254 GCF_003473485.1 Medicago truncatula
TGGGGAAGAACAGCAGAGCAAAGTAGCATAGCAAAAATGTGTTCCTCGTCATTAATATGTTTGCTCTCGGTAATGGTGACCTCTCGGGAGAATTGATGACTGCATCAAAGATGCACTTCCTATTACTAGGACTAGTACATATGAAAATAGTTAGTAGAACAAAGGAGTATCCCCAACCTACACCTAGGTATTGACCGCGAGTCTCCAATATTGCAGAACAGGATGGTATACGATGAGATAGAATGTAATAGAAACAATGACAGGGGTAACCCGTTACCTACTCTTACTTAACATCTTACTTAACAAGCAAACACTTTACCCTTCCTTCCGAATTATGTAATCCGGAATGAAAAAAATCTCCCCTAATAGGATTCAAACCTACGATCAATTGGTTAACAGCCGACCACTCTACCACTGAGCTACTGAGGAACAAAGGTAAATTCTATTATCTGACCGAAGTTTCCTTTATAACTTGTGGAACTTCTTCATAATGGCTACGTTCCATGCCTCATTTCATAGGTAAATTCAAAGTGGCTCTATTTCATTATATTCTATCCATATTATCATATAATAAGATATTTAATCTAATAATATCTAATATAAATAATAAAAGAATATCATATCACCAACCATTTACTTATTAATATCATTTACTATACTATTAATATCATTTAATATCATATCACTAATCATTTACTATCTACTAAATATCATATAATATATTATTATATATAATAAATAAAAAATACGAAAATGAATAATTCATATCATATACTCCCTCCGTCCCTAATTATAAGACCCTTTTGAGAGTTTTTTTTGTCCCTTTTTATAAGACCCCTTTGTTATTTCCAACTACATTAATTATTTCTTTACATACATGCCCTTATTTATTATACATCTTTTTCTTCAATCAACAATAAATAACATGTTGAAAACATAAACTAACCTTCTTTCTTAAAGGATAAAATTGTAAAAACAATAGTGATTACAAACAACTTTAATACAAATATCCACTATCTTATTTCCCGTGATTTTGGCAAAAGGGTCTTATATATAGGGACGGAGGGAGTACTAAATATACTAAATAACATATACTAAATATCATTTACTATCTACTAAATATCATTTCTTGTCAAAAAAAAAAACTAAATATCATATAATATATTATTATATATAATAAATTAAAAATACGAAAATGAATAATTCATATCATATACTAAATATACTAAATAACATATACTAAATATCATATACTAAATATACTAAATAACATTTACTATCTACTAAATATCATATAATATATTATTATATATAATAAATAAAAAATACGAAAATGAATAATTCATATCATATACTAATAACATATAAGAATTACCAATATCATATACGAATAGTAATGAAATTGTAAGAATAAAAATTGCAATAAATATCAAAATACTAAAAGAGGTTTTTCATGATTTATCAATCGTTTATACTAGATCGTTTAGTAGTTTTATGCCTTAAAATACTAAATTCAGCCATTGTGATGGGATTGTATTATGGATTTCTGACTACATTCTCCATAGGGCCATCTTATCTCTTCCTTATTCGAGCCCGGGTTATGGACAAAGGGACCGAGACGGAAATAACAGCAACAACCGGGTTTATTACGGGACAACTTATGATGTTCATATCGATCTATTATGCTCCTTTGCATTTGGCTTTGATTAGACCTCATACAATCATTGTCCTAACTCTACCGTATCTTTTCTTTAATTTCGTATACAAAAAAAACAAACACTATTATTCGGCGGATTCTCACTTTTATTTGGATTTGGATTACGGATACAAGAATCCAAATTCAATACGTAAAAAGATATGACCAATTAACCAACCAAGAAAACTACTTGTTAAGAATAACAATTTATTGTTGGATCGAAAGAGGTAAATGTTCATTAATCTTAGTAAGATTGAACTTGGGAAAAGCAAGGGGTTTGATAACTGAAAAAAAAGATTGTTAAAGAATACTTTGTAAGTGATTGAACATCTTAATATAATTAAATAAAAATTAAAAGTATTAAAAGTTACTTTATGATTAAGATTAACTCTTTTATTTTTAGAAAAAATTGAGTCACTTATTTGACATTTAATGTTACCTATGTATACTACATTTTGATTGGTTGATATCATGAGAGGGTAATTACCTCCTAAATAAGAGAGGGTAACGTAGACCTCACCCGTTAACTTTGACTTGAACTGATAATCTCTTAGATTTTTTATTTTGTCTGATATTTGCATGTGTACTTTCCTATTGTATTCTGTCATCAAGATGTTTGCTTTTTAAAATACTTCCTACCCAGAGCTATTTCTTGAGGACAAGAGACTATTCAAGTATATATAAGAGATTTGGATAGATTATATTTCTACCTATTTTTTGGGGGCTTGTGTTACTTACTATTTATATAATTTGTTAAATTATTAGAGTTATTTTACTACCTTTTATTTGTTTATTCACGTTTACTATCATCATGAGTGAGTAAAATCATTTTACGTTCCAAACTTTCTAACGATTTGGTGTACCGATAAACTCAAATTTTTGAATGTATCATAAAATTTGTCTTGATTTTTTCAGACATGTTTAGAACATTATAAAACACTTCAGCGTAAAAAATAAGCTCAAAATATGATTTTTAGGTCTAAATTTTCGTTACTCGTTTAAAAATTCATAATAAATTATAGTAATTTTTTTGTGAAATAACTTTTTTTATAAACAAGCAAGCAAAAAGTCATTCAAAAATTGAAAAGTCTAAGGATAACAAAAAAATTTAAATTTAACATAACTATTCATGCTAATTTTTTTTTATAGAGACGTAAACATATAAAAAAAAAAATTATAAAGACACAAATTTTTTTTTTGATAATTTACAAGGACCAAGAACTTATTTAAATCTATGTTTTCAAAATTGGATTTACGTATGTTTTCGTCCTCAAACAAATATTTCAAGCACTGATGTTTATATTTCAAGCTTCTTCACAATGTGTGTTTGGGATAAATTTAAATTCATCGAGATTCATGTACCATACTCTCATTAATTTATACATTTAAATTTTTAGTTAACCAGCTTAAAGAAACAAACAATGGATGTTTACTTTAGTTTTTATTTTTGTAAAGATATTTTGATTCAAGTCTTGGTGTAGTTTAGATGTATTATTCGTATTTCATGTATTTGATTAATACTATGTGTAGTTTATATCTTTTTTTTTTTTTGAAGGAATGTGTAGTTTATATCTATTATTCGAAATACATGAAATGGTATTGGTAACATGATATTTGTGCTAGAAAAAGAGTATTATGCACTGTCATAAAAAATAAAATAAAAAAATCAAGTCACTACTATATTTGTTTTACCATATTCTGTATATTACTCCTAGTAACATACTATTTCAGTATTTCGAAAAGTTTCATCACTTACCTTTTTTTCGTTTTCTTAAGAGGATCACTTACTTAGTCTTTACTAAGATGATAACTGTGGATATAATGCTAATACTATCAAAATATTTATTGTAGAATATCAAAAATTGAATTAATACCAAATTCATCGAAAATCTGATCTTATCAAATTCCACCAACTCAAAATTAGTACAAGAATAATATAATAATAAAGAAGCATAAATGTTTTACCGTTTTCTTTTTATCCTTTATGAATGATGAATGAATAATCACAAATTTTGAGGCTCTATTCTTATGTAAGAGTCTATCTACATTCTCATAGTCACAAGTCTATAAAAAGGTTGTATTGTAACAAAGAAAGTCGTATCAAAATTTGTGATAGCAACAATGAACACACTTTGCTTTCTCACTCTTTCTTTGTTTTCCCTTTGTTTCATTGCTTCTTTTTCTCATGCTCTAAGCAATGGTTTTAGTGTTGAACTCATCCACCGTGACTCCCCAAAATCACCATACTACAAACCTACCGAAAATAAATACCAACACTTTGTCGATGCAGCACGTCGTTCCATCAATCGTGCCAATCATTTCTTTAAAGATTCTGACACAAGTACACCTGAATCAACTGTAATCCCCGATAGGGGTGGTTATCTCATGACCTATTCAGTTGGTACCCCTCCAACTAAGATATACGGTATTGCTGATACAGGTAGTGACATTGTTTGGCTTCAATGTGAGCCTTGTGAACAATGTTACAACCAAACCACTCCCATTTTTAATCCATCAAAATCATCTAGTTACAAAAACATTCCTTGTTTGTCTAAGCTATGTCATTCTGTGAGAGACACCTCTTGCAGTGACCAAAATTCTTGTCAATATAAAATTAGTTATGGAGATTCTTCACATTCACAAGGAGATCTTAGTGTTGATACTCTTTCATTGGAATCCACCAGTGGAAGTCCTGTTTCATTTCCTAAAACAGTGATAGGTTGTGGAACTGATAATGCGGGGACGTTTGGAGGTGCAAGCTCTGGTATAGTTGGCCTTGGAGGCGGGCCGGTGTCTCTCATAACACAATTGGGATCATCAATTGGTGGTAAATTCTCTTATTGTTTGGTGCCATTGTTGAACAAGGAGTCAAACGCATCAAGTATACTCAGTTTTGGAGATGCCGCTGTGGTTTCGGGTGACGGTGTTGTGTCAACTCCTCTAATAAAAAAAGACCCCGTTTTCTACTTTTTGACATTACAAGCATTTAGTGTTGGAAACAAAAGAGTAGAATTTGGAGGCTCTTCGGAAGGTGGTGATGATGAAGGTAACATCATAATTGATTCAGGTACAACATTGACACTTATACCTTCCGACGTCTATACTAACTTGGAATCAGCTGTGGTGGATTTGGTGAAACTAGATCGTGTTGATGATCCTAATCAACAATTCAGCCTATGCTATAGTTTGAAATCAAATGAATATGATTTTCCTATAATCACCGCACATTTTAAAGGTGCCGATATTGAGTTGCATTCTATTAGTACCTTTGTTCCAATTACTGATGGTATTGTTTGCTTTGCTTTCCAACCATCTCCTCAACTTGGTTCCATCTTTGGGAACTTGGCTCAACAAAATTTGTTGGTTGGTTACGATCTTCAACAAAAAACAGTGTCGTTTAAACCTACTGATTGTACCAAAGTGTAATGAGTGTTGAAGCCTGTAATGAGTCTATATTTGTTTGTTGTTGGTTACATTGTGTTTGCTTTTATCCTTGAATTTATAATAAAATAATTTGCATTTTATTTCGTATCTTTTTAATATCAAATGTAATTCACATTTGGTTTCTGTCAAATATTCAATATCATCCATGTTGCATTTGTTTAGAAGTGTACAGCCAGTGTCATCAACCAATCACAAGAAAAAAATTCATAAGTGATTTATTGGACGAGGTGTTAAGTATCATATAAAACTCTCACACGCAATTATAAGGGCTCGAGTTCGAGCCTACATAAAGGTGTAAGTTCATTAGTTCAATCTATCTTACAAACAAATATCAGTTTTATTTATTCATAGAAAGGTTGAAATTGAACTTATTTTCATTTAACCAATCAACATACAAAATCTTCTAACTATTGTGATTATGATTTTCAAACGTTTGACGATCATATCATTAATGTTATTAATGAGTTGCATTTATATGCTTCCCCTAATATTTCTAAGGGGTCAAATTGTTTAGAACACACTTGAAATTGCTCCAGAGCCAAGTTTATACACATAATATGATGTGCTTTTCCTATCATACAAATCTCATGCATAGTCAGAATCAGACCATCCCTCTAATTCACAGTTCAATTCACCTCTTTGATACAAAATCCCATATTGCAAAGAACCCTTCAGGTATCTCAAAATGCGTTTTGCTGCAGCAAAATGTATTTATGTTGGTTTCTCCATGTATCTGGCTATGAGGCACACAGCATAGGCAAAGTTAGGTCTTGTAGCAAGAAGATACATCAAGCAGCCTACCATTTGCTTGAAGTTAGTAGCATCAACCCTTTTTCCACTATCATCTTTAGAGAGCCTGTTACTAGGAACAATAGGGTTGCAGACCATATTACATTGTTCCATACCAAACCTTGAAAGTATTTCTTTAGCATATTTAAGAAAAAATAAATCAAGTTGTTCTCACCCAAAAAAATTCATTTTGTTTTCAATGCTGCACAAAATGAGAAAAACATTTTAGATAGGGAAATGTGTTTTTTTTTTTTTTGAAAGGGAATGTTGTTTCCAGGTGAAAAATATTTTCGGAACTATCACAACCTCTAACTCATTCATTGTAGCAACTTATGGTAAATGGGACCTTTGTTATTTGTTTTATTCTTTTGCTACCATAACAATTTTTGGTTTGTGAGACATTCGTCAAAATAGCTTATTAAAACAACTTATAATATATATAAAAATAATTTTCATTTTCTACAAAAATAGCTTATGTAATCTTATACATAAACACTTATCATCGTAAGTGTTTATGCTATAACTTATTTATTCAAACAGACCAAAGTCAAGTTGCATGCTCCTCAAGAAGCACATGCATGATGGGAGAATTCTTGTTCTAATTCATATACTACAAAGCTCTCTGTAGGATTACTACCAAGATTGATTCTATATCTTGTTGATCACATAAATTTTTTTACAATAATTTTTTTAAGAGGATAAAAAAGGATCTTTATTTTCACGCACGGTAATATATTCTACAACGGAATTGCTTCAGATAGTACTATATGTTGAAAGTTTGACCACACAACTTACACTCATAAGTGAATTTTGGACATAAGGAGATTTTATTGGATGATGAGAAATTCATGATGCATTTGCGAGAAAAGGTGTCACTATAAATAGCACTACTGATTCTACAAAAGTGTTTTGGTTAGGATTGAACCACGACTCATTTACTTCTGTGTACGACACTACAAGAAAATATGTGATTTGCTACGTCCAAATTCGTAGCAAGTTTCAGTTAAGGAGTTTAGCTTGTGATTTACTGCGGAATAACTACTGAATCACCGTAGCATTGATTGAGAGACAAAATCGCTAGGGAATTATTTCATAGTAAATCCGCAGTTAGTAGAACTAAAATCCTAGCAAGTATTTAGGTAATCCGTAGGGAAAAAGCATTCAAAATATATTTTCCTTAGCAATATAACTATGACTTATCATAGCATATTCACATCAAATCTACAGCAACATAACTTGGACATATTGTAGCGATTCCGTAGCAAATCTCCAGCTGAAATAAAAAAAATAATTATAAATCAACACAGCTTATGCTAAATGACGACTTCAATAGCTGGGGTACTCCTTTATGGAGTAACTAGACCTAGCAATTTAAGGTAGTAATACAATGCAAAACCCTGCAGTTATTGATTAATTAAGAAATTTCTTGGTTTGTTAGATTGCATATATATCATCTACGGCATAAACCAGCAGTTCTGTGGCCTGCTCAAGTGGTCAAAGTTCTATAAACTTTAGTAACTCGTGCATGAATCAAGTTTAATTTCAATAGTACAACTCCAAACTTTAAACTAACACTATTTTTCTAGTTAACATTAATATATAATCAACTCAGAAGTATGAGACCGAAATCTAGTCGATAAGAAGAATGAAAAACTTACGGTCATGATGTCACCAACATACATAGCCAAAGGATTATTTTCATATCGCCTGCAAATTTCAAAGACAGAGAAACAATTACTAGATCTATTCCTAACATGCAATAATGCAAAAGGAAAGCTACATAGATGCTAACCAATTTTATAAGCAGCTGCAGGGGAAATCAAGATATCATATTGGTCGAGTACCTCCTTAGAGCTATTCCTTATAATGGTTCTCACCTGTTACATACACACATAAAACGCCTTGTAGATCCCAACTTCTAAAATAAATGAAATTCAGAACGTCGATAAGACAATCTAGGAAATGAAGCAAGAGTTTACTTTAACTATCACAACAATATCTATGTTCAGTAACATCATATTCTATAAGACACATAAAGAACAAGAGCGGACGTATATCATGTATGGATAAAATCTTGAAACATTATAAATTTCTTTAAGCAACATATATTAATCCGAGTCTTGCGACTAAATTCAAGATCATTTGGGTTGAGAAGAATTCAGAGTTACAACAGACCCACCGAGAAATAAATAAAATAAAGTTAGCAGTACCTGTTGTGCTCGTTTTTAATATGCATCATAGTAACTAGCTGAAAGGGATTGTGTCCCCATCAAAATCGTCATTTTCACCTGAAATGTATTAAAAATAGAAAGCTAAAAAATAAGCCAATCCATACGAGCCGTGGGTGAACTTATGAAAACTAACTAATGACATTTTTCATAAGCTTTTTTCAGCTTAATTTCAGAAGTTCTCACAGGTAGGATTTGAAAACTTAGAGCATGTACAAAAACAATTTAATTTCATTTTATCTTGTTCTATAGAAATAATTTAGGTAAGCATAAAAATAAGTGCTTATCATGATAAGAACTTGTGCTATAAGCTTGAAATAAGTTGTTCACCAAAACAAGACCTTAATACTGAATGACAGTAATTCAAATTCATAATCTAGAATCTTTAATAATTAACAATTTAAATTCGGCATTTGAATAATGAAGTACAAAATTCGAAAAGAAAAACAAGCTGGATCTAATAATTCAAAATCAGATTGATATTTTTATAGAGAGAACAAGGGAAATACTTTCGCTTCTTTCTCCAGCTCTTCTTCTTGCCACCAGTGGCACACCTCTTGTGCATGGAATCCCTAGAAATACCTGTTCAGAAAACAAACACATGATAATTTACTCAGAAAATTGAACAATGGCAGATCCAAGAACAGAGATGAAGATGAAGATGAATCATACAAACACAAGAGGTTGACAATTACAAACATTGCACAAGGAGGCAGAAGAGGTACATACAGACACTTGGTTTTACTGCCAGAACACAACAGTAATACATTTAGAAAACAGGACAATTACTCAGTTGTAGAGAGTAAAATTGCACAAGGAGGCAGGAGAGGTACATTGGATGCTCTATGCAAAATTCATCTTGTTTATAAGGCAATTTTATTGTTCACAAAACTTAATGACATTGAGGAGTGTCATAGGAACCTTGCGCAGAGGCTAGGAGGTAGCGCAGAGGAGTTGAAACATTGGAGCAAGACGCACTGCAATCAGCTACGTAATGACATTGAGGAGTGTCGTAGGAACCTTGCTAGATTCCGTGGGTCTGCTGATGCTGAATTTTTTGAGAGCCTTCAATGGAAAATGACTCAGTTACTAGTACAAGAAGACGTCTATTGGAGGCAAAGAGCTAAAAGTCATTAGTACAAGGAAGGAGATCTTAACACCAAGTTCTTCCACGCTTCAGCTACAGCAAGGAAAAAGGTAAATAAAATTCTTTCTCTAGAAGATGATGCAGGGGTCCGTGTGTCAGATGATAATGATATGGCTTCAGTAGCTAAATGTTACTTTGATGAGCTGTTTCGAGCTAAACAAAGCACAAGAGATCCGGTGATCAATGTTATAAATAAAGTCATTTCCGAGGAGGATAATCATCAACTTACAACACCTTTTTTGATAGAAGAATTTAAGGAGGCAATGTTCTCAATGCAAGCCGAAAAATGCCCAGGTCCTGACGGATTTAATCCTGGTTTTTACCAACATTTTTGGCAACTGTGCAGCCCGGATATTTTTCGTGAATGTTGTTCTTGGTTAGAAAGTGGTCAGCTACCAGCCTCACTCAATTCAACTAACATTGCTTTAATCCCTAAAGGTTCTGAGCAACGGACAATGAAAGACTGGAGGCCAATTGCACTTTGCGATGTTTTCTATAAGGTGGTGTCCAAGGTGTTGGCGAATAGATTAAAGAAAATTTTACATAAATGTATATTGGATAATCAGTCTGCGTTTGTGCCAGGACGGCCAATTTTAGATAATGCGATGGTTGCCATTGAGGTGGTTCACTACATGAAGTCAAAAACAAAAGGGAAGAAAGGTAATGTTGCTCTAAAATTAGACATAAGCAAGGCGTATGATAGAATTGATTGGTTGTATCTTAAGGAAGTAATGATCAAGATGGGATTTTGTCATCGGTGGGTGAATTGGATAATGATGTGCATAGAAACGGTTGATTACTCGGTGTTAGTTAATCAAAAGTTGGTAGGGCCTCCTATCATTCCAGGGAGAGGACTCCAGCAAGGGGATCCTTTGTCCCCGTATTTATTCATTTTATGTGTGGAGGGGCTGTCAGCTCTTATTCGTCAAGCAGAGGCCAGGGGCGAGTTGCATGGCGCAAAAGTATGTAGAAATGCACCGATTATCACTCACTTATTGTTTGCCGATGATTTTTTTTGTTTTTCAGAGCCACGGAAACGGAAGCACATACTATGAAGACTATATTGGCCATTTATGAGGTAGCTTCTGGACAGGCTATAAGTCTTCCTAAGTCTGAAATTTACTATAGCCGTAATACAGGAGCAGATGTGCAAAATAATATTACTTCAATCTTGGGAGTTCAGGCAGTATTAGGCACTAGTAAATACCTTGGTTTGCCATCAATGATCGGAAGAAGTAAGAAATCAACTTTCAATTTTATCAAAGACAGAGTGTGGCAAAAGATTAATGCCTAGAGTAGTAAATGCTTGTCGAAAGCCGAAAGATAGGTGATGATAGAATCTGTGCTGCAAGCAATATCTTCATATGTTATGAGTGTGTTCCTTCTTCCTACCACACTTGTAGACCAAATAGAAAAAATGATAAATGGCTTTTGGTGGGGGAATGGAGGGAGTAACAGAAGAGGAATTCATTGGCTATCTTGTAATAAGCTTAGAGTTCATAAAAATCATGGAGGTATGGGGTTCAAGGATTTGACGGCGTTTAATCTGGCAATGTTAGGTAAGCAGGGTTGGAAGTTTCAATTTCAAAGTGAATGTTTGGTTTCGAAATTATTCAAGGCTCGATATTTTCCCCAGAGCGACTATTTGGGGGCGAAATTGGGCCACAACCTAAGCTTTGTGTGGCGTAGTATTTATAGCGCCAGAAGAGTTGCTAGATCTGGTGTTAGATGGAAAATCGGTAACAGTGTCAACATTCCAATTTTCGATGCCCCATGGCTAGCAGATGGAGGTTGTATCTCAGGTGAAGGACAAACAATGGAGGTTATTCAGCAAGCCAAGCTTGATTCTCTTATAAATCCTTATACAAGGAGCTGGAATTATAATGCTATTAATTATTATTTTGATCATGGTACTGTACAACGTATTCTTAGGACACCTCTATTTAATCAGGTAGAGGAGGACCAATTAATATGGAAGGCCGAGAGGAACGAGCACTATTCTGTCAGAAGCACGTATCGTTTGTGTATGGAAGAAATAGGGGATATTTCATATTTACACAGGCCGGGCTGCTGGTCAGACATTTGGAAATTGAAAGCTCCCCACCTAAGGTGAAGAATTTAATTTGGAGAATTTGTAGGGGGTGCCCGCCAACTCGTGATAGGTTACTTGATAGAGGCGTTAACTGTACCTCTATGTGCTCGTTGTGTGAAGGCAATTACGAGGAATAATAACATTGTAGCAATGCGGAATAATAACATTGTAACAGCTGCAATGCGGAATAATAACACTGTAGCAGAAATTGTCTTCCATTTGATTCAAAATCTGCCACATCTAAAGTTGGAAAATTTTGTAAATATTGTTTGGAGTATTTGGAAGACGCGGAATATGAAAATTTGGCAAAATGGGTCGGAAACATGTCAAGCTATTGTGGAACGTGCGCGTAAGTTGTTACAAGGATGGAAGGAAGCAAATTTATGCAAGGCTCGGTTGGGGGAGGGCGAACAACATCATGTTATGTGTGATGGAAGCAGTAGTTCAGCCATGAGAGAGGGCGAACAGCAGCCTGCTATGCGTGCTGTCAACACTGTATCAGCTAGCAGCAACACCTCTGCGATGGGAGAAGGCGAACAACAGTCTGTTACGCGTGTTGTCAGCACCGTATCCGCTGGCAGCAACAGTTCAGCGCATCAACGGCACATCAATGGCAAAAACCAGGCAGGGGAAGGCTTAAGTGTAATGTCGATGCTGCATTCTCGAGTTCCTTGAACGTAATTGGATTTGGTATGTGTATAAGGGACGAAGCTGGACAGTTTGTGGCAGCAAAGACGCTACGGTCTAGTCCTATATGTGATTCAAGTATAGGTGAAGCTTTGGGCCTGTCATATGCTATCCAATGGGTACATGAGCTGCAACTCACTAACGTCGATTTTGAGATGGATGCCAAACGGGTTGTAGATTATTACATTAAAGGAAGCAATGATATATCTGAATTTGGCGCAATCATTGATGATTGTAGACGTCGATGTTGTTATTGGTTTGAAAACTCTAAGGTTGAGTTTAATAGGAAACAAGCGAATATGGTCATTCATACTCTTGCAAGAGAGACCATACTCCTAGCTAGTCCCCAAACTTTTAATGTTCTACCTTCTTGTATTGGATCTTTAATTTCTAATGAAAAGCTATAAGCTATTTCCTCTCCAAAAAAAAAAAAAAAAGGGGTATTCCACCAGATGTGGACACATACATTATTCTTATTGAAGGATTGTGCAAAAGCTTTTAATGGTTATTGTCATTTTATCTATCTAAAAAAAATATCTAATTTTTTTGTCTACCAATTTGTGAGTATCTCTTACGGTAGGCCTTCAAACTTTGGTTCTCTTCATCATAGAAGTCTAGTCCTTCCAATATCCGTTCGTCAATTTTTTACTTATTTGGTACAACTTATTTATATTTTATTTCATAGGGAATAATATATGATAAATTTATTGGCTCAACCAGGTGTTTATTTTTTAATACCACCTGCAAGGTCATACTCATCTATAAGAAAGTGTGGACATGATCCCCATAAATATTTAATTTGTTTTATAAAATAATTTATTTCCCTATAATAGGGCTTTTAACAATGATTTTTGGTTAATTGTGAAATGTGTTAAACCAATCACAAATGAACGTTTAATCAGTGAGAACTTAGGATCTTGGACGAGTTAATTGGTAACCTAGACGAATTTAGGTGTGTGTGAGTGCGTCTTGACTCGAAACAGGCATGCAAGTCTTGTGAGGATATAATCTTAAAGGATGCACACTGATGCTAGAACATGAACAAAGTTGCTGGAAAATTAAAGACAATATCGTAAATGCCAAAAAATAACTCGCAAGAAACTTAAATGGACTTGAATTTTTCAAAAAAGATTTAAAATGATAGAAAATAGCTACGCGAAATGTAAATTTTGCTGAATAATAAAGGACTCAAATATAATCCTTGATTTTTTTTTCTTTTGAGGAAAAGTGCTTGAAAGTTAAGGAGTTGGAATTAAATTTCTTAAAGAGAAATGCTACATAGGATGAGAAGAATGGCCACATAGGATGATCTCATAAAGGTAAATTTCATGTCAGAAGCTTTTAACGCGTAGTTGTACAACCACTTTTCGACAACTTTTAAAACAACCATCTTTCTCATACTCGCATGTATTTTTATTCTCCCTCTTTTTCTTTCTCACTCTATTGATTTTGTCCAATAAAAAGAGAGAAAAAGTGATTGTCATAAAAGTTGTATAAATATCACTCCTCCATTTTATTTTTCTACCTCCATTAATCATCATTAGTAAGGTTGAAACTACAGTAATTGAAAAAGGCCCATAATACTAATCAAAAGAGAAATGACAAAATCCAATTTCTTTGTGCAATTTTAGTGATCTTTTGTATTATTCTCTTGATATTAGTATACAAGTTCATCAAATTAGATTTAGTAAAAGTGTCGATTCTATTTTGCTTGGTTCATATCATCACATGCTCTCCATTTTGTTATTAGCAGATATTTTTTTAGACAAAATTTATAATGTCAAGTATCTTTTAGTGGAAATAATATTTCAACTATGTTTGCACCCCGACACTAACACCTATCATTTACGGTATCTCAAGAAATATCATTAAAAAAGATAGAATAGACAACAAAAGAATGTAGGCATAAACCAAACTCATTCAAAGATCTAAAGAAAGCAAAAATTAAAAAGACCAAGCTTATTATGACGAAAGTCTTTCTTCAAAAACATAGGGAGGAATCCCACCAAAAACCCAACTAGATGTTAATCTTCAATGTGGATTATATGTCATAGACGCACAAAAAAAAAAACTAAATAAATAAATAAATAAATAAAAGAAAATTATGGCATCTAAGATTAAGCCACTTTTCTTATGTTGATTTGCAAAATGTTTCCAAACAATTTCCCTTTGTATCTAATAATAATGATATGCCACCTTGTAATTTCCTGTCATTTTGCTAAACATAGAAATCCAGAAGTCCTAGCTCAACAGGCAAAATGCCGAAATTGTTAGGTTGGATGCCATGATCGGGATTCGAACCCCGGTACCTCCACTTGTGTGTGTGAGTTTATAATAGCTTTGCCATTTTATCTATCTACAAAAAAAAAAAAAAAAAATTACCTTTTGCACGTAGTGTATCCAAATATATTGCTCCTTTTGATATCATGCATGCTAATTTGTGGTGCCCTTATTCTATCATTTCAATTTTGGGATACAAATATTTCCTTACACGTGTTGATGATTCACATCATTAATAGACTCCCCTAGTATTCTCCTTAAATTTAAATGCCCCTAGGAACTTCTTTTCCGACCACCTCCCAATATTATGCATCTTACTTCCTCAGTTTCTATATATAACCCCTTTTTGCTTTTTACATATTTCTTAAGAAAAGTTGTTAATATTACCAAATTATCCTTTGTTTGTATGTGTGTTAAATTTGACTTATCATATTTCAATATAAGTTAGCAGTATTAATTAGGGGTATTGTTTCGGAAAAAAAAAATAAATGTATCTAGTAATTTGAAAAGGAGTTTATATTTAGGGACAATTTTTTAGTCAAATGGATGGTTATATATAGAGACGGATGGAGTAAATTTTTAGGTGTTTGATCTATGCAACTTCCTTGAAATCTCACAAGTCAATCTATTTCCAATCATTTACCTATTATTGATGATCATATCTGCATTCCTAACACTAAATTTCCACCTTCTGACCGGACATGGAATAGTTTGCGGATTTCTAACAATTAGAATGGTTGAAATTAATAAGATAGCAATTACAACCCAAGAGGTAATAAGCACTTGAGTATGCACTTAAAACTCACCTATTTGCCAATGAAAATGTTTCCCTACTTCCACAACAGATATATCATAGAATCTAAACTACACTCGTTACCCAAGTTAGTTTGCGAGATTTTTTAAAACCATCGGTGAGATACACGCGAAATACGTGCAAGATCCTTTAGAATTTAGATGCTAATACCAGTTTACCTTAGTCTATCCTGGATGAATCTGATTGTTCACAGGTTCATATCTTTCCCCTACATAATCTAAACTATCTACTCCTTGGCCCTAACTTTTTATTTGAGAAAATCCACAAGGATAATTAAGAGGCCTAGTTTTCTTGAAACCTTTCAGTGTAATAATAACATGTCCAATGATAACTCTTCAACTACTATTGCATATATGTTACTTCTTATCACAATTGAAGTCTTGCATATAATCTTTCTGTCTCTCTATTTCTGCAAACATTGAGCCCCAAAATTTTAGCCAAGCCTCTAAGTTTGATTGTTGAATGTAGGACATGTCATTACCCCTGGTTATCCTACTAGTGATGATTCTACAAAGGTGTGTAAGTGACATAAATCTCTATATGGTCTAAAATAAGTCAGTAGGCAATGGTACTCTATCATCTGCTTTAATCTCCTAGGGTTTTGCACAATCTCAATATGATGATTCCTAATATATAAATTTGAATGGTGCTTATTTTGCTGCTCGACTTCTGTATGTTGATGATATAATCTTAGATGGTGACTCTCATCAACACGAAATCAACTTAATCAAGAGTTATTTGGATCAACAATTTTGCATCAAGGACCTTGGTAACTAGAGGTTTTTCTTAATTAGAAATTGCATGATCAAATAGTTCTGATATGAGATCAGAGAACGTTCTTATCTCGCACTTAGATATAGATCTAGATTTAGTTACACAAATTCTTAGTTAGTTATATGTAATTTGCTTATAGTTAGAGGCATTTACCATATTTAGATGTACATGGGAGTATGAATATGAGCTTTAAGTTCTCTCATTAATGTAACTTGATAATTTTTCATTCATCAACAATAATGAAAATTTGCTTTCCTTTATCTCAAGGTCGAGATCAACACATATTTTTAGCATAGAAATCTTCATTTTTATATATTTAGAAGTTTTTTTTGACAAAATATACCTAGGAAATTTAACTTCGTTGGTGATACTTTTTTCACAATTATTTTTGTAAGAATTTATGTGATGGCTTCGACAACATAAAGTTTCTATTTAAGAATATAATATGGCAATTACTGTATTTTACAGAATGGTAAAACGTGTAGTAGCTATTTGTTGATTCCTTTGTCTCATTATAAGTGTATCATTTGCAATATTTTATTCTTTTAAATTAATTATCACTTTAAAATATCAATCAGCATTAATTATTTTTTGCACTAATATATCTTTATTTTTTCTATCTTAACCCACTGAACTATAATTAATAAGGATATTTTAGAAAATCAAACTTATTTATCATTAAAATTAAATAAAATAATCATATTTATCATTAAAATGAGATATTTACAACGAGACAAATAAAACTTATTTTTATTAGATTAATTAATTATTACATTGACTAAATGAAATAATATTCATATTGATGATTATATTTGATTTTTTCTAAAATATTTATTAACTTTAATGAAAACTCGTTTGATTAAGTTTTTGAAAAGATTATTGTCTCTATAATATTGTCAATAGCCATTTCCACAAGCCAATAGATTCATTAAAAAAATAAATCGCACGAAATACTACATCTCTTTTCACCTCTAATTTTTCTATATAAACATGCATTGAATGTACAATTATTACATTGCAAATACAAATAGCAAAACAAAATAAAAAATAAGAAGAGAAATATGGGTTTCACCGAGAAACAAGAGGCTTTAGTAAATAGCTCATTCGAATCATTTAAACAAAATCCTGGTTATAGTGTTTTGTTCTACACTATGTAAGTTTGATATCTTTTGAGTGTTTGTGTTTGTATTTTCTCTTCTCGTTAATTGTTGGTTTAAAAGAGAAGACATAAATTAACAATAATATTGTATCAAAAAAATTAACAATAATATTTTTGGTTGCTTTATTTAAAACAGTATATTGGAGAAAGCACCTGCAGCAAAGGGTATGTTCTCTTTTCTTAAGGACTCAGCTGGAGTACAAGATAGTCCTAAACTTCAAGTCCATGCTGGAAAAGTTTTTGGAATGGTGAGTGTAATTAAATATCGATAAATTTTTTCCTTCTTTTATTTATTCTTCATTCAATTAACGACGATTTTGGCTTTTAGCATTAACAATTACTCCAATATGATTAATTTTTGAACAAGTACTTCAATATGATTAATGGATGGAGAGAAAGATGATATTAACAATTGTGATATCTAGGAGACATCATCCACACAATTGAAACACATGAAATCAAAATTTCACAATTGCGGGAGATTGAAAGCGCAATAAAGCATCTATTTAATCAAAGTTTAATTTTATTTTTTACTAGTTGGAAAGATTGTTCAATTAAAATTAGAAAATGAATTAATATTTTTCTACTTAAGAATATATAATCACATTATATTAATAGGAATAATAACAAATTATATTTGTACTTTTTAAATAGTTTTCACTAACATGAATGTTATTGATCTTAAGATATTTATACATTTTGAATTATAGGTACGCGATTCAGCTGCACAACTCCGAGCCACAGGAGGAGTAGTATTGGGAGATGCTACTTTGGGTGCTATCCACATTCAGAATGGAGTTGTTGATCCTCATTTTGTGGTATGATAATATCATACAATATTTCAATAGATTCATTCTTAATTTTTTTACTCCCTAATGGCCATTTATTATTCTTTAATTTAATAAAATATTTCAATAGATCCAAAATTAATGCTTTTGGCGCCTTACAGGTGGTTAAAGAAGCTTTGCTGAAAACAATAAAAGAATCATCAGGAGATAAATGGAGCGAAGAATTGAGCACTGCTTGGGAAGTAGCTTATGATGCATTGGCAACTGCAATTAAGAAGGCAATGAGTTAAACTTGAGATGATATATAATTATATCTCAACTTAATAAATAAAAGTTGTATTACTAAAACTTGTTTAACAAGTTTATATAATAAAAATTATTGAAATGACTATTAAATAGTTATTATTATATTTATGCTAGTGCATTTCTTGTTAAAAAAATCCCCCTCAATATTGAAATAACTATGAAATAGTTATCATATTTGTGCTATGTGCCTTTTCTTTAATCCACCACCAAGATTGAGTCTTCAATTGATAGAAATCCCCCAACATGAACAAAAAAAAAATGCCCTCAACATTGATCCCTTTATTATCAAAAGGATGATTACACCATTTAACAATGTACAATAAACACCTAAACATTGCAAAGTTTCCATCCAATCTTCATGACACAAGACACACAAAAAAAAAGATAAAGTCTTTTCAACTCCACACCCATTAATGTAAAGTTGAGAATCTTGATGTAAAATCTCACGTATGTACAAATCATCCTTTGCTAAGAGATTGAATAAACACCCTTTCTCCAACCTATCCACACATCTTTGCCACAAAAACAATAGGATCTATTGGTAAGTCAAAAAGTACCTCTTTGTATAGTTTGTAAAAGAAAAATAGACGAAATAAAGTAAAAATAAAGTAAATGAGAAGAAGAGAGCCTCAAGTGAATTCCACCCAAAATGATTCTTTCTGTCTAGTTTCAATACTATGCAAAACGAGAAAAGCATTATATAGTCAGCACAATCCAATTTGGGTAAGAAAATTTATGTTTATTTTTATTTACAATGTTAGAAAATTATGTGCATTTCGATATATAGTTTGTAAAAATAAGTTATGTTAAATTTTACCAATTTTACGATCAGCCAATGATCCACTACTTAACTATACAACTTTTAACTATACAATTGACCTATTCATCCAATCTATTTACTTGATCATGGGACCTAATCATTAAACCTAATCATTTCCTTCCTGTAGGTACAATTCTAGTAATTAAGACATTTTTGTTTGAATAATAGGGGTCTTGCAGGGTTAGCCGTGGATTTTGATAAAATTTGTTTTTTTAACGTTATGATTCCTAGAGGATGAGAACCTTGATAATTCGGAGTTTAATCGGAAGATAAATAATATTTGATAGGTAAATAAAATCTAATTAATAATTGTTTCATCCAAAATCGAACTCGGTTCTTTCATGTGATTCATCCTTTGAGAACTTATTAACAACTTCAGTTTTTTTTTTTTAAGGAATTAACAATTTGAGTTTAATCACTTAGTTAAATCTAATCTTTATTTTCCTTGGTGTTCATTTTCAAACACATTATTCAATGTCATTGGCAAATATCTAAAAAATATTTTCCACTATAACAACCAAATACCATATCCCATTATTTTTCAATTGTCGTTTTAAAGTAATTTATATAGTCCTTGTATAGCTCACCTTAGTTTTTTTTTTCACAACAAAAGTATTACTTAGTTCTTTTTTTCGTTTTGACAATAAAAATGTTATTTTAGTGTATTAATTCCCACCTTTTATAATATTATTATTTTATTAGATCATGTGTTAAAGTTCAAAACAAACACGTTATGACTGGGTAGTTTTTAAAATACACTCGGTAGAGAAATATTAAGATGTGTATTTACATTTAAAGTGGTATTTTAAACTGTTAGCGTTATAAATATTTTCTTTGAAATTTTATTTTTTTTTCCTTCAAAACAAAAATATTTTCTTTGAAAGGAGTGTTATAAATTTTTTTATTTTTATGAAAGTGTTATAAATATATTATTAGCAACAAAAAAATGTTATATATATAACACTCTCTTATATGACCATCCTTGGTCCTTAGTTATCCATCAGCATCGACATGTAGGCATGCAAAGTTGTTTACTCTAATTTTTTGTTAATTGATTATGAAATTTGTCAAACCTACCACAAAGGAGTGTTTGATCAGTGTGATCATAGGAGTTTGAATGAGTTAATTGGTAACTTAAATGACCTTAGGTGCGTGTGAATGTGTCGTTCAAAAAATGTCTTGATCAAACAAAGGTGCAAGTTTTGTGAGGAATCTTAAAGGAATAAAAAAGTTTGCTGAAAAATAAAGGAATCAAATATAAAAATGCTTGAAAGTTATTGATTTGGTTCAAATTGTTAGATCGAACACGGTGATCATCCGGGTTCAAATTCTAGCTCCACCATTTGTGAGTTTAAGTTTTCATCGACTATTGTCATTTTGTCTGTATAAAAAAAAAAAAAAAAAAAAAAAAAAAAAAAAAAACTTAACGATGAAATTTTTTGAAAGGAAGATTGAAAAGAAACATAAAAGTTTTGACATGAAACAATATTACAATATTAGAAAAATTAAAGGATATTTAAAGACAATAAAAGACACTCTTAGATCATGAAAGCTTATACACCTACCTGTTAGAAGTAGACATCAGAATTTAAGTACCCAACCTTATTTACATATAGTTGGAACTAGTAGAGCCTAATATTTATGGGGAAAATGTAATTAGATAAATGCCCTACTGCATGGTCCACCTATGCATGCATGTTAAAATTTTGATGTTCTTCTCATTAATGATGGAAAATTGTTGTTGACACATTTCATAAGGCTGAGGTTCACAAGTAAAATACGCTTTTGCTCCCTTGACAGTTAACTGTCGAGGAATTCAAAAACCGGCTGCAGTTAACTGCCGAGGAAAACCTCGGGAGTTAACTACCGAAAGTTTGTTATAAGTACAGACCAGACATATGAGTTTCCAAAACTCCATTGTTACGTTTTTTATTCTCCTAGGTGCGATTTTGAGCAATTTGAAGTCATTCCAAGTTAATTTCAATCACAAGAACAAGTAAGTTTTTTGAATTCTATTGCATTGTTGTTTTGTGGTCGAATTGTTTTTTTTTTTTGTTAAATTTCGATTATATAGGTTTTATTGATTTTATGATATGTTAGGATAGTTTAGGTTAGAATTGTTAGAGAATTTTTATTGAATTGTTAGGTTTAGGTTTTGATGAATCGTTGTAGAATTGTTAGAATTGTTTAGGTTTAGGTGTAGGTTTTGATGATAGTTTAGGTGTAGGTTTAGTTTTTGATTTTACGATTTTATGGCATTGTTGTTTAGTTTAGGTTTTGATCGCAATTTTTTTTTAATGTAGATATGTCTCAGAATCAGAATCAGGGTAACGTTCAGGGTGATGAGAAGAACAAAGAAAAATCGCCTATGACATGGCACATAATTGTTTGTGATGGTTCCGAGAAAGAAAGAAAAAAAGAAGGGTTCGAAGGTGACGGTGTACAATCAGTCGAGGTTGAGGAGGAGCGGGAGGACATGCTATTTTGGTCCTCAACCAAAACAAGGTTCCCCAGGGACTGTAGCGGGCAACTCGATTGACTTGTGTGACGAGGAAGAATGAATGTAATGGCTTTTAATGCCTAATTGTTTTGGATTTTTTTATGTTTTATTTTTGTGTCGCGCACATTTTGTTTGACATTATGGTACTTAGAATAAAATTGCATTTGAAATAATTTCGATTAAAGTCGCGTTTTGAATAATTGCGTATTTGAATAAAAACTAATTAAATCTAACGTGAATTCAACTAATTAAAATTGTGTAATGAATAAATAAATTTGAAAAGTGAATAAATAAGATAATTATTGTTCCATTCAAAACAACATGTATTATGCATATTCAACTATATATGTTATCACATTACATTACATTTCATTCCCGAATGTACCTTCCAACTGCAACAATTATCTTACTCTTGAATGGGGTAAATTCAAACTTGCTAAACAGCAGCACTCCAGCATGCGATGAACATCTTGAATGATGGTATTCAAGTGTCAAAAGAATGAAGTGCATTCCTTGACACTTGGATACCATTATTCTAGATGATCATCAAATGTTGGATTTCTGCCGTTTAACAAGTTTGAATTACCCCATTCAAAGGAAGACAATTGTTGCAGTTGAACGTTTGTACCTCCCAACTACACCAATTGTGTTACCTTTGAATGGGGATAAATTCAAACTTGCCAAGCAGCAGGACTCCAATATACGAATGGCATTCCCAATGTTTCATTCAAAAGATTAAATTCTTGTTAAGCTGAGATTAAATGATGGTATTCAAATGTCAAAAGAATAAGGTACATTCCTTGACACTTAAATGATGGAGTATCTATCTACTGAGTTCAAGTTTTTTCTTTTATAAGGTTGAAACTTACTAAATTGTTGATATTAACTAGGAAGCCGAATTTATTAATCGAAAAAGACATAAATTGTCTATCCAATTCGAATGATTAATCTCTTTATTTATACGCGGAGGATATATATACTTCACACAAACATAGACGAATGACTAAATCCAATTCATTTGTGATATTTTCGTGATCAAAAATCCAGTTTGATGAAGGATAACCATCTATTACTTAATGTTAATCAGTGTTGAAGTTGATTGGAATGAAATATCTTAAAAAAGTTCCACATAGCCTAGTGTTGTAAAAAATAAATAAGAAGGAGTTTAATTTCTTAGAATGCTATGTGATTGTAGCATTGTTTAATAGGTGATACTTTAAAACTATCAGTTTGGAAAGGTTCTAGCAAAAACAAAAAAAAAGGGAATATTAAGTGAATATGTTTGTTCGTTCTCAAAGTTTGAACAATCGATCAATTTTCTATCTGAATTAATCGAAATAGCTAGAACGTTCTTCAATATTATAATGTTCAATTAATTTAGTCATTCTGTCAAGTTAGTTGTTAATAGTGTTGACGTGTGAAGTTAACCTTTTTTTTTACAAGACATGTGATGTAACCTGTGATGTGGAGTTCCGAATCAGCTTCCATTCCACATATACAAGGACGAATCTGATCAAAAAATTTGGAAAGTGATTTTTTTCACAAAGACTGTTTTGATGAAAATTCATCATTGAATGAAGCAAATTCGTCCTTGAATTATATAACTTACTATCACATCGACCATTGCATAATTTAGATTAATATCAAACCAATCCTTTGGAATGACCTCAAATGACTCATCATTGATAGACATAATTATAAATCCACAAACAAAAACTCATTGATCTATTAATGTCATTGAACAAAACCCGTGGTAGTCTGTACTTACGTCCTCCACAATATCTTTTTTCACTCCTTATCCGCGATAATTCCTACCCCCATTTTTTGATTTAACTTTGCGAGTGTACCAAAGTTTAAATTATGAACTATCTAATTCTTTCGCTTTCTCACACACCCATTTGGTTTGTTGTAGGCACATAAAATTGATCTTTCACCTAGTCATAGTGTCCAATATTTCCATACATTTTTATTCAAGAGTGCATATATTCCATCAATTAATAATTGATTCTCTTTAATAGTCGGTAAAGAAGCTATTTTATGAGAGTATGATTCTTTTTGGAACATGGAATACATGCATTCTCACAGGTGGTTCACGAAGATGTAGAAACCCTTATTTTTCACTGCATTCAGGCGGCGATGCAAATTCAAAAATAGTAATTGTTTTGTCAATATTACACTATATTATTTATTTCAAAGAGAGAAATAGATAGAATGAGATAACAATTTAACATTTGTTATTTATAAGAAAAAGATAAAAAAAATAATAATAATAAAAAATAAAAACAATTAAAAGTAATAAAATTTATTGGTTTCCTTGATGTAAGTATAAAGCCCCAAAATGAAAACTAAAAAAAAAATAGAAGGAGCATTACCTTTATTTGATTTGTTTTTTTGGTGAGAGGTAGGGGGCAAAGCCCCCGCCATATTTGATTAAATTTTGTTAGTTTTAAATGTTAAAAAAGATTCTGGTCTCTTCATAATTTCAATGGTCATTTCCACAAGCCAATAGATTCTTTGAGAAAACAATTACAATGAACTAACTGCATCTCTTTACACCTATAAGTTGTCTATATAAACAAGTATTGAATGCAAAATTATTACATTGTCAATTCAAATATAACAAAACTAAACTAAAAAGAATAAGAGAAATATGGGTTTCACAGAGAATCAAGAGGCTTTAGTGAATAGCTCATGGGAATCATTCAAACAAAACCTTCCTGGCTATAGTGTTTTCTTCTACACTACGTAAGTTTTTATCTATCATGAGTCTTTTTTGTTTGTGTTTTCTCATTTTGTTGATTTCCTGTTTAAAGGAAATAGTGTAAATTAAATAACAAGAATATGTTTGGTTGCTTTAATTAAAATAGTATATTAGAGAAAGCACCTGCAGCAAAGGGTATGTTCTCTTTTCTTAAGGACTCAACGGGAGTACAAGATAGTCCCCAACTCCAAGCTCACGCTGAAAAAGTTTTTGGAATGGTGAGTGTAATACACAACAATTAATTTTCTTTTCTTTTTTTATTCTTCATTCAATGTTATTGATTCTCTTTAAACTACTAACTAAGAAATCTATTAATTTTCTTTTCTTTTTATTATTCTTCACGAGTTTCAAACCCTAATTAGGGATTTCATCCCATATTAAATGCACAATTTTCAGTTTTCCTAAAAGAAAATTCACGCTAGCTATGAAACATTGGTGTCAAAACTACCACCTCAATGTAAATTTGGGATTTTTTTTTGTTTTTGGATACAACTACATTAAAAGGGCAAATAACATGAGTACATGTCTCCCAAAGAACGTGAGGGGGAAAATCACACAATCACGATACTTGAAAATCAAAAGTACTTAAGCCAAAGAATATTATCAAATTTCATCGTTATATTTTTGTAATAGTTCTTAACATGAATGGAGACGGATCTTAATATATTTATACTTTTTGAATTATAGGTGCGTGACGCGGCAGTTCAACTTCGAGCAACAGGAGAAGTAGTTTTAGGAGATGCTACATTGGGTTCTATTCACATTCAAAAGGGAGTTGTTGATCCTCATTTTGTGGTATGATAGTATAGTAAAATAAAATATTGTATGCATGCATTCCTAATTTGTTTATTGCCTAGTTACGTATTCCTTAATTCAATAATACACCAATAAAAAAGCATCTTCCATTCCATTTTTGTATGTTTTAAGTCGCTAACCCAAAATTAATGGTTTTGGCACCTTGCAGGTGGTTAAAGAAGCTTTGCTAAAAACAATTAAGGAAGTTGTGGGAGACAAGTGGAGTGAAGAACTTAGCACATCTTGGGAAGTTGCTTATGATGGATTGGCAAGTGCAATTAAGAAAGCAATGAGTTAAAATTGAGATAATCTATTGTTATAAATAAATTTAATAAATAAAACTTGTATCACTAAAAATTGTAAACAAGTAAACAACTTTTTATAATAAATATTGCTAAAAGTAAGTTATATATGTAATATTGTTATTGTTTAAATTACTCTTAAGATTTAGCCGTAAAAATCAATGCTATCTTAATGCTAAGATTAATTTAATTACTCTTAAGATTTTAAATACTTTAAAATTTTAAATTAAACTATAATTGTCACCCAAAACCCTTTCTCTCAAAAACCCTTATATTCATCAAACCCTTTCACTATCTTAATCGAACCCACAAGGCCACCAATGTATTCAATATTCATCAAACCACCATTGACATGCACCCAACTTTCTCTCATAAATTTACATAATTTAAATTTTATGCAACGACATTTGCCATCACAGAACCTACATTTAGAACATAATTCGTACGTCATTTGGTTTCACTTGTTGAATTAGTTAACGTGTTATACAATTGAGTATAAAAGACCATGTGGTTCAATGTTTTATGAGAGAGACAAGGTGAAGATTTAGGTTGAGAGGTGAAATTTTTTTTTTATATGAACAAGAACAATTTTGATATTATAATTAGATTTTAATTAAATTAGGGTGTTACCAGGTATATTTTGGGTGTGATTAGAAAAAATCCTCTATGAATACTTGAATTTCAACTAAAAAAGGAAATTTACTTGAAATGGTATATTTACACAGATATGCAAGAAACTCAGACATTTAGACTTAAATTTTACACTCAATGATTGTTTTCTTTCACTTCCAAAATAATGGTCTTCACAAAGCAACATGCCAAAATGATACGAACACAGACCAAGCTGATACAGAAATCACATTACTCTGCAACTCTCTCCAATTCCATTCTAGTAAATCCACAAAAACAAACCAAATTTGATGCATAGACTCCATTCACGTCTTGAACAAAGGTAGCCGATGGAGCCAACTATCAATGGTATGGTTGGGACTAATTCTTCACTGTTGCTATGCATTTTTCTATGCAAAGAACCAAACCTTGATGAAGACTGCCAGACCTATTTGCAAGAAAAATGCGGCCATGATCGCCACTGAAATGTCATTGCCTTCTATGTAAGACCTCAAGTTTAAGGCAACAAAGCTAGCTGACGCAACACCAGTAATGAGTGTTATGAACCACCGCAGAATCTCAACTGGAATTATCAACAAAAACTGAAAGCATCCCAAGTAATATAAATTAGATAGCAGCACAAAAATTAAAGCATAATTACCTAGAAATTGATGCAATTTCTTATTACAACTAATATAAATTCTGTTTGAATTTCTACAATGCATGATATTTTATGATAAAAAAAATACATCAAAAGTCGGTAGATAGGATGAAGTAGAAACAAAATTAATCCCAGTTGTTGGGCTTAGGAAGTAGAAACTTACTGAAGAGATTATGAAAATGGAGAGGGAATATCCCCACATGCACCAAAACCTTACAAGGTTGGCATTTGAACCCATGTACTGAAGGAAGAAGTAGTATGCCATTGGGACCACTATTGCATAACCATAGATAGACCATGCAGCCGTATTCATATAGCTAACATCAAAGCTCCATGAGGTAGCGCTATCTGCATGTTGTTGCATAAGGAATGTGGCAAGATTTCCAAGTGAGGCAAGTACAAAGACCAATGTCGTTGAGATCCATATAAGCCCATATCTATAATAACATAAAAAAGAACCACACAGTTAGTAATGAATAGTCATTAACATGCACAATCAATGAATTTTGGGAAATGATCCTGAAAACCCAGGATAAGTTCAGTAAATGTATCCCATGACTTAATACATGTATCCATAGAAAAAAGTGACAGGGAGCTGGAAGGAAAATGACACAATTTCCTACAAAACACTAAAGTAAAAGTTCGATCAAACTTAAAAAATCTCCACAATAACATTTGTAAATCTATTTTGATTATAGAACATATATAAGCACAATTAAAAAAAAAAAAAAAACAGAACGCACAAATCAGGGTTAGCATCTATCTTGCTGAAGAAGTCTCCACCAACTGGATTGAAGGAACTTATCAATCTGGTCATAACAGCATCTGTATCTACATCAAAATACTGCGAGTAAGATGAGACGCTAAAGAACCCCCTCCAGTTGTTTGTTGGCTGTTGTTCAAATGCTTCTGCATGCATGAACAAACCAGAAATTATTGAATGACATATTTTCAGGTCTGATCACAGAATCAAATCAACAACCTCGGTAAAAAATGAGAGTATACTCAAGATCATTCAAAATCAATAAAAACAATTAGACTGACTGGTAGAATCTTGACACTTGAGATATGCATTACTAGTGGAATAAAGCGACAAGTAGAGGGCCAATGTAATTCACAAAGTAGGCTTGCATTAAATAAATGCCAGTGAACATAATAACTGTAAAATAAAAAACTATATAACAGTTTATATTGCAGGTATATGGAAGCCTTGAAGATGGTACACAGTTGCACACTTTATTGATTTGAAAAATGAAATTAAAGTGCATACAATATATGATAAAATTTATTAAAATAGATCAAAAACTTGTACATGTTAGTTTGTTTTACCGAGGGGCAGCTGATGATTGAGAAATGATATGAAGAAATACAATTAATAATAAGTCATATTGAAAAACATAAGAAAATAAAATAAAGAAAAACTGATATAAATATATATTAGTCGATTAATCAGTAATAATTCCTTTTATTGAGAAGAGGCGGCTTCAATACAAATGTGCAGAGAAAATTACAGTTTATCTGATTAAGAGACTGCACAAAGATTTTCTCTTTGATGAAAAGGAAAAAGGGTAAAAAATAACCCGGCTCCTTTGTTATCAATTGCGGAGTTTGGAAAACAGTGGTTATTGAAATTCAGCAAAGCAATAGCGCTATAGCGCCACTGTAGCGGTGTAGCAACTATTGCACAATATATTATACTAAATAGCGTATCGCGGAACAGTATCGATTTACTCAAATTCCACTATGCAATAGCGCTATAGTGCCGCTATTTAACTACACTCTGGCTCAGTAGAATATTAAGTTTGAGAAATGAAGTAAATAAACTATACAAATGGAACATTCTGAGACGGCCATAATCAAGCAGTTCTACTTCAAACTGGTCCTAACCCCTAAACCCCAAATAACAAGGGGGAAAAGGAAGGAACTCTCGGCAAGAATAAATAGAAGTGTGAAAATAGCTAGTAAAACATTTATAAGGTTACAAGAGAAACATATTAAAGATATTATATAATATGCTTACTATCTCCCTCAACCAATAGTAGAGTCATGACCCAGATCGCATCATAATTGGTTTCTTTATTCTACAATTTTTAACAAGTAAAGATTCAAAGGAAAATGGGAACTAATTCAGATGATGTAGTACATGAAAAATCGTACGTGATCTCATACAATGAGAAAATGTCTCCAGTATCCACTCGAAATCTCTAATTAAATGAATCATTTCTCCACACCAGTCATCAATACATTACAAAGTAATGAATTATATACAATTTAGAGGCTTTCATGAGGAAAAAAAGCCATGGAAATACAACAAATATACTGTCAAATAAAAAACAACGACCTAGATAACATACCAGTAGGAGTGCCAACAGTTTGATATCCTCCCCGTCCTCTGTCTCCTCCGTTGGCGGCGGGAGGGAATATTTGCATATTTGCTTCAGGGTCTACATTTATGTTTACATGCAATATGTTTCAAGAGAACTGAAAACCCATAAAAGTAAGAAATAATAATAAATTTCTTTGTTAAGAAGCAAAAATTCAATGCCATAACTCCGTACCCACATGTTTCGTAGTCTTTTCTCCTTCAACTATGACAGCCTGAACACCAAACAGAAAATACACAAAACCAACAATATTAAACAAACTAACATATATATTTAGCTCATTTTTAAAAAAACAACTTAACTAAGCGCTTATACCATAAATGTTAATCATTTAAGTCCTTATGTATACGCTATTTCTATAACAAAAGATAAAATAAAGTCACAATACTTTCATATAGCTATAAGTTGTTCTCATAAGCCATCTTGGAGAGCTTATGGAAATAAGTCGATAACAACTTATGGACATGTCACAATTTGTTTTTATAAGCTCTCCTAAACAATCAAACAAATCCTAATAGAAAAACTCAAATAAGTCAATCCAACTTATGAAGCATTGACACATCCACGGCCACCAGACACGACCCTGACATGTTGACACCGGTAGTAATTTGAAAAATAAGATGAACGAGTGTATTCTGATGTTGTGTCACACACACACACACACTCCGACACAAGACATTTTCGGTCAGAAGTGTTGGTGCTAAATAGATTCCAAACATGGCAAAACATAACTCACAATGGTAACTCAGATCATACTAATTTTAACTACACAAGAAACATATACCAATTCAGTTTCATAATTAACTTATATCAATTTAATGTTAAAAAATTAATTAAAATAAAAATCACATTTAACATCAAACCTGAAAAAATAAGTTCGACTACTACTTAATTCAGAAACAAATTTCCTAATCTTCAATTTTACAATTGCGAATTCTTCTTTCCATTTCCACAATTTCTTCCAAAAAAAAAAATTCTCATCAAAATTCCAAACTCAATTACTCAAACAAAACACGAGATCGATTTTCCGAACTACATAATCGAACATGCAATGAATAAACTAAACTAAAGCAACAAAAAAAAAAACGAAAAAAATTCTTACGGGAACTGAACCGAGTAAGTGGCTAGTAGGAAGACCAGTGTAAGAAGAAGATTCTTCCATTGAAAACGATGCAATGCGGTGAAAATTGAGTAGTTCAATGAAGCATTTGAAGATTCTGAATCGGAGCAATTGAGACTAGAAAGAAGAAGAAGAAGAAGAAAGAAAGTGTAGGTTTTTCGTAGTTAAGAAGGAACGTGAAGAAAGGGTTGTAAAGAATAATAATAAAATGGTTTTTGATTCAGGGGATTGGAGCCCACACCTTCGTTTTCAATTCTACTCCACGGGGAGCACACGCACATTACACACCTATTCAACTTTTTTCTTTACATTTCTTTTTCTTTCATTTATTAAAATTAAACTATTTTATTTGGATTCTTTCTTTATTTTATTTTTTAGTTTTTGACTTGTCAATTGAATTTTAATATTTTAATTGAGCATCTTCTTTAATATTTTAATTGAGTCATCTTTTTATTTTGTAAATAAATGTTCCTGAATCATGCATGAATCCTTTTTTTTTTTTTTTTTTGTGTTGAAATTATCTCATATTTACAAAATTAAAGATTTTGTTAACTCATAGATTTCTTTTTAAACAAATTAAAATAAATATATTAATACGGATGAAGCATTCTGAATAACAGAAGAAGTGTTAAATTAGATAACTAAAAGTTAAGAGAATAAATACAAACCCTCTTAAACCAATAAGAATGTAATGACTTCGTAAAATTACAAGTTATAGCCTAAGCAAACTAAATGATTAAGTCACCAATTGTGAAAACCAAAAGCAAAAGTAATGGCGTTTGCCTTCACCCACCAAAAAGAGAGGAGCTTAATTTTATCCAAGAGTTGTTGTGATGATTCATCCTTATTATCAAAGATCATATTGTTTTTTTCTTTGCAGATTAACCAAACACAAGCAACCCAGATTAAATACAAAACAAATCAAAGAGATTTAGCGGTACTGCATATGTCAAACTAATTAAGCAAACAGTGTGAATATGCAAAGGAGATACCAATCTAGTTTCTAATAAGATGCCAAACAGAACTTAACAAAGGACACTCCAAGAATAGATGATCTGCTAATTCAACCACACTACACCCAACCACGCAAAATTGGTAATTATGCTGAAGAATACCACTCCCAAATATATTGACTTTTGTTGGAATCCTGTTACGAAGGAAGCGCCAAGTAAACACCATAACTTTCAAAGGAACTTGTTTATCCCACAAAATGTTTAAGAATGTGGAGTGAATAGAGCCTAATAATGCCACTATTTAGAGTTAATCGACAACCCCTATGTGTTACCCCTATGTGTTGTCGATTAACTCTAAATAAGGTGTCAAGTAAACCCGGGCTTTAGCCACTATTTTTTTGGAGCTATTAATGCCACTATTATTAATAAAAGTTTCTCCTTTCTCAATTTTTTTTTTTTAAAAAAAAAAAGATTTACATAGTCTTTAGTGATTTGTCACCAAAACCAAGAAGAGTGAATTGCTAATTCACACTTCATAAATGATTCTTTTGTGACTGAGTAGTGATATTTGAATAACTCTTTTGATACAACTTTTAGGATAACCTTGTTGTGTTCTCTTCTTATTGGTCAAAAACAATAGAAAAAGAAAAAGAAAGAGAGAGAATAAGAAGATAATGTGAGTATGAGAGAGAAGATTGTACAAAAATTATACAAAAATGATTGTACAAATATCATTTCTCTTTATGATTTATCATGTGTATGCAATTGATCCTCTTGTGACTTATCATATGCATGCAATTTTAGTCCAAAATATTAAAGACCTCATCTCTCAAAATAATGTCTCTATCACTTATACTTTAGGAGAAGAAAATTAGTGTGCAAATTTTATACTCAAGTTTAAAGTCTCTCCAAATTCTAGTTTGCTAATTCATAAGTCATAGAATGATGCATTGAAAATTTACTTTCTTATGAAATAGATTTGCCTTTCTTGTTCCGTTTCCTTTTTGTGTTGTTTAATTAGCCTTGTAAAAAAAATGGAAAATTCACATCACTAAAAAAAACCAAGATAAATATTTTTTGAGGGGATAAAAAATCCAACTAAAAATGGTACAAGTGAACCAAAACTCTTTCAGCATTCTATACGGGTCACGCTTTCCAACGAGGTGCACGTGATAATGGCCCCACTCTGCCAAAAAATGAACAGGAAAAGAGTGTCTGAGCCCGGGTTCGAACCGGGGACCTCTAGTGTGTGAGACTAGCGTGATAACCAACTACACCACCCAGACAAGATGTTTGTTTTGTTATCCATGAAAATTGATTTTATACATGCTGTATTTAAACTTTCCAATATTGATCGTAATATATATTATATGTTCCAAATCACCAAAAAAAAGTATATTGTATGTTCCTTCCTAGTTCCTACGAAAGTGTTTAGCTAACTTGAAAAGTATATAAATAAATAAACCCATGTTTAAGCAATCTAAAGTTCATAGGAATATAAAAGATGAAATATTACGATAGACTAAATTTAATTAATTAATTAGATAGTGTAAAAAAAATACTAGTAATAGGATACAATGATCATCATATGAACAACTTATTTATTAATAAAAAACACAAGAAATCCAACATACTAGAGACAATCATTTTATAAAAACTTACAAATACAAATCATAATAAGAAAGTTGACCCAATTATAAAATATTTATCTATTAACGGTATTTCTGAAGTATTTTCTACTTAATATGATTAGTGGTTAATGGATAATATACAAGTATGAAGTGAAATCTTGTAACAACAAAAGATATTAAGCCTCTTGTAGAAGAGGTGCCAAATGAAGATTGAGACGAGCAAAGCTTTGATCATGTTTACATGTTAACCTTCATATTGTAAAAACTTTATGTATATGTTTAATGTCATAATAAGATTATTGAAATCCGCATTATGTGTCACCTTGATTTTACAAAATCAATTTGATTATTCACGATAATAATTCTGACAAATTCATGCAATATCAATCATATTTATTAATAAAAAAGGGAAATTCAATTTCCTCAAACTAAATAATAAAAGGTAAATCACGTGTTTGTTTTCTTGGACCCAACGACCCACACCAAAAGGCCAAAGCAAGGAAACATACATGAAAGTTTGCACATGGAACTCAATTCAATATACAAATTCGGAAATGTTGAGGTTTCACCTACCTATGCATCTTCATATCAATTATAAACTTCCAAAATTTCACAAGGCAAAGCTAATTAGTTTGATCAAAGTGTATGTTTTTGTTCAGAACAAACCTCATCTCGTCTTATTATTATGTCCTTTTGGTTTGGGACATCACTACCTCAAAACAATTCCTCTCCCAATTCTTAATATAACTATCTTGAATATGAATTTTACAATCTCCTGTTATAAACATCCATTTGAAATCGATTAAAAAAACCCTCCATCTCATAATAATTTGTCTACTTGAAATCAACAAAGAAAATTATCCTGCTTACCTCTATTAACCTTTGTCAATACAATAATCCATAAAAATAAATTGCACTTAATATCATAAAGAACGAGATTTATTTCCAAAAATAAAATAAAAGTAAAAAGCAAAATTAAAGCACACCAAAAGAGTCCACAATTACTTAATGTGAGTAATTATGAGCCTTTGATTAAAATGAAACGGAAGGCTAGGATTTGGTGTCAATATAAAGTTTAACAGCTGGTGTCGATGGATCCTATATATATATATATAACTCTAAAAAAATAGTATATATATTAAAAAATACATTGTGCTCAAAAAATTACATTGATACTCTACGATCGTCTATTGCACGGTTTCATGTTATAAAATCGTTGAATATCAATCCATTATCAATGTTGTCAACTCTGAAGCCAAATTGTAAGTACCAAGTTTATCATGTAGATGATATATTTTAGAAGCACTTATTAACTTAGTTTAATAGAACTTCTTCAAAAAAAACTTAGTTTAATAGAAAACATATACTTTTTGCCCCCAATCTTTTTATATATTTGGATTTTGAGTATTCAATCATGAAAATGGCAATTTGTTCATTTTTTCTTCTATATAGAAAAATGAAGAGTGAGCATCCAAAAATTAAATTCAATCAAGGACATTTCAAGTCAGATCAGTGAGGACGAAATCGCTTAGCAAATCTGAATTTTGCTAAGAGAATCCAAGTAAGAAAGTCTAGGTTTTTGCGGTGTTGTTAGATTTTCCCAATGATCTGAAATTTGCATAGTGAAATCAAGTTTGAAAGTATGGAAATTTACAACACATAATTGGTTATGCAAGTCTGAAAATCACTAAAATCCTAAAACCTCTATTCTCTCTTTGTAACCTTCAACTTCATCAATACGGCATCCAAATTAATACACCCTTAGGTGCTTGGAGAAATGCAAGCAGACTTCATCAATATTGTATAAATTTGTTTTCTGATTTGATGGAAAATATTATTGATCGGGTTGGTACGGTTACTTCATCGTATAAACTATAAAATGCACCCATTTATGATGAATTGGTAAAAGAATTATGGAGATTTGCTAAGGTTACTTATGATGTAGTTTTAACTTTTAAGCTTGGTTTTGAGAAATGTAGTAGAAATATAGTGAAGACCACTTGATTAATTATTTTTGTTATGAAAAAATGTATGTGTGAAGGTATCATTTTCAACATAAACTATGAGCACATATTTTGGGAGATTAGAGTAGGGGTGTTCGTGGGTGGGTTTGGGCTGGGTTTGGCCAAACCTAAGACCTGAACCATATAAGATATTCCGGTTTGGGTGAGGTAAAATGTCCACCCGTTATATTAATAGGTGGGTTTGGACAAACCCACTAGTTTCCGGTTTGGGTTGGGTTGGGTTGGGTTGTGGGTTACCCAAATTATTATTTATTTTTTTTGTTAATATTAAACGACTAAATAATGCGTCCTTGTGTTTTTTCTCATAAAAATTACTCAACTTTTTATTTTCTTAAAAAAAATTGTGTAACCTATTTCACTATATTTTAGCGTTATAAAATAATAAATTATAATATTAAATAACAAATTTCATCATAAAATATTTACAACAAACTAAAGTTGGATGACGTAAAATTTAAACATCAAAATAACTAAAAAGTGCAAGATCATAATTTGTAACTATAACATATTTTGATTTTCAATATAGAAGAAGATGTGTTGTGTCAATTTTAGAAATTAGACTTTGATTTTCAATATAGGATTTGTTGTGTCAATTTTTGAAATTAGACTTGATTTATAACCAATTTTTTTTTTTTTTTTAAGAAAGATTATAACCAAAACCTTTGTTATTCTCCTTCCTCTTGTGAAAATGAAAATAAAAATATTAACATTATTGGGTAAGTGAGTTTATTGGATTTGGATCTGGTTTTACCCAAAATCCGTTATTTTTTGAGTTTATCATTTTTTAAAATCATATCCATCCAATCACCCAACCCAACCCATTTTTTTTAGATGAGTTTGACGATTTTTTTGGTTGACCCAACCCATAAACATCCGTAGATTAGAGTACATCTTAACTTTATTCATGATTATGGGTGGAGTACTAATTGTACTTATTGGTTCACATCTATTACAGGAATATACAAGTTTTTACTGTTAAAAAAGATCAAATATTAAATGTAGTCCGTTGACCTATACATTTTAGGTTATCGAATCATATATTATACTCTAATGGATTATTTTTTTTGACAAAATATATTCTAATGGATTTGTAAATCCAATTGGTTAATTTTTTTTTTTTTGAAGAAAAATCCAACTGGTTAATAAGAAGTCTATTGTAACTGGTTTAAATTTAACCTTGCGCCCAAGGTTCAGGGACATGCCTAGAACCATATGACTGATGTTAATTTAGGGATGTATGAATGAATAGAGGAGAGAATGCAAGAGACCAAAATTTAAATTTTTACGATAAACCTTTTTTGTCTATAGGGTTTTTTTTTTTGGTAACGTCTATAGGGTTTAGTTTTGAATGTTATGTTGATGAAAAAAAAAGTTGTTTTGATGATAAACATTTTAAATATATTCTTTACTTTTAGTAATTTTTTATATCTTAAAATAACATTCAAACCACCTTTTTTCCCTAAAATTTATCTATTAAAAATATTTACTATCATAGCTGATAAAGCATAAAAAATACCATATCCTTTTTCGTGGAACTAAATACATGAAGTTGAATAACCCTCCAAACAAAAGTAGCATAAGAGACACATTAGATATAATTCACCAACCAATCTTATTAATGTAATTATTAGGTATGAGATAGACTTTTCTCAAATACAAAATGATTGGTATAAAATAATCAAGTTTAGGGTTCATATCACTGGGTGGAGGTCGGTCACGACAACATGGGAGATGCTTACAAAAGATTGGATCACATGGTTGATATGGAACGCAACAAGGTGGTAAATCTTGTATGTTTCCAGCTAGAGCACCTGTGATAGCCACAAGAAGCAACACAAATTTCAAGAACATATTCAACAAAGATTTCATTATAACCAAGTTTTGTTTTCAAAGAAAGAAAATTGTATATCTTGTATGTTAGAGCAATTTGCTCTTATTTATAGGCAAAGAGTGAATACTCTTAAACTTCATAATTGAAAATATTATATGTTAATCATGTCCGAGCGTTAAATTTTTTTTTATCCTATTAAGTATCATTTTTATTTATGTTGACTGACGATTAATACATTTTTATTTTCACATGATCTTCTTTTAAAAGATATTCTTAAAATAATTTATTATTTATGATATTGTATTAAAACTATTCCATTTATAACTATAAAATATTATATATTAAGTCTTTATTAAGATATATCTAGTCAAATATTAATAAGATAATTAACATAAATAAGATCTTTTTTTGACTTAGACATAAATAAAACGATGAACATTATATATATTTTTTGACTAAGACATAAATAAAACGATTACATTATATTTTAACCTTAATATATTAAAAACAAAGCATATATGATTAAGAATATAAATATATTATTAATTTTTTAATAGATTATAAATTGTAAATATTAATTGGCTTAAATAATTCTATTAAAATATTATTATTAAATTTTTGTATATAGGCAAAGAGAGAATCCTCTCAAACTTCTTAATTAAAAATATTATATGCTAATCACGTGCAAGCCTTTTTATATATTTATCTTGTTAGGTACTATTATTTTCATTAAGTATTATTTTTATGAGAAATGATATTTGTACAACTATTTTAACATTTGTACAACTTTCTCTTTCATACTCACTTTATGTTTTTATTCTCTTTCTTCCTTTTTTTCTTTATTGTTGTTTTTTATCAATGAGAAGAGAAAACAACAAAGTTGTTTCAAAGTTGTACCAAAATGATTGTTAAAATATCACTACGCTATTTTTATTTATGTTGACCGACTAGTAATACATTTTTATTTTATTAGGCTCTACTTTTGAAAGATATTTTTTTTTAGAATAATTTATTATTTATGTATAGTATTCTAAATATTCAAATTATAAAAATGTAAAATATGAAGTCTTTTTTGAGATATTTCTAGTCAAATATTAATAAGATATTTAACATAAATAAGATGTATTTTCTATTCAAGCATAAAAAAGACAATGACCTTTATATTTTTAAATTAGCTTAAATATACTTTTCATCCTCTATTTTGATAAAAATTAACTTTTAATTCTCCTATTTCTAAAACCAACTTTTTGGTATCTAATAAGAATCTTTTCGGATTTTTTTGTTCCCTCTCTAATTTTGATGATGTTAACTCATTTATGACGTGGCGTTGAGGTGGTTGTAGTGAGGTGGAGTAGGTATTTTCCACATCATCATTTTGATAAAAATTAAATAATTTATTTTGTATAATTTAAATTCTTCAATTAGTTTATTAATAGTCACAATTTTAAGAACAAGTTCATGCTCATCACCATCATCAACAACAACACAACCATCACACCATCATTAACAACACACTTGTATCATCATCATCAACAACACTAACATCAAAACATATCATCATCCAGTTCCATGGTTAAAACACATATAACACAAAATGCATTGATATCCAGGCCCCTAAATATAAAACCTAAATCCCCAAATTTAAAACCCAAAGAAATAAAAGTCTCAAATCCACAAAAAAGAGAAAGTGAGAAAGACAAAAAATTAAAAGCCACAAATCTACAAAATCCTTCTCCAAAACTAAAACATATCATCATTGTTGATTTCTAACAAAGATGGAACTCAATCTAATTGAGAAGCATTCTGGAAGTTGCACCCAATTGCAAGTAACAGTGATGTGGTAGAGAAGTATGGGTTCAACAATGACAATACAATCAAAGACAACTCTAGTGAGTTGGATGTTACGATCCCTAATAGTGGACAAAGAAGGTTTAATGAAAAATTACATGGACTTGGAAAAATAAGACGAGAAGGACCTGAGAGTGAGATTTTGAGCTTTGATTTTTAGGGAAAAATTAGCAAGCTTAGGGTTTTAATTTAGGGAAAATAAAAATCATTTTTCAAATTATTATTATTATTATTTGAGGGAATTACTATTATTTAAAATTAATCTTAAATAATTTAATTAAAAAATGACATGGACTCGTTTAAATCCATCTCACTATCTTAACGCCACATCGCAAATGAGTTTGACACATCATCAAAAGTGGAGGGGATCAAAAAATTCCTAAAAGTTTCTTAATAAAAATGGAGGGGGGTCAAAAAATTCCTAAAACTTTCTTAATAGAGGGACCAAAAAGTCTGTTAATCAAAATGATGATATGGAAGTGTATGAAAGCATTGAAGGGTGAGATGGTGTTATCGGTGAACCTAACACAATCAAATGAGGTGAGATGTTGAGAGAGGAAGTCGTGAAGGTTGCGGAGGTGACATTGTGCTTTCACAAAGGCCAAGGTTATTGGAGGAAACTCATATTGAGTGGAGCTTCCACTAATAGAACTAGAAGAAGACAACCAACAATGACTTGTAGCCATTTGGTAAGAGATAGGAAAAGACAAGATATTGTTGCACTAAAGCGGTACAACTAAGGACATCTTGGGTGTTATGCTCTATTTTAGAGCATGTGATTATTCAAGAAGACATAATGCCTTCTTGAGGGTTGAAAAGTGTACGACACCACTTGTGGGATCACCTAAAAGGACAAAGGTAATTTGAGGCAATTGGATCTTCTAAAGGACGTGAATAATCACTCTTGGGCTCAAAAGGTTATGGTGAATCTTGTTGGACTACATAAAAAAGGCTAGTGTGTTTGGATGCAAGAATCTTTTAGAGGGTTGAAGGCATTCTTAAGGTTAAAGAGGTAAATGTGAAAGCTTGTCTAACTACAAATTGTAGTTGCATGCAAGGAGAAGGATCAGACTTGGAAGCTTCTGAGACTATCGATGTTGGTTGGATGCTAGTGGAGGCCGGTCTCTTGATCAAGGTTCAAGCGGGGCTTTGAACTTGACTTTTTTTCTTTCTTGAGGACTAGTTTGAGGCAAGGTTAAGAAGATCGGTGGTTGATCGTTAAATAAAGATGGAGACCTGTTGTTATTTTAGTCAAAATTATGTGTTTAACTCACGTAAAACATATTATTGGCAAGATGGGATCACGACACAATTTTCTACCAGCCATGGCAACAATATTATGTACTTTTGGGATCAAGAAATGGTGTGGGTAAATTGTAGCGTGTTTATAAAGTGTAATTTTTAACCAAATTGATAAAAAAAAAACTCATTGAAATCAAATGATGGAACTTTTAGGAACCATATATGCTAAGGATTTAGGGTCTTTGGGTGAGATTTAAGGGTTAGAAACATGTAGTATTTTTAAACCAAAAGAGGGTGCTATTGGGAAATGGTTGGTGCCCTATGGGGAGAGATTCATTGGTTGGGAAACATACGAGGGACATAAGATTTGTGAAAATCTTGAGTCATGTTGTCAATTCATGGTTGCTGCCTTATGTTGTCTATTATTTATTTCTCAATTGTCCTAATTTAATTGTCAATTCATGTCATTGGTAGTAATGATGGAGATAGCAGCGGAGGATGCTGAGTCATGTTGCAGTGTTGATGAATATAGTGGGCTGCACATGATAAGGACGATGGTGAAGGTACTAGTAATGGTAGAGTAATGGATAGATCATACAGAAAGTGTGGGGAAGTTTAATCATGTGTGTTGATCTTTCCTTGCAGACACCTATGCTTGTGTATTATGTGTGGGGCTATGGTTCTTAATCTTGATTAGTTATTTAGTGGTCTCTGTTTTTGTGTTGTTATGAGTACACAATTTATGTATCTTGACACATCTCCAAATTTTAGTGACTCACTTCTACACATTTGATGTAGCAGAGATGCAGAAAATGATCATAGAAAGTGTAGAAATGGAAATTTTGAGGAACCTGCACTAAAGGTATGGAAACATCATGATAGCTATATTTTAAATTTTTAATTTAATAGCAAATATTGTCAACTGTTTTTGTCTTAAGAGTTTTGTTTTTGGTTTTAAATTCGTTATTTTTGTCATTGTATTGAGTTTGATTGGAGTTTTAAATTCGTTATTTTTGTCATTGTATTATTCTTGTCTTTTAGAAGTTAAATAAATGGTGGTTTTAGTAGCCCTTTGTGTTGAGTTTGATTGGATGTCTTCCTTTTTGATTTCAGGCTATAGTTGGAAGGGATGTCAGAGAGGGCACTATTAAAGATGTTAAAGAATGTCAAAAGAAAAAAAGTAATTCGTCTTTGGTTTCGACACATGTTAATGGAAGTAACCAAAAAACACATGTTAATGGAAATCAAGTTGTGTCTGCTAATTATGTTGTAGAGATTGGAATTGTAGAAGTTGATTACATTGAATTTTAGAATTATGATATTTGGTGATATTTTCGGTGCTTATAATTATTAGTTTTTTTGTCCCGTGAGCTTAACTCAGTTGGTAAGGACAATGCATAATATATGAAAGGTCCGGGGTTCGAATCCTGGCCACCACAAAAAAAAAAAAAGTTATTAGTTTCTTTATTTTGTAATTTGGTAACATTTGTTATTGATTTTGTGTGTTTACTCTCTAATTTTTTTTGAATACCTTTGTTATTTGAGCTGAAAAAATTTTGATGTAAAATATTTATCAGTATTTTTCACATCGGTGGGCAAGTTAGCCGATGTAAAATAAGTATATGTATTAAAATTAACTAGAATTCACATCCGTATATCCTATAAGGGATGTGAAAAATACATATTTGACATCTGTTTCAATGGTTCAACCGATGTGAAAACTTTTGACATAAGTATAATTTATCACAACGGTTCCAAACCTGATTTGAAATGTTGCTGACATCGCCTTTAGTTACATCGGCTGGGAACCGATGTGAAAAGTCAATATTACAGATGTGAAATGTCATTTCTGTTGTAGTCCCTTTCGACTTGAAGTAAAATCTCGATTTTGACAACCTTTCAACTGTGTGATAAAAGGTATCGTCGATTCTTCTAGGACTTCTAGAGTTCATAATCAATTTATTTTTCTAAATTAATTGACTAAAAACATTATATTTTTTTTGGCTGAATTTGATCGTTATTTGATAATAATGTAAAAAAAACTTAGGATCGTGGCTTCCATCATAACAAAAGAACCTTCCCTATAAAAAAAATCATAACAAAAGAAACTTCAATCCCAATTCTTTTTTCCTTTTCTATGAAAATCAAAATTTTAAAGGCGGGGTAAACTAATGTCACATGTAATTGTAAGGTACTCTATGATAAATAAAAAATTAATAAAAAAAAGAAGAAAGGAAGAGGATAAAAATAAGCTCCCCAAGTGGAGTAGACTCAATGATTGAACAATTATTTTTCCTTTTCTATGAAAATCAAAGTTCTAAAGATGGGGTAAATTAATGTCACATGTAACTGTAAAGTACTCTGTGATAAAAAAAAAAATAATAATAAAAAATAAAAAAAGAAGAAGATAAAAAGAATGCAAGGAATAAAAATAAGCTCCCCGAGTGGAGTAGACTCAATGATTGAACAATTATTTCTGTCTTTATTTCATAAAACATTCTAGGGTTAAATATGTTATTGGTCCCTATAAATATACCAACTTTTCGTTTTAGTCCCTCTAAAATTTTCCTTCAACTTTTAGTCCCTAAAAAAAATTTCATCTTCACTTTTGGTCACTCTTTTAAAGTAAACTCATGTAGAATTCATATTTTTGAATCAAATTTTCCAGAAAAATTCATAATATTATAATAATCTCTCCCGAAAAAAAATAAAATTTTTTAACAAAACATATTTAATATGAATTTTTATATTATTTATGGTTAAAAATTCATATATAATTTATGTTTACTTAAAAAATTCTAATTTTTTTTTTTTGGAAATGTTTTTACAATATTCTACACATTTCTGTATAATTTTATTAAAAAAATACTAAAATTTACTTTGAAATAGGGACCAAAAGTAGTGACTCAAAATTTTATAGGGACTAAAAATTGAAGGAAAATTTTAGAGGGACTAAAACGAAATGCTGTTATATTTATAGGGACCAAAAACATATTTAACCCAACATTTTAATACATATTCGATATATAAGAACTCAATCCTAGTACCAAGGGACAACTGTAGGTAGGTAGCTAGCTATCAACTAATGACCAAGATAATTGTGCAGCTGTAGAGAAAAGGAACATTTAGTATTAAGGTGACAAGGCAGGAATTCAAGAGCTTCTCCTTCTAAACTTTCCTTTTCTTTTCTCCTTCTAACTTTTACTATTCCTTTTCTTCTTTTGATTCACACGCTTCTTCAATATCGATTAGAGGTTACAACAATGTCTATTCAACATTTGATACTAAATGGTGGAAAGGAAGCTTGACCTTCTTCTGAACTCTTTCTCTAAGCCATAAGGGATAACTAGTATTTGCTTCACAACTTCTTTTTCCAATATCTCGTCCCTCCACCTTGACAATATCATTCCAAGCTTGTTGTACTCTCCTTGTCTCAACAATTTCTGCATCCATGTCATATATAACAAAAGTAGTTAATGCTTCCTTAGCAGGTTCTCCCCTGTGAGGATGACCTAGTTGCCTCAAAGCCAAAACTGGGTTGTAGTTTATTACACTTTTAGTCCCCATAAGTGGTACATTAGGGAATGTTCCACACCTTTCCTGCATCAAGATTTACCATATATTTAGCCCAATCTTGTCTTGTTTTAGGCTTTACATCACACATCATAAAATCCTTAATAGGGCAACTCCTCTTGCATCCATTTTTGAATATGTGAGTCACCAACCAAACATATAAAGCTGGTAGACAACACAAAATTCTCTTGCCTTTTTTCTCATAACAATAATTTAGCGTATAATATACATCAGCAAGAACAGTGTATGTTGGATTCTCTCCATTATCCCTGTAAGCTAGGAATGCATCAATTGCTGCAAAATCTATGAGTTCTTGTGCACTCGGGAATAAGATTGTCCCATAGATAATAAGTGCTAGCACATCCCTAAACGCAACCCAATCCCCATTTTCTGCCAAGCATCGTGCTTTTTCTTCAATTAAATTCCTTGGAAACCCACAAGTACCTTTTCTATTTTGAATCATATCTTCCAATTTTTTAATATCATTGACTTTTAATACATTAGCAATTTTTTGTACTCTGGGGTATTTTCCTGGGTAACAATAAGGCTTCCCTTTCTCTAATGGATACCCTAGAATCTGCTCAAACTCTTCCAAGGTAGGGGCTAACTGAAAGTCTTTAAAAATAAAGCATCGTAGATCGGGGTCATAAAATTGCACCAACGAGCTAATAGCATCAACTTGAACATCAAGTTCCAGAAAGTCAAGAATATTCCCATATCGCTTAACAAACTTCTCACGGTTCTCACCTATTAAGAGGCGCCCGAGAGCTTTCAAGTTATCCACTTACAGATTGCTGACCGTTACAGACACCGTTTTCTTTGTGATATTCTCAGCACTTGATCCCATTTTGGTTGAAGATACTCACAACTAAAAGCTCAAACTTGTGATTCAGACCTACAAGATTATTAGCGAGAATGTTTGTTGTATATTTTGATGTTCTAAAAGAGAAAATAGTGGCATGGAAAAGTACTATTTTTTTTTTTTTTTTTAAACTTTGTGCAACTTAAGCAAATGGTGACGGAAATAAAACATATACTACTTTTCACTTACTTAGTAGAAAAATTGTAAATTTTTACATTTATAAATAAATTTTGGGTGCACAATGAGCCCACCATCACTCTAGTGTAAAAAAAAAAAAAATCACTTGGAAGCCAACGTAAATAAATTTTGTTATGTTATTAATTTTGTTTTCCTTTTTTGGAGGACTTTGTTTGTGTTCTTAAATGCGACATGTTTTTATCACAAAAGATCAAAAGGGTCATATTTTTTTCCTTTTCAATTTATGGGCAGAGAGAACTACAAATAGAATAGAAAAAAAAATACAAAAGTTCTTAAAATATTTTTTTTTTTTGAGGGAGAGGAGTTTTTAAAATATTATAAACGACGAAATAGTAAAATAAAATTTAGTAATAGAGTAGCTATAAGGACATTTGTTTGTATTCTTAAATGCGACTTATTTTTATCACAAAACAACAAAAGAGTCATATTTTCCTTCAAAAAAAAAAAAACAGAAGGGTCATATATTTTTCCTTTTCAATTTATGGGAGAGAACTTAAAATAGAAAAGAAAAAAATGCAAAAGATTTTTAAAATATTATGGACCAAGAAATAGTGAAATAAAATTTAGATTATTATTTACCTTTGCAAATTTTAATTGCACACTGTCTATTTTGCCCACCGCCTGTTTTATCTATTATCTGAAAAATTAAAAAGACCAAGTTACCTAGCGAAACAATTATACAAAACTAAATAAATGTTCATAAAACACGACAACACATATATATAAAATAAAATCAACAGCACAATGGATCAAAACAAATTAAATCAATCCCAAGGAGAAGAAATGAATATTGCAATGCCTTGTCAGAAAAATGAATATTGCAATTAAAGAAGAACAAATTAATAAAGAGAGAATAAATGAATATACTTTTTAAAAAAGAGAAGAAATCCCTCAAAAAATAAAAAATAAAAGAGAGAAGAAATGAATATACTTTTTAAAAGAGAGAAGAAATGAATGAATGCACCACAAATTATTCTCTCAAATAAGTACCACTTCTGTTTTATGTCTTTGTTAATTTTTCGATCCTAAACTTTTAAAATTTAAGTGCATACCTTATAATTAATGCGAGTGAACTAGTGATGAATTATCAATGGATGGAAACTGCAGAGGTTTGTTGTAAGTGTAAATCAATGAGCAAAGAAATAAGTAGAGGAATTAGGGATATAGTTTGAGTGAATTGTGAAGGAGAGAATTTGAGTTTGAGTATGGAAAGAGTATTTATAGACATCGAGGTGGCAACCACTGAGTAACAAAATTTGCTTTCCTAAGTGATCTAAGGTTAATTAATTCATTTGAGTAGTAATTGAAATGAACTTTGAAGTGAATTACTGCAAAGTTGTTTTTTTTTTTTTTAAATTAATTACTGCTTTAAAGTTTTTTTTTTGTTTGAAAGAATTACTGCTTTAAAGTTGTTAAGTTAATGTTTGAACATATGTGAAAATTGAGTTAAAAGACTAAACACAAATTCTTTCATTCAGTAGAAATAATGTTGTGTGAATTAAAAAAATTGGAAGTCCTACATTGGATGAATCACACAAAGTCGAAATGGTGGTATCACCATATTTGAGTGGATTTAGTATCATATTGATAGTTTTGAGAACTTAAAGTTAGAATAGTGATAACACCATATTTGAGTGATTTTAGCACCATAACAGAATGATAACAATAACATATTAAAATGATTTCAGTATTAAAGAGTGGTCTTAGTACCATATTTAAGGTGTAAATCTCGAACGGTTTTCTATGGTGCAATAGTTTTTCGTTTTTGTGTTGTGGGTTGCATTTTTTTTAATTATTTTAGTAATTTTATTGTTATTTCCGTATATTTAGGAAAGGAAGGAAAGGTTTGTGTAGAATTTGTTGCGAGCAGGTTGGGATTCCATGCTCTCTTGCCAAGAACTTTTTTCAATCAATTCCCTCTCTACTACGGGTTCGTTATCCACCTCAATATTTTTTATTCTTAGTTTATTTTAGTATGGGGAATATGAAGATTAATTTTTGAATATTTTTGTTTATTTTTGAATACTTGTTATTTGTGCAATCCTTACGTGCTCCTCATGACATTGTTTGAATAGAGGTATGGAAGATAAAATAAAATTTCAATGAAAGCTATGTGTCCATCCTTTTTTGTCAAAAAGCATATGCATTTTGAAAAAAGTTCTAGGACAAAGCATTTCTTGTTTTAGGAAGCTCCTTGAGGCACTATTCCATTATATCCCAATTGTGTTCAACAAGCTCAATATGAATGAAGGAGAATAGTTAAGGTAAGCAAACAAACAATTTAAGCTCAGGACATCTTGGTGGACTACTTGTGTAATCTGATCCTTCAAGATAAAAAGTAAATTTTGACTTGACATAGTTCTTATCTGATTCAACATAATTGGGATCAAGGTACTGGATTAGGTTCATATGCGGATTGGAGGTACTGATGGCATAGATGTGGATGCTGAGAACCAACCCTCGAGCTGCGAGTTAGCTTAGGACCATTTAGTTAGTTTTATGATTTTACTGATTTTGATTTGGTCTCGTTTGGATAAACAGCTTATATAGATGCTTATAGTATTAGTGCTTATAACATTAGAGCTTATATCACAAGCTCTTATACTTAATAAACTATTTATGTTTGGATATGTACACTAAAAAGTACTTACATAAATTGAAGTGTTTGGATGTGACATTACATAAGCAATTATCGAAATTTTAAATATTTTTAATTTAACAAAAAAATCAAAGAATTGAACCACAATTATCAAGATTTTTTTTTGATAAAATTAATCAAGGCGTAAAAAAACAATTATCTTGGTCAATAACAGAAGACATTGATTGCAAGACTGAATCATGTAAGAAAATTAAGGGATTCAAATTGTTAATCTAATTGTGCCGCTTAATGCAATATCACTGTCTTATAGTTGTTGCCCAGTAGCCATGAAAACCAACGTGAGTTAATTCACGTTGGGATTTCAATGTGATTTTTGCAGATTTATAACTAGTGTGAGTTAACTCATGCAGGGATAATATGGACATTTATTTTGGAAATGAGTAAAACCGTTTGAGTAAAGAGCATAATTTCGATTTTAATTATGCTACATGGATCCTCTAAATTGAGTGGTTTAATTATGCTACCTGGATCCATTGATGGGAAGCAATGGGAGAGAGCCATAAACACAGGAAATTGAAGGTTTCAAGAAAAAGAAATACTAAGGTGCGAAAATTAAAGTTGGTGTCACCATGCACTTTCAAACGAGTAATTAACAGTCTCTAGATTAAACCAAATCAATGGATGAGATTTGGTGCCAACGAATCCGTTGACACCTGGTGTCAACAGATCCTGAGATTTGCACCATAATACTAATTGAGATTCAACAAACCACAAAAATTGCAAACCGTTAAAATAAATGAGTTTAGGTAGAAGTACCTTGGAAAAATAGCATGAAGAATTGTAAAATAAACTGAGTTTAGGCACATACAAGCGATGAAGGAGAGGGATCACGTGTGCCATCGTTTTAAGGATTTTTTTAAGACTTACACCTAGTGTCAACGGATATTGCCTCATACATATATGTGTGTGTATTCAAACACAAAGATGTCCAATGAAATGAAAAAAATAGAGAATAAGAAAATATAATAATTTAACCAATCTTATTAATGAAATTATTACATATCAGATAGACTTTTCTAAACTATAAATGATTGGTTTTATCACAACAAAAACGCTGCAAAGTATTAGGGCTTCAAATAAGCAGGTGGAGAGTCGCGGCAACATGGGGGATGTTCACATGTTCTCGGTTGGCATACAGTAGGAATTGGACAACATAGTGGTAATCGACCATGCACATTGCCTACCATAGCACCTCCAATAGCAAGAACTAACACTACAAATTTCAGGAACAATTTCAAGAGAGCTTCCATTATAACCAGACTTCGTTTGCAAAGATAAGAAAATTGGATATCTTATTGTGAGTGGTATTGTAAAGAAATGCATAATTATTTATAGTCAAATTGAGCATCCTGTTCAATGTCATAATTGGAAATATTTAAATGTTAATAATGTATAAAGGACATATAAATTATTTATATATTAAACAATTTACAATGGTTCAAAACTTTCAACAATCCTCGATACCCACTTTTTCAATTTTCAACATTCCACGTCATTTTTTCTCTCTTAATTCAACACCCATTTAATTTTTACCTATTCAATGATTTTTTCATTCAACACTCTACCCCACCACCTTTATTTCTTATTCTTATTTAATTTTATATTTTTGTTTTTATAATTACAATTATCAATTATAATTAAATTAAAATAAAGATACACTTAACAATTTTTTTTTTGTAAAAACAAAATTTATTTAAATATTTTATTTTTATTTTCTTAACTTAAAATGCAATACAACAAACTAAGCACGCGACACACAAATAGTTTAAAATGCAAGACAACAAACAAGCACACAACACACAAGTAATTTATTTAATACGATACAAATCATCTTCAATCACGAAACATTCCAAACTTTGTCCATATGTGCTTCACTAGATCTGCTTACAATCTGTTTTTCTCCTGTTGCACCAAGGTGAACTCTTTCAATTGCTCAATCTCTTGCACCTTGATTTCTTTGAATTCAACCCACTCCTTTTCCACCTCCTCCAAGGCAGCAACATCCTTGCTTTTCTTTTTACCTTTTTTTTTTTAGCTGCCTCCCTACCCATTGGACGAGCACTAGATCCTACAGAGTCCTCGTGAGATCTCTTAGATCCACTACTTCTTGACCCAACATTTCCTCCCATCTGACTATCATAACGTGGTTGATCGCGGAGAACGCGTCATTCTTCCTTTAAAGTAAATTGAACATTCTTCCCACATGCAAATAATTCATGCGCTTTTGCCAAAACATCATCTTCCGACCAACCGCTTCCTTGCAAACGCTTAGCACTTTCATAAGCACCAATCCATTTATTTATTACTTTTTCACATGCAATCCATTTATCCCTGTAAGCAAGAACATATGTGTTTAATTTAATCAATCATGGAAAGGAAAACAAACCTTGAGAATATCAGGTGTAACTATGCTAGGACCCCTTGCTGAAAAAGAGGCAACAACGGGTGTCAAAGTATTTTCTGACTCAGTTGTCTTAAAGATGGTTGCAGTTGGAGTCCTGTAAATTGATTAATGCAAGAAATTTTAGATAAATGTGATTGTCTCAATTATGGTTAAGTGTATATGGAACTTGTATTTGATACCTTGTAGAATATATGTATTTATGTATTTTCTTGGCATCCTTTGTTCGAAGGTAGCATCCAGGCAAGGGAAAAGAGAATGCAGTATCTCTTGAAATTTGACCTTGTGTCAAGACACCAATAGCCCCAGCTCTAAAGGCTTCTTGGCTTCCTATGTGACCTTTGCAAAGAACAATTTTTCCTTTCACCAGCAGACTATTCAGGGAATTGAGTGAGCAAAACCTTCAATTTTGAAACACTTTCATTAGCAAATTATTGACCAAGTTTAGTACATATTTTTTCCGTTTATTGTTTTTCCATAATGTTAAAGTTTTACATCATTTGTTGTTAACTTCAATAATATAAAGAATAGTTACTTGGATTTGTGTCCATTGAAGCCAGCTTGAGTGTTTGGTGCATCTCCAGCATAGATAATAGGATACATGTTTCCCGAAAGGTCGAATATATTTATGGAGATACCCTAACATTAAGCAAAAATATTGACATTGTTAATATTGTATCTATTAGATTAGATTAGATATAAAAATATACGTAATTTCTAACTAATCATTCAAATTATCGATCAACTCAAAAACCAAATTAGGTTAGCTTACGTTGTGTGACTTTATATTTTGAAGTTAGAGAAGATGAAGTAAAGGCTTGTTATATAATATAATATGATAAAAAAAATGTATTTACCTCGTAAATGTTGTTGTCTCTTAATTTTACTTAAGTAACAAATTTTCTCTCTATGGTTCCAGCACCCACTACAATAGACCAAGGTGAAAAATTATCTAAGGATGTAGGTTGTGGTCCATCGTTTCCTGCTGCAAACACCGTTAACACTCCATTTTTCATCGCATGAAAAGATCCAATGGATAATGGATCTTTAAAAATGCTATGATGATTTTCTATTTCTCCTCCAATTGACACTGATAACATGTCAACCCTGTCTGCTATTGCATCATCGAAAGCCGAGAGAATGTTTGATGCATCACATGCAGAAGACCGGAATACCTTGTATACAGCAATTCGTGCTGATGGAACCCCACCTCTAGATGTTCCATGTCCTAATCCTAACATACTTGCCTGGCTAACAATGTTCCCTGCAGCTGTTGATGCTACATGGGTCCCATGACCTACATAGTCTCTTGGAGATCCGACATCATTGAAACTAATACCATAATACCGAGCTCCAATTATTTTACTACAAAAACATATATATATATATATATATATATATATATATATATATATATATATATATATATATATATATATATCAATTGTTAGCATTATACTCTTTTTTTTTGTTTGTAAAATTAATATTTTAACACGAGTTATAGGACGGCGCGTTACTTGTTGCAGGTGAAATTGTAAGTCTGGCAAATTCCCTTCCATTTACTTGGAGGTGGACTAAACCCTTCATCGTTGAAACTATTAGATTCTGGCCAGATCCCAGTATCGATCACTCCAATAATTACATCTTATTCATAGTATTTCCTCTCCACATATTGTGGAAAGCCTATGAAGTCCCATGACTTTGTTGTAAGTAGAGATCTCTTTTTATCAGGAAAGATGGACACCACCCCATCAAGTTCTACATGACAATTTTCACAATTAAAAATAAATAAATTTAAGTAGAAAAGCTATATATAACTTTTTCAATAGGCAAAGTTGAGTCTCTACACACACCAGCCATTTTGTCGGCTTCTGCCTTTGTGAGCTTAGCTACAAATCCATTGAAGCTACGTTTGTAATGGTGAATTATAAACTTCGGTTCACTGCAAAAATTGTGAACTAAAGTTTGATCTAATAATACATTAATGCAAAGTAAATGGAACTTGAAAACATCATCAACATGTATATTTAAACTCACGGTTCAAAAATAAAATACATAAGAGAGGTGAGACTATTGAAAACACAACATATGGAGTTATAAAGAAACAATGAGCCTCCACTTTTATTCACACCCTCCTTTTTACGTATATACTCCTTCTCATTTTTGAAACCTTCTTTTCAAAATACTACTCTTAACTTTTGAACAACTCTTTGCTAAAAAATGTAACCTGTCTACTGTAACTTGTTGTAGAAGATTCTTGCAGTGGAGCAATGAGGAAGTTTCGTCCTTTCTACTATTGCCGGTGTAAACAATATAAGTCTGCATTTTTTTTTTTCAATACAACATATTTGTGAGTTATACGAAAATTTGTTTGTTCTAGCAAAAATAAGTCACAAAAAACTTGAATCACATAAATTTGATAAGGAAAGTTTAAGTGCAATTGCCTTCAAGTCATCTTCAGAAGATGAGTAACATTTCACTACAAGTGATGCAAGGCTAAGTAGGAGAAACAAAAGACCAATAGAAGATTTTCCGTCCATTGTCAAACTAGGAATAACATAGAAAAAAAGAAGTTAATAACATATGCAAAACAACACACTGGTTAAAAGAAACATATTCAAAAACAACACACTAGATGGTGTACATTTATTTATAATATATTTTTTGTGTGTTATATATAACCCTAAACTATAATCTCATGAGTATACCGGTTCAATGGTCAGCTTGATTTCGATTACATTTATCATAAAAAAGATGCAGTCAATCAGTTCACTAATGCAAATGTAGCTAATTCCATAAATTTTTGGGATATATGTATGTTAAGAAAAAATTTAATTTTTTAAAATAAACTATTTTTTCACTTTATTTTCTTTTTCAAAATAGTTGTACAGAAAACAATACAAATTGTTTAATATTATTACTTTCAGTGTGTGTGTGTGTGTATATAATTTTTTTGAATAAGTTGGGTATATAATTTTTAAAATAGTAAAACATTCTTAACGTAAATGCATGGTACTTATATACTACAAACGAAATGACTACTACCACTTTACTCGATAAGGATGAATGGTATGGATTTCACATGATGAGGTTTTTTAGAGAAGAGAAAAATGCAAGGATGCATTGTCACAGTGGAATTAGAAATTATGAGGGTAAATAAATTAAGAGATAAGTTATGCTCCTTGTGGCCTAGAATGTTTTTATTTTCCCCTATGATCGAAGAAATTCTAAAATATGGATTTATTGTGAACTCGCTTGGGCGGTCTCTAAAATCTCGCTTGAATTTGGTCTCTAGAGGTACTCGTTCGGAATGAACCACATTCCGAAATATGGGCATTCACGAAAAAGTCGCACTCTAGATGAGATTCTAGCAATAACCAAATAGGAAGTACATCCGAAAAGGTTTATCACCGAACCTCTAACTCCCTAAGGTTGCACTCAGGCCCGGTTATAGGACCCCACTCTGTGTGTGAAATTGTGTATGTGTTGTGTGTGAGGGGAGCAAAACAAAAAAAAAAAAATCACCCAATGTGTAAAACAACTACACATGTATAGTTGGGTTTAAAATGTGAGTGGTTAAGTCCCACATCACATATGAATGGGTAAAATATTGGATATAGAAGAGAGATGACCCACATTACCCAATTCTTTAATATTTTGGTTATGATGTGTCACTCTCTTGTGGTCGTGGAGCATTGATATGTTGTTGGTATCGACGCTCCTCCGAACTCTCCAACTAGTTGTATCAGAGTCCTGATTCTGGGAAATTGGAAATGGGAATGAGATCCTCATATTGGATCAAGTATATAAATGTAATACAATTGTATTACATGTTTTCTAGCTAAGGTTCCAATATTATACAAAATAAAATAAATATATACAATAAATTAAAGAAAATGGTATAACGTATAAATAGAATTACAAGTCGTCACGATCAAAAAGTCTCTCATTGTTGATAAGATTTACTTTTAAAAGAATGAGAGGACTAATAGATCGTCACGACTAGAAGCCTCTCATATATTTATTGCAAAGATTTAACTTTAAGAAAAAAAAGAGGACTAACATGATAAAAAAAAAAAAAAAAAAAAAGTCTCTATTGTTGAAATTTCATTTTGAAAGAAAGTGAGGACTAACTTATTGTCCAAATACCCTCACAACAAAAAACCTAACTGGTAAGGGAAGAGTGTTACCTGAGATTTAGAGACCCTCTTGTTGAACCGATTAATGTATCCTTTGCAAAACCGTAGGATGTATAAGCTAGACAAACATTGACCAAGAAAATATATATAAGTATGTAATAAAAGAAAAATATGTATTTTGATGTTGCCGTGGGACTGTGTACGTGGCTTTACCTATATATAGTTGGTGTTTTCTCTTTGTTCCTTGAGGGTAGGTAGTGCCCTTTGCTTTTGGCTGGGCTTTTGTTTATGAAGAAAACAGAAACAAAAAAAAACATTGAGAAAGGATTAAATTGAAAAGGAATTGAACATATAGATGGAAATCAATCTAGAATATTTATTTTATCCTATTATCAAAAGATTTACAGCAAGACAAAATACCTTTGCAAGTGTTTCTCTAGGAGATTTGCTAGGGTTTTTTCTTGCTTGCTTCTTACCTTAGCTTTCTGTTAACTTCAAAAAATATGAAAATCAACCTTAGAACATGAACTTAAACTTCATTATCTTTTTCAAACTGAAGCACTTGTACATGTTGGCGAAGACAAGAAAGAAGCAATATATATATGCATATGATAACCACTTTTACAACTTATTCTTCCACAAATCTATATACTTATATTAAAAGAAATGTCCTTACCATTTTGCCCCTATTAGGGGCAATTTGGTAAATTAATTATTGGCTGAGTTTTTTTTTTTTTGAAGGTTGCCTATGAATTTCCATTTTTGCCCCTAACCAATTTTTTTAATTATTTTCTAATTTTTATACTTTTAATTATTTTTCAATTTTTATATTTTTAACTATTTTTCAATTTTTTCTCCCAAATTCAGTTGCTTCTACATTGTCGTTGTGGGAGATTAAGGTATCGTTTGACCCGACTTTTTTCAAACTTCTCTACATTTTTAAGGAGAATTTAGGGCAAACACAATATCAATTAAGTACTTACTAAAAAAAGAACATTTTTTGAACGCATAAAATTGAACGGAATGAGCTTTGACTAGAAGTTGTTGAATGTTACTTTAAAAAACTACTTCTCCACAATTTATTTCACAAACACCTCTTTTCAACTCACGCTTGGAACTTTTTCTTTATTTTTTAATATTATATTTCAATATCTTTTTCTTATTCAAAAAAACTAAACATATAGGTTTCCATGACACCAACAAATATAATATCATATAGTATAAATTCCAGCATTTATAATAGTAATTTTTTTAAGAAATCATCGGGCTTCTTCATGAGATTGTCAAGATAATTCCAATTGGGACTAGAAAGAAATTGTGTACGAATATTGTGTTGAAAGATAAAAGGTATTATTTTCTTATTTGTCAACATAAGATGATAGGATTTTGTATAAGTTTGATAATGACCTGAAAGATGTATTTCCTTATGCAGTGAGAATATAGTTGATGTAACACTATGGGAAAAATATTTCGTAGCTTTATCATTTACCATCTATTTACCTCGAGTTCTTTGCTTCCATTTTGTAGTCAATGGCAACCCAAATATATGTAACAATTGGTCAGGTTCGAGGCTGCTCATCAACCTACATTATCCGGTTGTTGAGAAGTTTAAGACTTAGTAAGTTTGCATTATGATTTCACAATACAGTGTTAGAGTAAATTATTATTTCACAATCTAATTTGATTTTTTTTACCATGTTTCTTGAATTGTTGTCGTGACCTTAACACTTCTCAAGCTTAGAGTCAAAGCATCAGTCAGAACTTAAGTCAGAGTTCGACTTCTTCTCAATGTACTTCGTACAACGATTTTTTCAATCTGTCTCAAGTAAGGCCAATTGTTGAATTTATAAACTTAGTCAAGGTCTGCTTTTTTTTTTTTATGTACAAACATTCTTTGAATTTTTTACGCACAAATTAAAAATACATATTGCATTATTCTTTATTTCATGTGCATATTTGTGTTAGGATACATATTGCATCACCATTTGGAAAACAACTAAATTCAATCTTAACCAATTTGGATAATATTACGAGAGTTTCACCAAATGTTCGAAGACATCATTGTCAAATGGTGCTAGCTATAGATGCACATGCGGGAGTGATGCTTAATTTCCATCTGTTTCAACAATGTTAATTGGTCAACGGGGTTCATATAATGCACATGAATGCATTTATCTAACCTTTTTAGGAAGATAAATTAAAAGTCATGATACATTTTCTTTAGCTTAAAATCAGTTATGCTACCTTTATTTTATAAATTATATGTAACTATATTCGCATACGTCTTATCCATGTTAATATGCATTAGACTAATATTGTTGTTATTTCCCTGTTTAGCATTTCCCAAACGAGGTGTTAAGAACAATTCTAAAAGGAAAGCGCAAAACAATCACTCTCATTAGTTTCAATTGTTTTCATTCTAAAAATTATGTCAATTCCTAATCTCATAAACTGATTATATGATCTCTAAATCAGCTCATACATATTTTATGATGAATCACAATGTTCCGTTGTTTTAACATCTTTTCTTTTGAAGAATTTTTTTTATGCCGTGATTATCTAAGGTTATTATTTTACCTTAGATAAACATTAAATGTAAAAGTTTGGAGGGAAAAATTAGGTTAAAATTAGAGCTGACATTTTGCATAAATTAAATCTAGGGTTAATATAGTAAAGTCACGCGAAAAAATACGTTAAATCTAGGGTTAATATTGCGTCACGGGTTAACATTTAGAAATAAGAGATGACATTTTGCATAAATTAAATCTAGGGTTAATGTAGTAAAGTCACACGAAAAAATTAGGTTAAATATAGGGTTAATATTGCGTCTCGGGTTAACATTTAGAAATAAGAGATGTCATTTTGCATAAATTAAATCTAAGGTTAATATAATTTATTTAGTAAATTTAAAGAGAAAAATTAGGAGCGATTTGTTTATTTTGATTTCCCTAACAATTAACGTTAACATTTTATTTAAATTAAACAGGATTAATTAAATAGGGTTAATACAGTAAAATTAAGCAAAGAAGTTAGGTTAAATCTAGGACAAAATTTTGAGTTCGGGTTAACTTTAAGAAATAAAATAGGTTAAGTATAGCAAGAGGGATTAACATTTATAAGTAAGAGATTAGGTTAAGTATAGCGAGACGGGTTAACGGTTATTCCTTTCCAAAAAAACAACATATAATTGGGAACATCATTTTATTTTACTTTAGATAAACATTAAATGCAAAAGTGTGGAGGGAAAAATTAGGTTAAAATTAGAGATGACATTTTGCATAAATTAAATCTAAGGTTAATATAGTAAAGTCACGCGAAAAAATATGTTAAATCTAGGGTTAATATTGCATCAAGGATTAACATTTAGAAATAAGAGATGACATTTTGCATAAATTAAATCTAGGGTAGGGATGGCAATTGGACCCAGACTCGATGGATACCCGCAAAAAATACCCACAATGGGTAGGGTAAAACCCCGCTTTCATGGATATGGGCACGGGTAGGGTAATTACCCGCAAATTTTAATGGGTATGGACACGGGTAAGGGTATTATACTACCCAGCCCCGCAACCCGCATGTACATATTTATATAATATAATAAATACTTTATTTATTTTTGGTGTACAATTATTTAATTTATTTAGCTATTTAAGTCTAAACCTAAACCTAAAATCTAAGCTATTTAAGTTTAAACCTAAATACTACGATTATTTGAATGTTTTTATTTTAATTTTTGAGGGATATTTTGGATGTTTTTTTATTTGGCTAAATACTACAATTCGTATTATTTTATTAGTTGATTTAAATAATTTTGGATCATAGTTTTATTTCAATTGTGATGTTTTTTATTGTCTTTTCATAGAGAAAGTGCGGGTAATGGGTGGGGGTATGAGCACTTAAGTGCCCATAGGGTATGGGGAAGGGCATTAAAGTTGTTGTCCACGAGGGTACGGGCTCGGGGACGGACATTTTTTACAAATGAGGGTATGGGGATGGATACTATAGTACCCTATCCATTGGGTACCCATTGCCATCCCTAATCTAGGGTTAATATAGTAAAGTCACATGAAAAAATTAGGTTAAATCTAGGGTTAAATATTGCGTCACGGGTTAACATTTAAAAATAAGAGATAATATTTTGCATAAATTAAATCTAGGGTTAATATAATTTTTTTTAGTAAAATTAAGGAGATAAATTAGGAGCGATTTGTTTATTTTGATTTCCCTAACAATTAACGTTAACATTTTGATTAAATTAAATAGGGTTAATACTGTAAAATTAAGCAAAGAAGTTAGGTTAAATCTAGGGCAAAATTTTGCGTTCGGGTTAACTTTAAGGAATAAGAGATTACAATAGTTGTTATATTATTTTTTATGTAGTGTTTTAGGCTCTGTGTTGTAAAATTTTAGTTTACGCAGTTTTGATTTTCACAATGATAAAGGACAACAATTTTCCGTAATTTATAAGATTTCTCCTTCGAAACTAAATTTTTAAAAAATACGTTATTCAACCCGTGCGAAGCACGGGTTTGTAACTAGTTGAACTTAAAAACTAAAGTGGACAAAAAAAATCTAATGATGATATATCGTAACTCTCATTTGATGAATTTTCTAATATTGAACATTTTCAAAGGAATGACTTAACTTATGTCAAAGTTTCTTCCTAACCTGATTTTTCAATATAATTGTGTCTGAATTAGGGCTGGCAATGAAACGAACCAACTCGAAAATAGTGCGAGATTTGATTCGATAATTGATTCGTTGAACTTGATTCATGAACTTAATGAGTCGAACTTGAGTTTAAAATTAAGCTCGTTAAATAAATGAGTTGAACTTGAACTAAATATGGTTCGACTCGTTTGGTTCATGAACCAGTCCGATGTGTGTGCGTGCGTGTGCGCGTGCGTGCGTGCGTGTCTGTGAGAGAAGTGCATCTCAATTATAATGTAAAAGCTATACATGTAGTATATGGATTGTGCTGCAGTAGTGATTTACGCTTCATAATTTTACTTTTTTTTTTTTTTAAATATGTCAAATATTTTTGACAAAAAAAAAAAGGTTTGTGAAATATACAATTCGAGTAAACGAGCTGAACCGAACTGTTCGTGAACTTTAAACGAGCTGAACTCGAGCTTAAAAAAAAGTTCGCTTCGAACTCGAGTCGAGTTTCGAACCGAACCAATTCTTATCGAGTCGAATCGAGCTCGGACAGGTTCGACTCGACTCGACTCATTTCCAGCCCTAGTCTGAACTGAAGTAAGGACTTAACAGGTTAAATAAAACAAAGTACATAAGAGAGTGAGACCAATTAGATAGTTGAGTTTCTATGCGTGTGAGCGCGAGTCTGAAGTTGAGTTTGAGTTTCAATGCGTAGAAGTGTGAAGGAAATCAAATTAAACTAGATGGAAATCAGTTATATCTTTTAGAAATTACTTTTGTAAATTAGAAATGCATTTTATCCAAATATAAACAACATCTGTTTTAGTAATTTCTTTTCTAAAATATTCGTAATTTTTTTATGAAATAATCCAATCCACTGAATGAGAGTATAATCTTTCTCTTATATATAAAGTTGCTTATTCTGATATTATTGCAATATCGAGGTATAGCGAGATTTTGAAGTGGAATATGCATGCATAATGGGAGACCTTTTATCAAGGTATAATGAGATTTTGAATTGGAATATGCATGCATAACGAGACCTTATTCTGATTTTCACACTTTAGATTTAGATATATATCTCACTATTACCAGTCCACATTCATTGCTAATACTTTTTATGTTACTAGATATGGGCATTTCCTCATTTGTCCTCATTTGTGGTTAGGGCTGGCAATGAACCGATGCATTTTCAAAAGGAAGGTTGCAATACTATATCAATTAATGAACGATGCATTTTTTTGTCGGAAATGCTCGACATGTGTTGCAACCTTCCTTTCTTAATTAATTTACTTTTTGTGTTACTTCCTCTCTTAATTTTAACTTGGTCCAAAATACCAAGTTTACTTTCTTTTTTGATACATTTTAATATACTCTTTTGGTACATCCCCACAAAAAAAAAATTGGTACATCCCCTCAAAAACTCTCTTATTAGATGCATGTATAAACTAATGATTTCTATTGGTTTAAACATTTAAAGTTTTAGTATTTTTTAGCTTAGATGGTAAGCAATCTCTTCAAATTTAACTCGATGTCATATTTAAATTTAGCTTTGAAAGTGAAGTTAAATATATCGAGGGAGTTTTTATCACATTTGAAGAAATTATCCGATTAGAGAAATTAGTTTTTGTGATTGAATGTAAATAATATTTGGTTAAAAAAATTAGAATGAGAGAGTTGGTGGAGAAAGTTAGTGTAATGCACCTTTTGGGTTTGACTGAAAAGCCAGGGGCAGGTGAATGGAATAAGGGGTGGTTAAGGGGTAATATGGGGAATTCAGCAGTTGTTTCTTGGCTTGGTGGCCATCTTTTGGCACCTAGGTGCTTACGCTATTGGAAGATTCTCTTTCTCTTTAATTAATTAAATTATACTAAAAGACATAGTCTTCAAGATATTAATCTTGTAATTTTTGCATGCATAAATAAACATGCTTTTTTATGACTCTTATGGGTGTTGTTTTTGCAATGTACTTTTATTTTGGAAAAAAGAACATTTAAAAAAAAAAATTAGAGCAACATTTAATTATTTGTTATACTATATTACTACCTTTCAAAAAAAAAAAATTGATTTATAAAATTTCAATATTCTTCACATTGGTAGTGATACTCGAGATTATGTGACATGAATAATTGTAAGCACTATTACTTGAGAATCCTTTTTAAAAGCAACTTTAAAGTTTGAGTTCAATGCAAAGAAACTGGAAAATTGTGTGTACTTTCCACAAGGAGAGATTAAGAAAGAAGGAAACTTCTCACAAGGAGAGATTGAACAAGAAAACCAGCAATATCATTATACTTAGAAACAACTTTGCATATATACCGGCTCACACCGAGTGTAAATCTAATAACTTACACTAAATTTAGACCATTGGATTAAATTGATCTCGATCTTTTCTTTTCCTCATAATAAATCCAGGTCATCTTTGACGTTGAAACAACTAGAAACAAGCACCATGATGGTGATATACATCCATACTTGATTGTTTCAAAATACTTTTGTAGCATCCAAATTATGGAGGATTACATAAAATTAATAATAGTTCTTCTGCTACCTTGCATGCTTGACTTTTGTTTTTATCGCAGTTTAGTATCATATTGTATAGCTCAATAATTTTATTTTTTTTCTGATGATACCATGGACGAGGGTTGGCTATGAAAGAATTCAAGAGCCATTAACGCTTGCAACAAATAGGCATTGAAATTTTCAGGTGTGTCATGTTGATATACTTGCCAAGTTATGCAATTTTATTACTACTCAATGTTGTTATATTCCCATTTTAGGCTCATAAGGTAGAAATAGAAAAATGCTTATTCAACATATAGAGTTGTGGTCTTTCTGTTTGGTTTATGGAAAATAGATTATGACTAATCATGAATCAATGAACAAGATGAAGTATACCATTATTTATACATATAATTCATAAGAATATATAAGCCATTGTTTACATTCGAATATAAGACAAGCGGATAACAAGTTGTGCCACTGGTCTTTTTTGACAAAAGTATACAACTTATTTAATAATAATAATAATAATAATAATAATACAAAATAGTAAACCAAAAATTACAGTATATATGTAATTTATACGATACAAACTGACACCTTTACTAATTGCCCGATCATCAAATATAACAATGGGGCTCCTTACTTGATACTGACCGTCGTCCCAAACCAAAGAGGCCGATCTAATAGATCTCTTCATTTTTCCATGTATAGTTAGAACAAATGATTGTTTTTCTCCCAATGCAGTGAAGGACAAAACACTCGGAGTCACTGAAATATGTATTCCTTTTGGAGCTGTTACATTTGCTATGTAAGTAGACATTGGCAATCCAACATTAGTAACAATCCTTTTAAAAGTTCCACTAACATGATGTTTGGGACGTGGGGCTTTGAGAGCAAAAGAAGGATAGTTTAAGTCCCTTGCAGTCGAATTTGCTACCTCGAAGCAAATGATATATTTCTCTGTGATTAAGTATAAAGTTGATGCATTGAAACCTTGACCGCATAAAAAACTTATGTAGTCTTTTTCATCTGCCTCATAGATTAAGTCAAGCTTCAAAGCCTTGAGAGGGTCGATCTGACCAGCTCCATAAGCAAATTCAGCAGCACGGTCGGGACCTATCTGTTTAGCTGCAAGACAAGAATCACAAATGAATTGGAACATAAGTACTCTACATTAATAATATACAATGTATTTAAGTGAAGTGAAATATAATACATGTTTATTTTTTAAGAGAGTGTTGATTTTAATATAAAATAAAAGACAAACATAGTTAGAATGTCATTGTTGATGTTTTTACAATATAAATTTTGTTTAAGAATATAATTAAAAGAGAAGAGAAAGATAATTCAAACTCATCAAGAGTAACTTTCTCAACAGTTTATAATAATGATTAAACTTTAATTCTTTTTAAATATTAATTAAAATTAAGTATGTGTGAAGTTTACTTTTCTTTAAGGATGGACATATTGATTGAGGTGAGATACTAATTATTTCTGTTACCTGTTGTCATTAAAGCTGATCAAATAGCAGCTGGTGACCACGTAGAATGAAACGAACCAACTCGAAAATAGTGTGAGATTATAATTGATTCGTTGAACTTGATTCATGAACCTAATGAGTCGAATTTGAGTTTAAAATTAAGCTCGTTAAATAAATGAGTTGAACTTGAACTAAATATGGTTCGACTCGTTTGGTTCATGAACCAGTCCGATGTGTATGTGTGCGTGTGCGCGTGCGTGTGTGTGAGAGAAGTGCATCTCAATTATAATGTAAAAGCTATACATGTAGTATACGGATTGTGCTGCAGTAGTGATTTACGCTTCATAGTTTTTTTTTAAATATGTCAAATATTTTTGACAAAAAAAAAAAGTTTGTGAAATATACAATTCGAGTAAACGAGCTGAACCGAACTGTTCGTGAACTCTAAACGAGCTGAACTCGAGCTTAAAAAAAGGTTCGCTTCGAACTCGAGTCGAGTTTCGAACTGAACCAATTCTTATCGAGTCGAATCGAGCTCGGACAGGTTCGACTCGACTCGACTCATTTCCAGCCCTAGTCTGAACTGAAGTAAGGACTTAACAGGTTAAATAAAACAAGGTACATAAGAGAGTGAGACCAATTAGATAGTTGAGTTGCGAGTGTGAAGTTGAGTTTGAGTTTCAATGCGTAGAAGTGTGAAGGAAATCAAATTAAACTAGATGGAAATCAACATATTTAGTTATATCTTTTAGAAATTACTTTTGTAAATTACAAATGCATTTTATCCAAATATAAACAACATCTGTTTTAGTAATTTCTTTTTTAAAATATTCGTAATTTTTTTATGAAATAATCCAATCCACTGAATAAGAGTATAATCTTTCTCTTATATATAAAGTTGCTTATTCTGATTTTATTGCAATATCGAGGTATAGCGAGATTTTGAAGTGGAATATGCATGCATAATGGGAGACCTTTTATCAAGGTATAATGAGATTTTGAATTGGAATATGCATGCATAACGAGACCTTATTCTGATTTCTACACTTTAGATTTAGATATATATCTCACTATTACCGGTCCACATTCATTGCTAATACTTTTTATGTTACTAGATATGGGCATTTTCTCATTTGTCCTCATTTGTGGTTAGGGCCGGCAATGAACCGAACCAACTTGAAAATAGTGTGAGATTCGATTTGATAATTGATTCGTTGAACTTGATTCATGAACCTAATGAGTCGAACTTGAGTTTAAAATTAAGCTCGTTAAATAAATGAGTTGAACTGGTTCGACTCGTTTGGTTCATGAACCAGCCTGATGTGTGTGTGGGTGCGTGTGTTCGTGCGTGCGTGTGTGTGTGAGGGAAGTGCATCTCAATTATAATGTAAAAGTTATACATGTAGTATATGGATTGTGCTGCAGTAGTAATGTACGCTTCATAGTTTTACTTTTTTTTTTTTTTTAAAATGTGTCAAATATTTTTGACCAAAAAAAAGGTTTGTGAAATATACAATTCAAGTAAACGAGCTGAACCGAACTGTTCATGAACTTTAAACGTGCTGAACTCAAACCATATTTAGTTCAAGTTCAACTCATTTATTTAATAAGAGTTTTACATAAATTATCAACACATGTTCTCTTTTTAATAAGACACTAGTTACAAACCCGTGCTTCGCACGGGTTAAATAACATATTCTTTTTTAAAATTTAGTTCCGAAGGAGAAATCTTATAAATTACGAAAAATTGTTGTCCTTTATAAATGTGAAAATCAAAGCTGCGTCAACCAAAATTTTGCAACACAGAGCCTAAAGCACTGCATAAAAATAACATAACAACTATTGTAATATCTTATTCCTTAAAGTTAATCCGAACACAAAATTTTGTCATAGATTTAACCTAACTTCTTTGCTTAATTTTACTGTATTAACCCTATTTAATTTAATCAAAATGTTAACGTTAATTGTTAGGGAAATCAAAATAAACAAATCGCACATAATTTTTCTCCTTAATTTTACTAAGCAAATTATATTAACTCTGGATCTAATTTATGCAAAATGCCATATCTTATTTATAAACGTTAACCCGTGACGCAATATTAACCCTAGATTTAACCTAATTTTTTTGTGTGACTTTACTATATTAACCCTAGATTTAATTTATGCAAAATGTCATCTCTTATTTTTAAATGCTAACCCGTAACTCAATATTAACCCTAGATTTAACCTAATTTTTTCGTGTGACTTTACTATGTTAACCCTAGATTTAATTTATGCAAAATGTCATATCTTATTTCTAAATGTTAATCCGTGAAGTAATATTAACCCTAGATTTAACCTATTTTTTCGCGTGACTTTACTATATTAACTCTAGATTTAATTTATGCAAAATCTCATCTCTAATTTTAACCTAATTTTTCCCTCCACACTTTTGCATTTAATGTTTATCTAAAGTAAAATAAAATGATGTTCCCAATTATATGCTGTTTTTTTTTTTTAAAGGAATAACCGTTAACCCGTCTCGCTATACTTAACATAATCTCTTACTTATAAATGTTAACTCGTCTTGCTATACTTAACCTATTTTATTTCTTAATTAAAGTTAAACCGAACGCAAAATTTTGCCCTAGATTTAACCTAACTTCTTTGCTAAATTTTACTGTATTAACCCTATTTAATTAACCCTGTTTAATTTAATCAAAATTTTAACGTTAATTATTAGGGAAATCAAAATAAACAAATCACTTCTAATTTTTCTCTTTAATTTTACTAAACAAATTATATTAACCTTATATTTAATTTATGCAAAATGGCATCTCTTATTTCTAAATGTTAACCCGTGACGCAATATTAACCCTAAATTTAACCTAATTTTTTCGTGTGACTTTACTATATTAACCCTAGATTTAATTTATGCATAATGTCATATCTTATTTCTAAATGTTAATCCGTGATGCAATATTAACCCTAGATTTAACCTATTTTTTCGCGTGACTTTACTATATTAACCCTAGATTTAATTTATGCAAAATGTCAGCTCTAATTTTAACCTAATTTTTCCCTCCACACTTTTACATTTAATGTTTATCTAAGGTCAAATAATAACCTTAGATAATCACGACATAAAAAAATTCTTCGAAAGAAAAGATGTTAAAACAACGGAACATTGTGATTCATCATAAAATATGTATGGGCTGATTTAGAGATCATATAAACAGTTTATGAGATTAGAAATTGACATAATGTTTAGGATGAAAACAATTGGAACAAAAAAGGAACCAATGATGTGTGAATTATGATTACATATTATCCAAAAATAATATTAAAAAATAAAAGAAAAGGTTCCCAACGTGAATTGAAGAGAGATACTTGTGAAATAAATTGTTGAGAAATAGTTTTTTGAAGTAGCATTCAACAACTTTTGGTCAAAGCTCATTTCATTCAATTTTATGCATTAAAAAAAATACATTTTTTAGTAAGTACTTAATTGATATTGTATTTGGCTTAACTTCTCCTTAAAAATGTAGAGAAGTTTGTCAAACGATACCTTAATCTCCCACAACGGCAATGTAGAAGCAGCTGAATTTTGGAGAAAAAATTTAAAAATAGTTAAAAATATAAAAATTGGAAAATAATTAAAAGTTATTAAAAATATAAAAATTAGAAAATAATTTAAAAATTGATTAGGGGCAAAAATGGAAATTCATAGGCCAACCTTAAAAAAAAAAAACTCAACCAATTTTGTAATTTATCAAATTGCCTCTTCTAAAGACAAAATGGTAAAATCAATGGACATTAACTTTTATATTAGTATATAGACTAGAATTAATCCACCTAGATCTACCCTTGATAATATATTCGCTTGTCTAATTTAAAAGGTGATGCATATTCCTCATAGAGAATTTCACACACTCCACGGTGGATTTTTTTTTATTATATGCTAACTTAACCTCGAAGCCTTTGCTTTGAAAATCATAACAAAAAAATGCTTTAAGCTAAATTTGGTATATAAGAGTAAGAAAAAAAGTTTTGTCATAAAAAAAAAAACTAAGAATTTTTTTTTTTAAGTCTATAGCAGCCTTCAATGAATTTGGTGGTGGTCCCTAGTCATGTCAAAGAAGACCCTAATTAATGCGTCTAAAATAGTTTTGATTTTCACAGATAAATTTTACTTTTGTTTTGAGTGGAATATTGACACGGAGCTTCACATAAAGTAATAGGAATAGAGAGAGGCGTTGAAACTTCATCGAAAAAAGAAAAAGAAAAAGATTGGCACATCCCAAAAAAAGCAAGTTACACGATACCGAAAACATGTCTATAAACCAGAACACAAATCCACAAGTGAGTGAGAGAAAAAAACACACACATAAATAAAAAAAAAATATTTTATATATATATCTATTCATTTTATTTCATATTTTAAAATAATTTTGATACAAAAAAAAAAATTTAAAGAAATTTTGATACAAAATATTATTATAGTAACTTTATTATTATTAAATAGTTATACTTTTTGTATTAACAAATAATTAATATTTTTCTTTCAAAAAAATTTATAATTTTATTATGTTAATGATAATAAATTTCAATTTTCAATTTTATTTTTCAATAGACATAGATGGGTGGTGATGTGTAGAAAACCTCCGTTTATTTATCTAAGATTACTACAAACATTTTTTTTTTTTTTTGGAGAGGAGAGATTACTACAAACTTATTTTGTACATTTATTTGTAAGTTATTTTCAAGAATTATTTTGTTAAAAAATGATTTTTTTTTTTTTTAAATAAAATGTTATTTTGATTAGTTTTAGAAGAAAATGATTTTTAATAGAAAAGAGATAACTTTAAACAAACACAAAATAGCATACTTTTTTAAAATTCTCTATAAAATACTTCAAATTATTTAAGGGTTAAATATGTTTTTGATCCCTATAAATATGTCAACTTTTCGTTTTAGTCCCTCTAAAATTTTCCTTCAACTTTTAGTCCTTATAAAATTTTCAATCACTACTTTTGGTCCCTATTTTTAATTTAATTTATGTATTTTTTTAATGAAATTGCGTAGAAATGTGTATAATATTCTAAAAAAAATTCCTAAAAAAAATTAGAATTTTTTAACAAAACACAAATTAAATATGAATTTTCAACCGTAAAACATATAAAACTTCATATTTCATGTTTTTTTTTAAAAATTCTAAATTTTTTTTGGAGTGATTCTTGTAATATTTTGAATTTTTCTGGAAAATTTGATTAAAAAATATGAATTCTACATATGAGTTTACTTTAAAAGAGGGACCAAAAGCGAAGATTGAAAATTTTATAGGGACTAAAAGTTGAAGGAAAATTTTAGAGGGACTAAAACAAAAAGTTGACATATTTATAGGGACCAAAAACATATTTAACCCATTATTTAAAACATAAAAAAATGACTTTTTGAAGCTATAAAATGATTTTCGAGTCTTGCTAACGGGTGTCTCGAGTGCGCTCTTTAAAAACCATAAACAACAAGTTTTTATGAAAATAAATGTATTCAATGCATGGAAATAAAATGTTTAATTTTTTTAAAGAATAATTACTTCATTTGAAATAATTAAAGAGTGTTTCGAGTACACTCATTACATTTATCTTTTTTTAATAATCTTCGTCTCAAATAGCTGAACAAGCGCCCATTTTTTTAACCTATCATGAATTTAAAAAACTCGGATTGCCTGCTGTCAATAATTCGACGGCTCATTTATAGTTGTATCGAGATTTAATGTTTCAAATATTACATTTATTCCATGTTTTTTATTTTTATTTAAAAAGAATTAAAACATTAAAATCTAAACCATCCAATCTTAATTAAACGAACACGGATGTGTCCCTGTGAGCTTAGCTCTCACTTGGTAAGGGATAATGCATATTATATGCAGGGGTCGGGGTTCGAACCCGGACACCCCACTTATTCACCTTTAAGGTGAATTTCTCTAACCGCTTAACTACTTGACAAAAAAAAAACGAACACGGGTGTGTCAAATGCGTGGATGCATCAAATTATTGTGTGTGGTATGTCCAATTTTGAATTTGAGTTGGAACGGTGTCCAACCTATTTTGAGATCACCAAGAGGCTTCTGGATCATGATGTTGCTTTGTTGAGGAAATGGCTCTTTGAACATTTCTTGCATCCGTTATAATGATTTTTTTTAAGTGTTTTTTTTAGAGGATATTTTTAAATAACGTTGAAGTTTCATTCTGTTTATTTTTTTTTATTATTAGAGTGCAATGTCTGTATTTTTCTTTTTCAATGTTCGTCTCAATTATCCTATATCTGAAGAGAAAAAAAGATATATTGTCTGGAATGAATCATATTAAAAGTTGGAACTTAAGTGTTATAGAGCTCACATATTTTAAATGTTAAGAGATGAGGTGTCTAGAGTTCGAACTCCGACCCCTGCATATAATATGCAATATCTTCATCATCTTATATTTACTATGTGATAAGGGTCATGTTAACCGGTTAACATTACCCATGTGATAATTCTTAACATCACCCTCAAAGCAATTTAAGCAAGTTATGCCTCATCAAAATACATAATTTTTTATGATTTTTTTCGAGATATAAACCTATATATTTTGATTTATAAAGACAAAAAAATACACTAGGTCATTGAGTAGCATGGTCCAAAGTAGCTTTGGTCCATCAAACAACTCTAATTTTAATCTTTTTTTAAGTTGATTTGACGAACTTAAAATTGGAATCATCTGTTTTGGTCCATGATGAACTAACTTTTAGCAATGAGGTGTTAGTCCAAGATACAGTTTAAAGCTTAATTAAACTATCCTATTTTGATATACACATATCCTACAGTACTCTTTCAATATTATTGAGTGAAAATCATGTACACATAATTTTATTGCATAACAAATAATTTATTAAGGTGTGTTGTGAACATTTCAAATTGGTTTATCAATGCAAGGGTAAGAATCTTGAATGTAATGGTGGAAGAGATGAACATGGTGGGGGAAGTGGGGCCATAAAGTGAGCATGTGCCTGCAGCTGCAGTTGGTCTTGGTCCATGCCTGAGGGAATTGGAGCACGTGGAATTAATGATTGAAAATTGATTATATATATAGCACCAAATCATCACCACAATTTGAGAACTGTCTTTTTATTCAACAATTAATTCACCAAACTATAATCAATTGTCAACGGATGATGTCTAACATCATGCACTCGTGGATGTAGTATATACGCGTAGATCTAAGTTTGGATTGTAGTCTTTTCAAAAAAAATATTTGAGTTTGGATTGATTTTAATGTATAGGAATTTCTAAATTAAGATGTTTACTTTTTACATTGTTACAAGTTTGTATAAGGTTTTACCTCAAAAAAAATTGTATAAGGTTTTTCTAAAAAAAAAAAAAACTTGTAATCAATTTGGTTTGGTTCTCAGACAAAAAAAATGGTAGGATTAATCAAATGTATATCAACTTGATTGATTATGTTCTCATCGTGAAACCCAACCAAACTAAATGAATAGTATTTGGTATGGTTTGATTGACCATTCGTCTAAAAATCAATTAAAAAAGTCATAAAAATATTTAAAAGTTACGTAAATATCTTTAGGGGTCATTTGGTGCGCATGATAAAGAGATAGGATATGATAACACTATCATATCCTATTTAAATCCCTTGTTTGGTGCACCAATAGGAAAGGATAAACTAAACCTATTGTTAATCCTATCCTATCAATCCTTTGTTATTTTAATCCTTAGTTTTAGCTGGGTTAGCAACCTGATAGGATAAACAAACGTATTTCTTATTCATCACAGAACATAACCATGTTCGACTCCCATACTCTACCTTTCTCGTCCCTCTGCAAGTAATTTTTAAACGATTCTTCAATTTCTATATCCCCAATCTCACTCTTTCATCCATGGAATTCGTTGTGCATCCATGCAATATCTACAGGGGCGGATCTCTTCAGGGGCATGCAGGTGCCAGGACATCCCCTAAAGTTACTATATATATATATACTATTATGTCTAAATATACAATAACTTCTTAGGGGTTGCAGTGGAAAGAGGGTGTCTTGATATACTGAAGGTAGGTGTGACTCTTCGTAAGTGTCTGTTTATTTATTTCTTATGTATTTTTAATCTTTTATCCAAAAAAAACCCCATGTAGGACTCAAACCGGCACCAACCAGGAATGTATACAGCAAATCAAACCAACAAAGCACTTAGCATCTTTCATTATTACTTGAAACGTTTGAATATATATTCCATAATAGTTCGGTACCCCCAAGAAAATAAGTCAAGATCCGCCACTGAATATCTATATCCCCAATCGTATCCTGTCAATTCTTAAGGACATTTTTATAATAACCCAATTTGTTGTGCATCCATGGAAATCAACATATTCTGGTGGTTTAGTGTGCATCGATGGAAATCAAGGAGAATTTGATAGGCTTGCTCTGCTAATTGACAAAAAAGGTACAATATTAAAAACTAGGAAATAAATAAATTAAGAGCTATACAATTAACATAGATTCTAGATGGATGGATCAAAGAAATAATGGCTTCTATAAAGAATTAAAAACGAAAGAATTACAGAACCGGAAACGAGAAAAAGGAGCGGAAAGCGGGTGGAGTTGAGAATGAAAGAGATGACTGATGCACAGTGGCGGATCTTGAACTTTTTTTTCTGGGGGTGCCAAATGTTTTTAGAATATATATAAATCCGTTTTAAGATATTAACAAAATTATGAATTAGCCTAGTGGTTTATTTTTCTAAAACTACCATAGAGAACAGTGGTTCAATTCCTATTGGAACCTCTTTTTTTTGAGTAAAGTATTAATAATACAATGGAAAATGTAAAAAAAGAAGCTAACGTGGATCGAGAACCCACACCCTTGGGGGGTTTCGAAACTCGTCAGTCCACTACGACAACAATGTTCCGTTGGATATATCATGCATAATATGATAATTATAGAAGAGTTAGGGGATGCAGTGGCACCTGCAGGTCACCACTAAGATCCGCCACTGCTGATGCAAAAATTAGAAACTAATCAGGACCCTTCTTTTAGATCTAACGGTTGCCATATATGACAAAATAATATTATCACTTTTCTAATCATGTTTGCACAAAACACGTGATAGGATAATAGTTTATCCTATTATTATCATATCATATTCTTATCCAATTTCTTATCATATCCTATCTATATCATATCATGCACACCAAACGGACTCTTAAGTTTTCAACTTGCATAGAGTTATCAAAATAGTTAAAAAAAAATCATTACTTAAGAAAATCATTAAGGAAAATAAGTGTTAACTATGATAGATGGGTTAGAGTACAAATAGAATGTTTAAAATTTATATGATTTTATTCAAAGAAATGTGAAACATAATCTCATTTAAGATAGCAACACTTCTCCAAACTGATGGTAGAAAAAAGTAAAAAAAAAAAAAAAACTGATGGTAGAAGACAGTTCTTAAAAGATCATGTCTTAGTACATTATTAAGCATGATAGTACCAATTTCCATCCGTAATGAAGAAATACATCAAACCAAAACCAAAATTTGTATATTGATTTGTCGGTTTTGTAATTTTATTTTGTTCGGTTTAGTTTTTTAGCTTCGTCCGTTTTGTCTGAACAATTGGAACTCTCATAAGATGAGAAATTAATTTTAATTTTAAACTACATATAAAAAAGTCGTTCAGAAAACTGATACTATTGCAGGATATTTTTCAAAACAATTATAGTGTACTCCATCCGTTTCTAAATATAAGCAAAATTTACTTTTTAGGTTTATTAATTTAATGATGTTTGTGGTCCATATTATGAACCATATACATCATTAAATGAATGAACCTACAAAATAAATTTTGCTTACATTTAGAAACGGAATTAGAGAAAAAAGTCGTCCATATGATTCACATTGTTCATTTTTGTGCCGACAATTCCATAATTCCATTGATATTGATAGATATGGTCGAAGAAGTCAGAAGGAGTACTTTTTTTTTTTTGAAGAGAGTCAGAAGGAGTACTTGTTTATGCTTTCTTTTTTTATACTTGGCTGAGTATATAAGCTAGCCCTCAAAACAAAACATAAGGAGTATATATGCTCAAATAATTACGGTAAATATAAAACGTCGTATTTATTCCATTCCAAACCTTACATATGCAATGACAATACATAATATAATATATGCAAAGTTCGAGATTTGAAACTCGTACATCATAAAAAAAATCTTATAATCACAATTTACAAGCATACTCCATTTAATATCAGGTTACAAGTATAAGTAAGATCGTAATTAATTATTGTATTACCCAGGTCTCAAATAAAATAAAAATAAAAAGTTAAACAGAGTTAATGTATTTGGCTATAAAGTTAAACCATATACATCTATTATGTTTGATTTTTTTTTTGCATGTGGAAAAAAGTTTCACATGCAACATGACAATAAATTAAAGGTTTAATTGCACTTTTGGATCTCTATTTTTCCAAAAATTGCGGTTATGGATCCCCTAACTAATTTAAATACAAAACAGCCCCCTATGTTTTGATTCTTTGGCAGTTTTGGACCCCCAAGGCAAAAAAAATAATAATTTAACACGTGGCACCTCACCTAGGGTGTCACGTCAGCGTTGACCGAGTCAACAATGGACTGGGGGTCCAAAATTGTCAAAGAATCAAAACATAGGGGGCTGTTTTGTATTTAAATTAGTTAGGGGTCCATAACCGCAACTTTTGAAAAGATAGGGGTCCAAAAGTGCAATTAAGCCTAAATTAAACTCAATCAAGTCTTATTCTACTAAATGAGATCATTTATATGAATCAATAATCGATGTTATAGTAATCTATCAAAAATCATGTCTTTCTCCAACTCATTTATCTCTAGATATCCTTCATAATAGTTTATCGTATAGTTTTTCTAGATCTACCCGTACCTCCAGTGATCTGACTCCCCTTCATTTGATCTATTCTCCTTAATCTACATAATTCACAGATCTTCTCTCTACATGCCAAACCATCTTAGTCTAGTTTCTACCATATTTCTTAATCAATGAATACTTAAGTGCACATCCTTTTTGATCCATTTAGTATTGCTCATTCACAAGTTGTAGTAAGTATATTGCTTCCATTGTTGACCTCCCAAGCATAAAACTGAATTGGTTCTCTTTATCTTAGGTATATTTTCTTAGTCTCTTTTCTATCATTTTTTCTAATAATGTTATGGTATAACTCATGTGAGCCCCCAATATCTCTCTCCGAGACTTTTTCACACTTCTATATGTATGTAGTTTGACCAAACTGTCTTGTCATTACTCATCCTTTTAACGCTTCTTTAACCTTGTGTTCTTGAATTTGACAATAGTAATTGTAATGTTGTTCTCCTCTCTAATATTCAGCTTATTAGCATCTCGTGTGATCTTATTTCCTTCAATAAATAACTTTGAAAATATTTCTTTCATGTAGCCTTTATATCGTTCTCGTGAACCAAAACTTTATTTTCTTCATCTTTAATACGCTTCACTTAATTTAAATCTCTTGTCTTCCTTCCCATCTTTAACAAATTTATATATAGATATTGCTCTCATCTTAGTGCTAAGGATTGATGTATCCCGTCCCGTCAATACCCAAAAACGTTTCCAAGAGGTAAAGCAAAGCTGGTCATTGTGGGGTCATGGTAAATTGTAAAGGTGATAAAGGAATGTTTTACAATAAATCCTAATCCACATGTCTTTATTTAATAGGACACTTAAATTAACCGACGTAGACCCTACCCTTAATATCCACAGCTGTCTATTTTTAAATCCAACGCATATTCCTCACTATACAAACCTCATATTCCTCACCCAAAATTATCCCCTACACCTACTCCCACAATACCGATTCCCTTAAACTCAAATCCACCACACATCAGAAAAGAAACACTGCAATCAACCGCATTAGATCGCTACCAACACCTTTAATCCTTTAAACACTCCTCTTGAAGCAAACCCTTCTTAATACGCTACCGTTTTGAACAAACCGAATCGCAAAAACGACGTCGCTTAATAGCAAAAGGTTCAGAGAGAAAAAAAAATGCTGTGTTTTCTTCTTCAATTGAAAGTGAAGAAATTCAATTTCAATAACAGAAAGTGTTGTTAAGGAAAATAGAGAAGAAATAGAGAGGGGTAAAATTGGAATTTGGAGATGCAAACGGAAGCTAGGGTTGGTGTGACGGTGGACGGTGGTGTTCGGAAGTTAGTTAAACAACAACCACCGCCGCAACAGATTGGAACTATTTCTCAGCTTCTCGCCGGAGGAGTTGCCGGAGCTTTGAGTAAAACTTGTACTGCGCCACTTGCTAGACTCACAATCCTTTTTCAGGTGAAAAAATTATTCTTTTTTTGTTTAATTTCGTAAAAAAATATCTTTTTTATTCATTTTGTTGTTGGGTATTAGTAATTTTGTTGTATTTTGGACTATGCTACTAAATTTCATATAGGGAATGATTGATTTAGTTTTTTAAATTGTATGAGTTAATTAATTTGGTTTTGAATTGAGATAATTTTGGGGACTGAATTGGTTGTTGCTAATGATTTTGTGGATAAACAACTTAATTTGTATATTATAGCTTAAGATATAAGCACTTATGTATAAGATATTATTGATAAGTTATAAGCTGTTTTCATAAGCTAAATTTTGTGTATTAAAAGATGAAATAAAGTTAAATTGTTTTTTGATAAGCTATAAGCTGTTTTCATATAAACTATCTTAGCGAGCTTATGAAAATAAAGTAAAAATGGTATATGGGTTTGTCATAAGCTGTTTTTATAAGTTCTTCCAAATAGGGCATGTTTGGATTGACTTATTTGAGCTTATCTGGTGACATAAGTTTTGTGAGACAGTTTGGGAGAACTTTTGAACACAGCTAATGACATGTTTATAAGCTGTTTACAGCTTTGTTTTTATAAATTCTCCAAGATAGCTAATGATAACAGTTTATAGCTTATACAAAAATAATTTAGCTTTATTTCTCTTTTGCTATAGAAATAGCTTATGCATAAGTGATTATCATGGTAAGTGTTTGTGCTATAAGCTGCAGATAAGTTGTTTATCCAAAGAGGGTCATAGTCGTACAAGTGTTTATGTTGAGTAGATAAGCTCAAAACAGTCACTTGGTTTTGGTCTCTCAAATTTCGATAATTTTGGTCGCTAAAATGCTTGATACTTATAATTTTTGTCACTGTGTTGGTGATTCACTCAATAACAATGAATGACTGAGAGAGAGATGGTGGGGATACCGGTTATTGAGGATGTTAATGTTGAAAATTTAGTTTTCTAGAATTATTTTTAATATGTTTTTTAATTTATAATTTTTGCAGATTCAAGGGATGCATTCTAATGTTGCAACTTTGAGGAAAGCGAGTATATGGAATGAGGCTTCAAGAATAATCCACGAAGAGGGGTTTAGGGCTTTTTGGAAAGGGAATCTAGTTACAATTGCTCACCGTTTACCTTACTCTTCTGTTAACTTTTATTCCTACGAGCATTACAAGAAGGTAACAATATTGGTAGTTTGTGATGATTGATATGCACTTTTTTTCTCGGATTTTGTTTTTATATCGATTTGTTTTTTTATACGTGCAGTTTCTGAGGACGATTCCGCAACTGCAAAGTAATAGAGATAATATCAGTGCAGATCTTTGTATACATTTTGTTGGTGGTGGGTTGGCAGGCATAACTGCTGCTACGTCTACTTATCCCTTGGATCTTGTAAGAACGCGGCTTGCTGCACAGGTAAGTTTTAAATCATCAAATGCTTTTGAGATACGTCATGTGCATCGTCTTATTTTGAAAATACATCCTCTGAATTTCAATTTTGGAACCTTGCAAGACTTGGACCCTGACCTTCAGTTTGTCTTATTTTGAAACTGTTCATACAAAGCTAGTTATTAAATATTCTTACATTTGTCTTTTTCTTCGTAACAATTAAAATTGTTAAAATTTTGCAGACGAATTTTACGTACTATAGAGGTATTGGACATGCTTTACAAACAATTGTCAAGGAAGAGGGATTACTCGGCCTTTATAAGGGACTTGGAACCACCCTCTTGGTATGATGTTATTATCAATTTACCATTACTCAGTATATATTCCTTTCTTGTGGACTTAGCCACTTACTGGTGCTAATGCAGACTGTTGGGCCAAATATAGCAATCAGCTTCTCCGTATATGAAAGCTTGAGATCGTTTTGGATGTCAAACAGGTATTAATTCTAAAGTAATTCACCATTTTAATGTAACCACTGATTTTCCTCAATTCATGTATATTCATAAACTACAACTATATTAATTTTATTGTTTCTACTCACCAGATCCGATGATTCAACTGTTGTTGTTAGTCTGGCTTGTGGCAGTCTTTCAGGCATTGCATCATCAACAGGTTAGTTATCAAAAGGAAAAATTTGAACTTGCACTTTTTATTTTCTTTTTCTCATATTTGTTCTTGATTGTTTGAACTTTTGAGGTTGATGTAGTATTTTTCTATCAATCAGAAGTAAGTATTTATATATCGTCTCCTCAGGGACTAGTGCGATTCCATAAACCGTTCAACATCGATTATCATTTGAAGTTAGAGTTAGTTGGTTGTTTGTTGTAAAAAACTAGAACTAAATTGCGAAAATAAACACGGAGAGTGATAAGGTGTAAAAGCGTTGGGATTAGAGTTAGTTGATATAACCTAATGATCACATATATGGATTCTAACTTTTTATCGATATTATCACGTATCACCCGACAATACCATTTATGTCTAAATGATATTGTGAGATCAATCGTATCGTTTAATCGACGATTTCTCAATCTATTAAACGATCCAATAGCGTTAAGTTCCGATACTTTATGTGAATGTCAAAACACCAATCCTATGTCTAGAATCATTTTTTTGATAGATGAATATTCTAACCCTAGATTCAAAAGTATTTCTCAATAGCATTTAAATCAAACATAAGAATGAAATGCAAGAATAAACTTAATATCACATAAATTGCTAGAATCATATATTTGAAAGATCAAAAGATTACATCTAAGCTTGATCAAGTACCTCTAATCCCAACAAAGGAGATTTAGTTGATCATTGTCATGACAACATTACAATCATAGAAGAAATGATGAAGTTCATGCTAAGATCTTGATTTCTCAAAGTTTCTTGATGAATCCACCTTCTAAACTCTTGCCCTATGAAGTACAATAAATTTCGCCCTATTCTCTCTCTAAAAGTGTGATAAGATATGTTCTGAAATGAGGAAATGAGCTTTTATACTTCTGCATAATTTTGCATTCTCGCCAGGCAGGATTTGCTCGCTATGGTGAACTGACCTTTCTTTGCCAGTGGGTTTCTGCCACGTAATCCTTCAGTGTTCCAAGACCGCCTTTGCTTGCCAGGCAGAATTTTCTCGCCATGGCGACCTCTTAACCTCCGAAACATGGCCTCTGGAACTACTTCTCGCCCTCCTGCTCGCTCGCCTTTGGTTCGCTATGGCGACATCTCGCTTTTTGGTTCGCTGTGGCGAGCTTGAGTGCGAGCTGGATGCTGACATTCTGGAACTCATTCCCGCCATGGCGATATATTTCGCTGTGGCAAGTTAGTCTTTGCTCCTCTTTTAATTTTCTTTCTTTGATTCTTGTCTTGTTCACTCTTTTCCTGTACAATTGGGTTAAGCAAGACATAAAAAGCATAATAAGGCATTTTCTTACATTTTCATAGCTTTTCCTTGAATAACTTGTGAAACAAGTAATCGAAAGTGCTTAATATATATCCAATATTTACTACTTTCTAGCACTTATCAGAGGTTACTTCTCCGATACAGATTCCTGATAATTTGCCTTTTGATGTTTCTTGCAATTGGGGTTTGCATATTCTTTTGGTATTTACCTTTTTCCTACATATCTGGCGTCAAGTGTGCTCAATTTAGTGTTGTTGCATCAAATATTTAATGACCAGTTAAATTAAAATTGAAGAATCCTTCAGTCAAACTATTGAATTTGTTGAAACAAATAATATTAAAGAAGTTAATATCTGTAGTGGTTTGCTATGCTTTTGATGCAGAGAACTGCACGAAGCATCTAACCAGACTGACCCCCTAGAACCAGAGACCGGGATGGAGTTGTTATTTTATCTGCCATTTGAAAATTTAGTAAGGGAAGACAACAAAATGACACTTTTCCTGTTTTTCAGGAAATTTATTATTATCTAAAGATCTTGCTGAAGTAATCATGTTCCCAAGTTTTATTTTATGACATGTCACCCCAAGTTATGCAGCTGATTCCGTCACGTGGGATCATTTCTTGGATGAACCTATATCATTCCATCGGTTACCAAATGTGAGAGGTGTCCTCTTTGAGGTATGCTTCTCACTTAGGTTACCTTCACCTGATGTTTGGACGGATATCAGAATTCTTCTGTACTTGTTCACATGTTTCTGAGGAATCTATTCTTACTGTTTTAATAGTATCGATCAGCATAATCCTAAACGAAGAAAATTTTGGTTAGAAATTATAATATAGTTGCTCATGATAAAAGCCAATGGATAAATGAAATTGTCAACATAGGATAGGAAAGATCTAGAGTTCCTTCAAAGAAAGAAAAACCATATATTATCAATTGGATGGTGGATTTTGTCAAAACTGTATTCTATTGACACTAACTACATGGATATAAAACTCTAGAAGAACCAATTCAGCAATAGTATGTTTTTCAGCCACTGCTACAACAACTCTATCTGTATGTTAAGGTAGGCATGTGATTTTCATAGCTAGCATCTTTCATGTTCTTGAGTTGTTTAAATACTGCTATCATAAGAAAAACTTGCTCATCAATATCTTGTCAATTTGACAACAAATTGTGGAGAGTCTCGTGATTTCAATACTTGTGTAGTGGTGTCTTTCTTAGGCATGACCTGTAAATGTAATTGTCCAGTGCAGGCTTGCAACTTTGTCAAAGACACATGACCACTTCAATAACAAATTATGCTTTGTCTGTATAGCTTATCCATTTCAAATATGATTAGATTTCTGGTTTTGGAATTAGTTCTTGTGTTTTGCTCTCTAACATTGACAGCAAACACTGTTGTTTACCTTTGTCAATTTATAACATTACTTGATTTGATGTTGCATTTCACATTAAAAGGGATCATGTAATAGTGAATCTCTTGTAGACTAGAATGCCTATGGTTGAATTCATCTGTTATCTTATATGCAGCAACGTTTCCATTGGATCTTGTTAGACGGAGGAAGCAACTTGAGGGGGCTGGTGGGCGAGCCCGTGTATACAATACAGGTCTCTTTGGTACATTCAAGCATATATTCCGGTCGGAAGGTTTGCGTGGCCTTTACAGAGGAATTTTGCCTGAATACTATAAGGTGGTGCCTGGTGTAGGCATTTGTTTTATGACCTATGAGACACTGAAGATGGTTTTAGCGGAGATTACTACTGTATGATTACTCCCATCAACTTTGGAGTCTGATCTGCAAGAAGTGAAACGATAAGGTTACTTATTCATGCAAAAAAGGGTCAAGACCGTTAAGTTATATTTATCGATTGAAGTTCTCATTTCCTAGATTCTCATGGTTGGGCAACTTTGTAGTGCTACTGTGGGGATCGCATTTTTGCCTGTACAGACACTTGAACAACATTTAATATTAGGCTGTTACTTATGGGTCTTGACTCAGAAAAAAATGAAAGGCTAATGAAATTACTATATAGCAAGGCTGCAACTGCAACTCAATGCCTTAAGGAGACAGATTTCACAAGTACATTTGAAGGCATCCAGTCCCGTTGCAGTGTTGTGCACCATGTAATCTTTTGAGAAGTGACCCATTCTTCCTATAGCAATGATAGTTACATGAACACCTTTGCTTTTCTTTATTTTTGTCACACTTTAGAATATTAATTGTAGTCCATTGTTTTCATTTGGCCCGTAGTAAAAGTGATAAATTCATTATCAAGGACTCTGGATTTGTTATAGGGTCATTCTGAACATTATTTAAAAATGTTGTCAATTTATAGGGAATATTTCGCTGACAAAATTCTTCAAATAGGTCAAGTTATTATAACATTTTATTTTCTATTGTAATTATTCTTTAAGCACATTTGCTATTATGTTGGAAAAAAAATCAACAAGTGAGGGAGGCTTTGCTTAAGAATATTTGTGAAAGCAACGTTACTCAGCATATTGTCAACTTCATTGATGAAAATAATAAGCTAAATACATTAGGAAATGAAAGTAGAGAATACATAATTTTTTTTGTCAATTGTACTCTGACATCCTCACAAGACCATATAGAAGTTGTCCGAGCGTCTGTCTGCCCTGAGTTTTGAAGCAATACAAGAGACCAAGTTGGATAAAAAAGACCAATAGTCACTTGTAGAACAATTAAAAAGAAGACAACAAGCTTTTCAATCCATACTTATTAGAGAACATGTGTTCTTATTACACAGGGAAAAAACCAGTCAAACGAATATGTTCGAGAGTACTACGTAGACCATATTTATTAACAGCTTCATTTGCAGCTCTAAAACCACCACCATAAGCTGGAGAAGAATCATTGACAATTTGATTCTTGAAGAATTCACCCAATTTGTTTTCAACATGAGACTTTGCACCTTTCTTTGAGGAAGAAGCAACAGCTGTGGATGTTGATGCCATGCAATGTGAGTTTGTTGTTGGCATAACTTCTGACTCAAGCCACATATATGACAGAACCTGACATATGCCTTCCTCTACTTCAGGACTGAGATTGCGATAACCTGCTTATTTCAAGATGAAAGTGATGTATACTTAGACGTTGGAATACCATCATAAGGATGAAAAATATGTGTATATTACCTTTAAGGCGTAACCATGCATGCATCAACTCATGGGCTAGTATAGCACCCGTTAGTAACCTGCATGCCATAAAAATATCAGGTAAAAACATTTCAATTTTACGGATAATTTTAGGATATCGTCGATTTTGGTGATCAAATTACTGAACCTGTTCTATTTCAAGCACTAAATTGATGATTCACTAAATGGAAAAATTTATGAACTACAATTTTTTCATAAGGTAATTTCTGAGGGGTCAAAAAGCCAAGTTTCCACTGTCCATAGTTACCTTGGTAGACCATATAGAACAAGAATTGCTGTAACTTCACATTTTCTTATCAGCTTTTGAGGTTGAGTTCTCATCCCAATAAGTCTATGGCCTCCAATTCTTGGCCTTCTATGTATCTGAAACAACATAAAATCAGAAAATAGTTAAATGATCAAATAAACAATTTCTAACTTGTTCATGATACCTTCCACATTCTAATCAAAGAGAACAAGTGAACATGTGTTAAAATATATCATACACTGGTTACAGTTTGCTCTTCTGAAAGGCATAAACCCCTTGTTTCTGGCAAATGATGAAATCCCTGACAGAAACAATATAGAGCAATTAAGAGGAAGTGAACTATTAGTTAATTAAATTAACTGAAACAAAGAATGAAATTTTCATTACAGTCTTCTCTCCAACAATAGCATCATTTAGCGCTTCTCTTTCAACAAGAAGCATAGGAACTTGCTGATCAATTCTCATATGCATTCCTTCATAATAATCTCTGATTGAATGGTATAGAGGCTGACAGTCACCAGTATCCATTATAGCAGATTCCATGCACTCTAAGCACAAGCTTCGCCCGTCCTCGAGTCTATAGTATTTCGTATTCCGTGGCTTCAAGAGGAAGATAAAAGCGTCAACAAAATAGGATCCAGATTAAAGTTGTTCATTAGCTTGTTTTGGAAATATGAATTATGAAATAATTTGAAGTGGAAGTTAAATTAGTACCTCTAATCTTTCACAACTACAGCAGCGAGCTGTGTTATCATATTCATGAGATGGACAATACTTTTGGGACCAAAAGGGGTGGCATCTATACTCAATCAAACCAGCAGCATTTATAGGAATCTGAAAGTAAAATCAAAATCTCATGAGTGTTAATATAGCCTGTCTTGACTAGCTTTTTCGAGTTTATGTACATAAGCACTTTTGAGCCTGTTTGGTAGAGTTTATACAAACAGCTTATGAAATGCTCACAAGTTATTTTCAGCTTATTTTATAAGTTCTACATGATAGCGTTTGAAAACTGCTTATAGTTTATACGAAAACAGATTGACTTTATTATCTATTTTGTTATTGAAATTGCGTATACATAACCACTTGTGCAATGCGTGTCTATGCTATAAGCGGTTAATTAAGCTTGCTTTTCGCAAACAGGGCCTAAATGTGAAGATGTTATTGCATTTCATAGTAAGGTATGTGAAATGCAATAAAATGTAACAACTATAAAGCAGAACAACTTGAGTAAGCAAAGGAAGATTAATCTTACAAATTGGAAGCAAACTTCACATTTTGGGTGAGTCAACTCTTTAAAACAAGATTTGTGATATGGATGCTTCCCTGACAAAGAAAACTTGGATCAACAAAAAAAAAAAAGTCAGGTACAGATAGGAAAAAAAAAATGTCTAAAACGGATGATCTCAAAATCTCATAAAGAGGATCAAACTACCTCGCGCTCGGTAATGGGAGAACGACAAGAGTGGCATCGAAAGCAGTCTGGATGAAAATAAGTATCCATGCAGCCTAAACAATTTCCATAGATTATCTCCTGATTGCAGCCACCGCATAGTCTTCTGTTCAATGCCAAAACACAGATTCTCAATTATAAATGATAGCAAAATAACTTGCTTTTCATGTATTGAGAGGTTAAACATAAGTGGAACTGCATGATTTTACCTATATTCATTGGGATAAAATGGTGCAGGTGCATAAGGAGGGTGTGCAGATGAGTTAAAGTTATCATGAAGTGCCTTTCCATAATCTTCATTATTTTCTTCCCCCCACCTATATCCTTGATGAGCTAATGCAAATAAAAGTTCAATCTTGGATCAGAAATTTAATTAACTATACCAAGTGAACAAAAAGCACTTTTTTTTGAAAATTAAGTACCAACCATTTGGTCTCTTCATATCTTCAGCTGAAGAAAGTGACATTGCATGGCCCAAATCCTCTTTCTCCTTCTGAGCTCTAGCACGATCATCCTAATTACATCAATAGTATTGTTCAACACATCTTATCCTTGAGCCAAAAAAAGAAAAACACATCTTATCCTTAATCATACTTATCATGATAATAATTGAATATATAGTTAAAATATTATTTCCTCTTCCATCTTAGTCAAGGGAATGGAATACAAACTACTGGTAAACCAAATATTAGCCCAAATAATACTAAGTCTCACTTCATCTTGATGAGATCAATAGGCTATATAATCAACCAAAAATAAGTCAAAAAAGTATACTTTCTAAAGTTTATGAGGTTGCGATGATGTCGTGAACATTAGCGCAGTGGTGACTTCTCAGTTTTGTAATCAAAATCGATAGAGTTCGAATCTCCATCGAGAATGTATGAACTAGTGCTTCTCCCTCTCCTAAATATATGTAATAAGTAGTCATTTGGTGATTTGTAAGAGGATTACCGTGGATTTAGTACATAAGTATAATTTTTCGCTTTAAACAAAGTAATAAGAGAGCTTCTTTTTCCACCATGTTTCAAAAAAATCACACACATGTTGGAACTTATTGAATGTTGGAAATATATGTGTAACTAAGGGGAGGTCAATGTCAACAGATGAAGTGTTTGTGTCATTTAAGAACAATAGTGCAATTTCTTCTATTCATAACAAACAAGAATAATAACTATATATTATTGAAGAAAACTGAATTGAGTGGTGGTGTTTACCAAAGCTCTAGATGGAGCACGCCAAGACATGCCTTCCTCTGCAGAATCATAATGATGACGACCACTCCTTCCTCTATTGGACCCACCTTTGAAAAGCTTACTGAGCCATTTCATGAAACCAGACTTTCTCTCTGGGTGTGAAGACACATAATCCCCTGCTTACCACCAAATTTTCATGATTCAATAAGTTAAATACTTAAATTAGGACCTCTTGAATAGTGATCACAAACCCAAATGAAGGCGTGTTTGATGTCAGACACGTAAAGGTGTATGACACTACTGACATATGTGATTATATTCAATCACTTTTGTTTTATGAAATTATTACTGATATCGATGTGTCAGTGTCCATGTTTAGTGTGCGTGTACTTTGAGAATACCTTTTTAATGAAATCAAACGAAAGAATTTGAAGTTCAAATAATAGCTTCATGGGCTAGTTAAATTTTTTGTAAAAATCAAATTTTTGTTAAGTGGTTGGAGTAAAATTGTGTAAAGGGAATAACTTTGAATATCGAAGTTTATAAGGTTAAAATTTTGATGAATAGAAAAAGAGAAAAGAAAGTACCATATATACATGGATGAGAAAGATGATTGATATGATCAGAAGAAGGAGCCATAAGGGTGGGAGAGTGAGGGGAGAAGGAAGAGGAGGAGGAGGAAGAAGAAGAAGAATGAAAATGACACAAAGAGAGAGAGATGGAAAAGAAGAGGCATTGTAGATGGATGGTTAATAGTGGTTGAAAAAGTGAAGAGATGAGGAGAGGAATCAGAGAGATTCTTGGCTTGGAAAGCAATGAAGAGAAAGTGGCAGAAAGATGGTGTTTTAGGGAATCTGCTGATGAGGAGAATATTAAGTTAAGGGTAGATTGCAGAGAACCAATTAGAGAGAGAAAAAAACAATACAAAATCATAATATATAGTGCTGTGTTTGCACGCATGTACTTCATGTTCATGTTTTATGTTCATGACTTCAAGTTGAAGCTCATCTCATGTTAGTGTGGCAAAAATTCCATCTTTTTTGACTTTTTTTTTGTTCCATTGTACTAACGGTCAACTTCTTTCTGGTTACTATACTATGTATAGAAGTTTCCAAAATCACATGGATTGAACATGTCATTGGTTGGCTTAACACCATAAAATTTGGAGAAATATTTATTTGGACATCGCCTCAATTCAAAATTATTTGGGTGCATATACACAAATAAAACAAATTAAAGGAGACAGTAGTTTGGCTTTGTAGTATGAGGATGGTCTTGGTGTCTATTAAATTTTATTGTAAGCAAGTGGTTGATGACATCTCTAGTAAACTTTGTACCAATTTTTAATTTGAAGATATTCTAAATACTTGTAGAGCTTTACTTAATTTATTATAAAACTTTAAGATAAATTTCAGCGGAAGATAAATAAACAATGTCACTTACTTATTAGTAAAGATATTATTGTCGTATGTTAGTTCTCAAATTCATAAAAATATATCATCTTGTATTGATAATGCTATGATTAATGAAATGAGTTGATTTTATTTATGTAAATAAAAAAACACTTTTACCGGTATACATATTTGATCCAATTTTACTAGTACATTGCATTTATCATTGAATTAGATTGGTCAATCACATTAAACTTTAACCAAATGACTACTTAACAATCTCCACCATTGTTTCAAAATTGGAGGACTGAAATCAACAACAATAGCACATAGTAATCAAAAAATTATTTGTACTTTCTTTTATATTTGTATTTGACAATAACTAACTACATCAATTCATTATTTGCAATAGTAGTTATTGTCAACTCACTCTTTAATCTCCTTTTCAAATTCCATTCATATGCTGCGAATACAAAGTGTTGCCCTTTTATTCCCTCCACCAAAGCTAAGTTCATCATGTCTTCAATTTTTTAGGTGTACAATTTGTCTTCAATTTGACGTGACATGTGATAAACAAATATTTATCATACACAATTGAGTTTGTATTATTTTCTGTTTCAACCCAATTCAAACTTTAAATTTCACCCACGGGTTAAATAAATAGAATCAAAATAACTTGAAAAATTCAAGTGCACAACATTACGGTCCACATCGACGGTTTTTTAGATTTTTTAGACATGACCTAAGTAGCTTATATCCTTAAGAAACCTACATGTAATATTTGTTTAGTAAACCAGGTACGCTCTGACGCAATTTCAAAGATTAATTACTCGAGTTGGATATATCAATAAGAAATTGCAAAACTTTTTCTTAAGAGAATTAACAATGTTGCATTCTCATGACTGAATTTGAACTCAATACATTTGATTGAACTTAAAAAAATTCCTTCTCATCACATCAAGTGCTTTTGGATAAATCTACATGTAAATTGAGGATGTCTTTTGTCTATTAACTTTTTTGAGAATTTATTTATCTTTCATGTGAGAATTGAATTTTTAGAATACACTTCTTTTTCATGTCTAACACTTAATTAATCAAATTTGGTGTTGAGGAGAACGGAGAAACGAGACGAGAGCAACATCGGGACAATGCTCTAGGATCGTAAGAGATAGAGACAACACATCTTCACTCAAAACCTTAAGACCACGTCTGCACCTAAAATCTTAATTGGAGAATCGGGGGAGTCGCAATAGGCTAAACATTCAGGATCACTAAGAGACATTGACACCATGTCTTTATCCAAAACCACAAGGCAATAGATTTATGAACCCTCACACTTATATACTGCTTAACACTCACTTTTTTTATGAAACGTGAGACTTCTAACTCACCTCAAACTTGTCACAACATTTGGTATATGGATCATATAGTAGATAGCTCGAGCATCAATGTATAAGCATTAGCTTTGGATTACTATATTAAGTCTTGGATAAAACTTGCCTCAAATTTACAAAGGTGGCACTTCCTTATAAACTCTTGTTGAAATTCTATATATCTCTTTTGAAAGGACATGGTCATTTTCCAATATATTATTACAAGGTATAAATTGAGTTGAGGTATTGTATTATTTTGATGTATAAATTAAATATACTGAAACATACATCATGAGCATAATTAAACTTAAACCTATGGCATGGAAATTATTAGAACAATATCTAAAGGAAAATTCCTATGTAGGCCAACCAAAATATTTCTTACTATACTATTCCAAATTAAGTTTGAATGGCCAAGAAATACACACAAGACTGGCAGAATTCTTCATGTTGTAGCTGCCTGCTTACCTTTCTACTTTAAGTATTTTATTACATCAAAGCAAATAATAATGCTGAGAGGGTGCAGAGAAAAGAAAGAAGTCAGATCTATAATTTTATTTTGAATTTCCAAATTTTCAGAAAAGAATGTACCTTTGCATATGCATACTATATATGCATCTAAAAAGCAACTCAATCTGCTAGTTTCATCTATTATAGTAACTAACATAGCATAGCATGAAAAGAAGACAAGGAAGAAAAGAAAAGGCTTCTCTGTCTCACATTAGAAGTGTGATCTTCATTGTACTAAATAAAAATATGTAGAAGGGGCACTGAAAGCTAGGAACTTCAAAAGCCTTGTAGTAAAGTCAGATAAAGCATTTTACAACCATATGCCACCTTCCTTTTAGGGTTCTGCTTGTATATATGAACCAGCCTTTTTTTGTACCATCATATATATTATAGCTGTTGGATTCTCAAGTAGCCTCATAATTGATCACAATTAATTTAGTGATAAATTTTTTTTTTTTAATATATATTATGATTGGTGGAGAAACCATCTTTATATCTTCGATAATTGGTCACCGATAACCAATGATATTTGTGGCACATTTGTATAATGCACGTCGATAAGATTGGTAGAATCGCAGTGAACCGCTACGATTTTGACAAAAACGGAACTTCACAAAATCAGGTATCGAGCATTGTGATTTTGCCGAACGCACTGTGATGTACAGATTTGGGGCCACTTATATTGTGCTCAATACAATACAAATAACTACTTTCCACGTAAAGGGCCATTTAAAATTTTATGGAAGTTCTCCAAACCTGGCCTAATTCTATTAAATTCATATGATTCTTAAGAAGAAGCTCTTTTAATTTGTAAAGTAATTTTTTTTTTCATACATATAATTAGGGAACAAAAGTTGCTAATATGCTTTTGTATAGCAAACATGTGGGTAGGGAATGGAGGAAGATGGCAAGCTGTAAAAGATCAAATCTCTGACATTAAGATCACATCCCAAAATCCTAAAGACTTGGCACAAGTGCCAATTGAGCTTCAACTTCATTGCCAATTTGCTACCTCTTTTTTGAAACACTTGTTTATTTTATCAAGATAAAGTGCAAATGTGTCTTTGATATCAAAAGTGAATATGTTGTCATCTTCAAATTAGGTCTATATATAACCTAAAGTATTGAGACATATAATTCAGTTACATTTTATTTTGCAGCTTTAAGCTTTCTTCTATTGCTGGTACAAACAAATATTAAAATGAATTAATATTGAAGGGAGAAGGAAAGCTATTTCATCATCAAATCTCATCTTTAGATTTTCTGTGCTAGAAAGGTATAACATATGACTCAGACCACATGTTAGGGAGCACCTTATGATACCTCTTTCTATTTTTTTATCAATTAAAATTGTAGCAGCATCTTGAAACTTGATCAGAAGGGAGTTGATAATGAAGGTCAAGTCGATTAAACTATATATGCTTTCAAATATTCCTTGTTTTTTATTTGGTACAGCATAATCCATCAAAAATATAAAATCTTAAATATTGTTTTTATATATAACATGCTTTTTGATTTTGGTTGGTTTTGAATTCAAGCACCTATTACGAATTTATTTTCAAATTTGCACCTGGCAATTGGCATATGCTTCCTCTTTTTGCAGAATTGTTTACTGTTCTAGAAGATTATAATTTTTCAACCATTCATCACACAAACAATTTCGGTTGTGGTAGTTTCTTGTATAATAAGCTTTCATTTTTTTCCTTTATCTTTTTTATATATAAAGCCTTCACTTTTCTAATAATACCTAGACATATATATCAGAGGACATTTAACGTGACAGAACCTAATGGCATGCATGCTGGATTTTATTTTTTTATTTTCACTAATTATATAAATAATGCCACGTATTTATTTTTTAAATAATATTTGTATAAAAATAATAAAATAATGGAAAATTCTATTTATTTTTTTCCTAGAAATTTTGAAATTTTGTACCGATCAATAAAACAATGTTGTGTAAACTTTTAAGCCCACACAGATGAGAAAACAAATTTGCTACTCTCCATTCAGGGACGGATGCAATCAAGGGTTATGTGTGGCTAAAACCACACATGCATAGTGCTCAAATTTTTGATAATTGTGTTGAGCTTGCTCATACATAATCATTTCCAAAGATAAAGCATGTGATATCTGGTTGAGAATAATAAAACTAATTACCTTGGTTGCGAAATCTAAAACCTAATGTTCTTTAGTAGTAATGTACAAGGTGAGATTAAATACATATTCATATGATCATTTTATAAAATATGTTCAGATTCTCAAAAAGGTTAAGCCGTTAATTAATATTTGTTTGTTTATCAAATGTCAAGTGTTGAACGTGTCTTTACAGCTATGAAAGTTGTGAAGAGTAACCCATGTAACAAAATGGATGATCGGTGGCTAAATAACCGTTTTGTAACTTATATATAAAGAGATGTAATTTTAACAATTAGCAATGATGTCATTTTAGCTCATTTTCAACAAATAGACACGAGATGATTTTCATTTTAATGTATTGTATCAAACAATGTTACTTCTTATTTTTAATATAATTTGCATTATTGTTTCTTTGAAATTTTAGCCCCACATGTGTACCAAATATCTAGATCCTCTCTTGTCTCCATTTTAAAGTGAATGTCATTTAAAATTTGCATGCACATATTACTATTAAGAATTACAATAAATAGAAGAAAAATAATAGTTTTTTTATTTTTTATTTTCCAAATAATTTAGTGGCTAGAGTTTCACTCTTTAAAGTAAATATGGAGTTTCAACCTCGATGTCGACATATTGAAATACATTGTATCTATCAAGTTAGCAATGTTCATGCTCATGAAGACATATATAATAGTATTTACCAAATTACATTTGTTAGCTTTTGTTGTGTTTCCCACTATCATTAATTAATACAGGAATATAATAACTTGAGACTAACGTACTACACTAGGGGTATAATTAGAAATAATGATAATAATAATAATAATAATTAATATTACATTGACAACTAAAAATGGACATATTTTTTATATTGTTTTTGCTAAAATATTTCTCCATGTCATTATAAGTTTTCTCTTTGATACTTCGCTTCCCTAAATATAAAACCATTTATAAATAAAAGTTTTATCTATAAATATAAGATCACCTACAAATTTTTAGATGTATTTATTATTGTTTTTTTTTAAAATACACCTCTTATTAATACTTGCAATGTCTCTTGAAATATGCGGAGGAAAAAAATTGTAAGAATCAAACTAACCCACCAAACTTTATATTGGAGAGAATTGAACATGAAACTTTGAGATGATCACACTCTAATGTCTCAAGTCAACATCTCCAAATCAACCTAAGTGAGATCAATTTGATAAAACATACGTACATTAATTCTTGATAAATTTATTCCTTCAATAATTGTTGAAGTAATAATTTATTGCTTCAACCTATAAGTGGGCTATTTTTATGCTTTGGGGGTTTTTTTGGCACCCCAAACACACATGGTTAGGGTCATGTTTCGTGGGTTTGCATAAATTGAAGGCTCTACTTAAAACTAGACATCTAACTACATCGTTGTCGATGTACTGAATAAGTGAATGCATGTAGATTTCCCCAACTATATGGAATCCATGTATCCTTATGATAGAGTCTACTACATCCACACATTTATTAAATCTGGATCTTTGAAATTGAATCATGATCTCCTTGCATAGCCATTGAATTAAAGGTTGTGAAAAGAAACGAGGAAAAAAACACCACCGCTCAATTATGATTGAATTCTTGACCAAAGTAGAAAATCATTCTAGTATCAATTATATCTCTTTTCACGAAAATATATAAACAAGATATATATACCCTAGTTTCTTTTCCTTAAATTTTTCTTATATGATTCACATGGACCGACACAAACACACAAGTCAATGATATATGCTCTCATCTCATGTTAACAGAATTTTAAATTTCTTTGTCAATGAAGCACATAAATAAAAAGGAGCATGTTATTAATAAATTCATAACAAGAACAAAGGAGAATTAAAGGAGGAAGAAAAAGGAAAGAAAGACGGAAAGAAAAGCATATAGAGTAAGCTGCTGAGGTAGTTTTTGAAGAATCATAAACTTTGCAAATTCAAAACTGTTAAAGCAATTCCATTTTGGAAGAATCCACTTTACAAGTTGAGACCAGGCTCTATATAGATAGGATGGTTTCTAATTAAAGCCATGGACCTATCTAGTTTTTTCCGATAATGTTACATCATTTATAGACTAAATGAAACAAAGACTTACTTACATTCATGCATTTGTGATAAAGACTCTACCCCTTATTGATTCTCTTTAACCATGTATGTTTGTATGTGTTTACTGTTGGGTCATGGGGGAGCTTGGGAAACCGTCCACATCGAGGCTAGAACAACCGCACAAGCAAGAGAGACGCCACACTCTTACCCAAAACCTTAAGGCAATCGGTTTATGGGTCTTCTTACTTATAAGGTGTTCAACTTTTACTTTTCTATCCAATGTGGGACATATAACTTACATTTGTACACAACAACATTTACTACTAAAAAAAGTGATAAAAAATAGAAAAATAATGAGATAAAAAGCCAAAAAAAAAAATTAGAAAAATAAAGAGATAAAATTAGTATGAACGACATGTCGTCGCTGGTAGAAAGGAATAACATAGAGTGGAAATTATTTCTAACGTTACCTTAGAAAACACACACATAGGCTTAGGTTCTTAAAGCATATGTGTGCTTCTACCGCTATGCACATCATAAAGTTTATTCAAATCAAATGGCGTTGTCACCTGTCTCGACATTCAGTTATGTTGATGTGCATAATGATAAACACGCATATGTTTCAAGAACCTAAGCCTCTTAATATGTGTGTTTTCTGAGGTGACGTTAGAAGTAATTCTCACTTTATGTTATTCCCTTCCGCCGGCGACGACATGTCATTCATTCTTCGTATTGAGTTGTACAATTAGGTCCGTTTTTTTTTTTTTTTTTTTAAAGCAACCTTCTTCAATGCTTAATCTAAAATATATTTAGATTGAGTGTGTAAGGCCTATACCATTACAAGCTCCTACTTATATTATGATGCAAAATAATATATAATAATGTTATATATAGATATCCAAGTTCCTACGTAAGGGAGATTCCTCAGAAATAATGGTTAGCTCTTATCGATCTAAAGTACATGTAGACTTGTTTGTAGTGGAGCTTTTCCAAAAGTATGAGGTGATAAAGTTTTGTTATGTCAACGCTCTCGACCTCAAACTGTTGGTGCTGTGGTTGGATTTCAATTTTCACTTTAAAACTATATATCTTACAATTTTATATGTATAATACTCCTTTTTTGCTAATATTATAGGTAAAGATACTTTGGATGTCAAGGTGGGGACTGGGAGGGAAACAGTTGGCTTCATGCAGAATCCAACTTTTAACACTTATAATAACTTCAATATAATTCCTCAAAAAAAAAAAAAAAAAAAAACTTCAATATAAGTATTTAAATTTGGTTTTATGTTCATCAAGTTTATTGATTTTTTATTTGTGTACGTCAACAAAAAGTTCATTGATTTTTATATCAATTACCACAAACCCATGAACCAACCCTTAAGTTGGATAATAGTGGGTTGAGACCACACTTGTGTTTTGTTATGCAATCTAAAAATGGGTCGGTTAGACGATTCATTTTGACACCTTCACACTCAAATAAAAATGGGGGAAAGTTATTTTTTAAGAAACCAAAATGAAATATATATTCAACTGAGAACAATATTCTCCTCAGCACAAGGTGTATCGAGAAAGAAGCCAAACGATTTACATCACAGTTTAAACAAACACAAAAGTAACAAAAATAAAATTCATCTCATGCCCATACAAGATAAAGGGCTAAGCCACCACATGTGGTAATCAAAAGCAATATTATTTTGAGCTTTTAGCCACCAAAATGATAGAAGCTTAACATTATCAATAAGCTTTAAAGCAGTGGAAGCTTTAGACTGAAAAACTCTGTTATTTCTTTCCTTCCACAAGGTCCACGTATTTTGTGAAGGTAATCAATGAATTGATTTTTTTTGACTAAGTTTGATGTTTCTTTGGATATTAACATTATGGTTCATGCCTCCCCTCCTCCGAATCTTTGAGATATACTTGCTTTGAATGCAACATAAACTATTTTTTTCATTAGAGTTAGTCTCTTTTTCTTTTTTTGTCTTTCCTTTAGCCTTGTAATAAAAAATAAATAAATTATTTAGCCTTTTAATAAAAAAAAAAACCTTAAATAGTTGTAAAATATAAACACCAATATAATGGGCTAGAGCCCAACATATACGGGAACAAAATTTATATAAAGGAAGAATAGTTGGGTCAAATTAAAGTCAAATTTCGTTAATTCAATTAACTGATTTAACTCAACGGGAGCTTCATCAAAGAACGAATCATTTCGAAGAATCTAAGTTCGATTTTTTGGTGGTTCAATTCTTTAACAAGTTATAATTATCTCAGAATCAAACTACGGATTAATGGGTCTTTTACACTATAGGTCGGAGGATTAACACAACAAAAAATACTTAAAATACAAAAGACAGGTAAAACGAAATGAAGCAAGTGAAATCCAATATAAAAATTTGCATATTTTCATAAACAGAATGAGCATGTATACCCAAAATGAAAATAATTATTAATCACATTTTCAACCATAATTATCAATAAAAAATCAAAAAATATTAAAAATTAATTCAATTGTTAAAGGCAACAATAGTTTTTTTTTGGTACAAAGGCAACAATAGTTTTTAATTGTTGTTCCTAGAACGTTAATCAATTAACATTCGTAGAATCGGTAATTAACAATTATTACAATCATCTTCTCAGACGCGAAAAACAGTAAAAAAAATTCATCAATGTATGTGAACGGGTTAAAAGCTGCAATTTCTTGATGTCAAATGAGTGTAAAAAAAAATTTGCCATCATTCTTCAATGATTTGAGAAATACTTTCGTCAAAAAAATTGAACAATTTTATATACGGATGGAATAGGGTAGAAAGGTTGTCAAGGAATAGTGAGGTGCAAGTGAACCAGGCTTGGTATGTGACCAGGTAAGGAACAATAATTTATAATTGTTCAGCAGTGAACGACAATTAATTACCGTTTAATAGTAAACGGTAATTAATTGCTGCTTGGGGTCATTTTGGTAAATTTAGGGTACTTGAGTGTAACCCATGGTTGCCTAAAGAACAATTTTCTTACCCTAATTTTATATGGGAAACTGTACCATGTACCCCTATATTTATACCTTTACCCCGATAAACTATTGAAAAATTTAGTTTTGTCTCTGCTGTCACTTGACTTTCCATGAATATTGCATATTCATAAACTTAGAATGGGTATCTGCAAATTCATAAATTTAGAATTGGAGGTTTTTTGTTTTCTTCCGCTATCTGCTCGTGGTGACCTCCGATTTTGGTCTACCGCCGCTAGATCATGCAAATTTTTTGTTGTTTTCTTTTGGTTTGTGGTTTTATTTTGATGGTTAATTTTTTTGTTTGTTTTGTTTTGGTTGTAATCATCAACTGGGTAGTGTATTTAATGGAATATTGATGTATGAGGTGTTTGTTTTTTCTGTTGGGTGTTTCGCAGATCCTTCCCTGAGAATTCGGAGGCTCGGCTCTGGAAATGAAAAGAGGCCAGTGATAAAATCAAAACATAATTTTTTTTAAAAGAGCAATGTTCTATTTATATTTTTTAAAAGATAAATACAAGGTGCCGTATATATGCGGTACACCCAGAGGTGAAAATGACTACCGTATACATGAGGAACCCCCACCTAACAACAAAATCAAGAGGAACTAATTCTAATAATCCTAAAAGAGGCCCATCCTTGTGAGGGAATGAAATAATCTTAGGGGCCTAAGAGATATTAAGGGGGCCTAAAAAGAAACCACCATTATACTGGATATAAAAAAAAAAATGAGGCCCATCCTTGAGGGAGGCCCAGCTCGTTTGAGCTGTTTGCACCCCCTCAGGAACGCCTCTGATGTTTCGCCTAGATACGACGCCTTTTGATTTTTAGTTTCTATCAACTTTGTTCGTCTTACGCATGGACTTGATTATATTAATAAAATTTTGCTATTAAAAAAAATGTAAAGTAATAGGCTATTTTCAACTAAAATCGTTTGAACTCGGTTAATTAAGCTTAAATTAGGAATCTTCTTTTAACTACTGAAATATTTAACATGCAATTATGCAAAGTAGTAACAAAAATCAAAATTAATAAATAAACAATGTGAAAGTTTTTTATTTTTTTGGTACAAACAATATGAAAGTTTAAAAAGGTATCTTTATATATAAAAGTTAACCCGTAAGCCAATGTTTAACCTAATTTTAACCTAGATTTTATGATGACTTTACGTTATTATCCCCGTGTTCAATTAAACCTGTTTAATTAAGAGATAAACTTTAAAATCGTTCCTCCTATTCCTATAACATCTTTATATATAAAAGTTAACCCGTAAGTCAATTTTTAACCTAAATTTTATGATGACTTTTACGTTATTACCTCCGTGTTCAATTAAACCTGTTTAATTAAGAGATAAACTTTAAAAATCGTTCATCCTATTCCACCTATTCCTATAGCATCTTTATCTCTTATTCCTAAACAAAGCTTGGTTGCCCTAATTTTAACCTAATATTTTAGCAACTTTTCCCTCCTTCAAAACCTAACCATATTTCCTAATTCCCCTCCTCGAAACCCTAACCATGATTTCCTAACTTCACTCCCCCTAAAACCTATCTAATTGATTTCCATAAACCATATCTCCTAACTCCCCTCCTCCAAACCCTCACCAATATATTTAAATCCTTTCTCCTAAACCGAAATCTATTTCTAAAACCATACCTTTCTCTTAAACCGAAATTTCTTAATCAACATGGCTTCCAGAAACATTCAAACTTTGTTGTCATACCACTACCTCACTGGTAACCATATCTTCATTCCACTCTGGTTTAAACTAAATATATAGATTTTTGCTCTTATTCCTCGCTGTTTGAAAGTATAAATCATTCTTTCAATCCCTTTCAATCTTTTGTAGGTCCGTTGGTGAAAAACTCTTTTTCCGATCTTGACAAAGCAATCAACAAGCTCAGACTGAAATACAGATCATATATCGTTGAATATGACATTGATGTTGTATGTGTTTTTTGCGAAATATACCTATTCTTAATTATTTGCATTCTATTTTATCAATGTTTGTGATGTTTTTGTTTGTTATTTTTTTAGGGTGCAGTATGCTTGCCAAACATGTTTGGCGGTGATTTCGGAGATCAAATTGGGCGCTATGCAATATTGACTGATCCTAAGTCCAACAAGGTGTGAAGATCAGAGGGGATGCTCCGATGGTTGGGTCACATGATACCATCTACCTTGATGTTATTTACAATTAGTCCATGTTTAGATAAATTGTGCAAGACCTTTTCAATTTGAATTTTAAGTTTTAGTTTCTTAAAGTTTTGGAAGCATCTATTTTTTTTGTCTTTGAATTTAGCAAATGTCCCTTGAATTTCATAAATAATTTAGCCTTGCTTGCTTTGCTTTTTGATTTATATATTTGTGTTTGTTTTTGTGTTGCTGAATCAATTTAGTAGCATGGTTGTGTTACTGAAGCATTTTAGTAACATGGCTTTTAGTAACATTATTAGTAACAATTACTAGAATCAATTTAGTAGCATAGTTGTGTAACGTCTCCTCTTAACATTATTACTAACAATTACTAATCCAAATCTATAAAATATGTTTTGGGTGGAAACAAACTAAAATCCTAATCCTAATTTCTCTCAATCAAGTAACTAAGAGATTTCATCCACATCTCTAAACTAACTTTTTGGTGGAAAGAAACTAAAATCCTTATTTCTCTCATTCAAATAATTAGGGAATTTCATCCACATCTCTAAAATATGTTTTGGGTGGAAACAAACTAAAATCCTAATCCTAATTTCTCTCATTCAAGTAACTAAGAGATTTCATCCACATCTCTAAACTAACTTTTTGGTGGAAAGAAACTAAAATCCTTATTTCTCTCATTCAAATAATTAGGGAATTTCATCCACATCTCTAAAATATGTTTTGGGTGGAAACAAACTAAAATCCTAATCCTAATTTCTCTCATTCAAGTAACTAAGAGATTTCATCCACATCTCTAAACTAAGTTTTTGGTAGAAACAAACTAAAATCCTTATTTCTCTCATTTAAATAATTAGGGGATTTCATCCACATCTTTAAAATATGTTTTGGGTGGAAACAAACTAAAAATCATAATTCCTCTCATTCAAGTAACTACTAAAGATTTCATCCACATCTCTAAAATATGTTTTGGATGGAAACAAACTAAAAATCCTAATTCCTCTCATTCAAGTAACTACTAAAGATTTCATCCACATCTCTAAAATATGTTTTGGGTGGAAACAAACTTAAATCCTAATCCTAATTTCTCTCATTCAAGTAACTAAGAGATTTCATCTACATCTCTAATCTAACTTTTTGGTGGAAACAAACTAAAATCCTTATTTCTCTCATTCAAATAAGTAGGGGATTTCATCCACATCTCTAAAATATGTTTTCGGTGGAAACAAACTAAAAATCCTAATTCTTCTCATTCAAGTAACTAAGAGATTTCATCCACATCTCTAAAGTAACTTTTTGGTGGAAACAAACGAAAATCCTTATTTCTCTCATTCAAATAAGTAGGGGATTTCATCCACATATCTAAAATATGTTTTGGGTGGAAACAAACTAAAAATCATAATTCATCTCATTCAAGTAACTATTACACATTTCATCCACATCTCTAAAATATGTTTTGGCGAATCAACTATGGTAATTCTTAAGTAAAAAAAAAATGTAAATTCTTAATTAAAACAAAGTGCCCCATCAACAATATTAATTTCATTTTATTCATATTAATCTTTATCCTAAAATGTTGGCCACTTCCTAATTTTGTTCCACTATTTTGTGCTTATCCTGATAACTAATACTCTTTATTGCTCAACCGACATATCCTACTCACACATATTCCACCTTTTTCCTATAAATATATCATAACCTATTAGCCAAACCATCTCAATCTAAATAAGCATCCTCTTTCTTGGAAAGGAAAAAACAAGCCAATGATGTCTGCCAAATACACTCCAATCTCAGCTGTTTCTGGAGGAAGAAAGAATCTCAAGATGTGTGTGCGAGTTGCTCACATTTGGTTGATTCGAGAAAAGAAGGTCCCCACTAGCATCATTTTCATGAACATGTTACTGGTCGATGAAAAGGTTTCTGCATGTTTGCACTCTTAACTTTAAAATTAAAGTAATGTCATTTTTGTTTTTTAGTTATGTAATTTAACCAGCTGTTTAATGTTGTTGTTGTCGTCAACAGGGTGGACGTATTCACGCCACAGCTAGAAAAGATTTGGTGGCAAAGTTCAGGTCCATGGTTCAAGAAGGGGGTACATATCAGCTTGAAAATGCAATTGTAGATTTTAATGAAAGTCCTTATAAGGTAACTTCACACAAACATAAGCTTAGTATGATGCACAATTCAACTTTTACCAAAGTACACTTGCCTGCTATCCCTATGAACGTTTTTGAGTTCAAGCCATTCAATGAAATTCTCTCTTCAACTGTCGAGGAAGTATCTACGGGTAGGACTTGAATTCTGAATGTGTGTTGTACATTATTTCTACCTATAAGCATTCGTTTAGGAATTTCATACATTTGGTTTTGCTTTTGTATACGTAATTTCAGATGTTATTGGTCATGTAATTGAAAGAGGTGATATAAGGGAAACTGAAAAGGACAGAAGGAAAAGCAGGGTTATTGATCTCACTTTAGAAGATCTTGAGTAAGATTTGTCTCTTTCTTTGTACCTGGTTGTAATATAATTTTAATATACCTTATGTTTCTGAATTGATATTTTGGTAATATTTTATTACAGAAACAACCGCTTGCATTGCTCTCTTTGGGGTGAACATGGCGACAAAATTGTGACCTTTTTTGGCAACCATGACAACGACACACCTACTATATTGATATTGCAGTTTTGCAAGACACGCGTGTATTTAGGTATGTCGTGTTTTAAGTTTTTGCTTTCTGCTGATATCAACAATGAAATGGGAAATTATGTTCACTTGCTGTTGATTTTTAAAAAAATTAGGTGCTATGGGAGTTGTTAATGCCTTTAATGGGACTAAGCTGATACTTAATGGCGATTTGCCTGATGTCGCTGCGTACATGACACGGTAACCATTTATATTTTCATATGCTTTAGAATAAAGACAAGTTTTTTTGGTCATAATTAAGTTGTCTGGAGGTCTCACCACTCTTCTATTAACATTGGTGCCATTTTATTAGAATGAAAAATGCATCAATACAGTTCACCCGAAGTGTCAGCCAAATTTCAACGAACAGCTCCGCGTCTTTATCAGATGACTTGCTCAACACTAACCGAATGACAATTGAAAGCATGATTGAGTCAACTGAGGTAGCTATCTATTTATTGAAATTTTTAGATGTCGTTTTGGATTCATCTTTGTTATTTTTCACATGGACAGTTGTACATTGCAATATCACAGGTTACTTCGAGGGGTGGTTTAAAGATATTGATTAATGACGACGACGGCGATGATACCGATGTTGCATCAAGTGTGGTCTACAGAGAAGTTTTCCGTAATGTGTAGGACTTTTTTGGGTACTATTCATTTTCTTACTTATTGAAAGTATTTGCATGTCAACGAACTTCAGTTATAGGAACTACGTACTAGAATTATGGAACAATAACAAAGTCTATGGTAATTGTCATTTTGCTTTGATTCACGACAATTTTTACATTCAAGCGAACTACAGTGTCTTATTTTTTCAGTGAGTATTAATTTTTTTAAATGACACGTGCGTTAGCACGGGTCAATGGTCTAGTTATATATAAAAGTTAACACGTAAGCCAATTTTTAACCTAATTTTAACCTAGATTTTATGATGACTTTTACGTTGTTACCCCGTGTTCAATTAAACCTGTTTAATTAAGAGATAAACTTTAAAAATCGTTCCTCCTATTTCTATAACAATTTCCTCCTATTTTGTTTCCAACACAACAATAAACAGATAAACATTAAAAAAAAAAAATCACTCTTATTAACAAATTCTTCTTATTATTTCCATTTAATCAAAATGTTATTTTCAAATGCTTCTGAAATCAAAAACAACAGTTCACTACTAAATCCAATCCAATCCTATTTTCTCTCCTAACAAATTCCCTTTTTCTTGCTAAATTCTCTTCATAATTTTAATCTAAGCATCCAGATTTTATTCTCTTTCCAATTTGGACTTTCTTTTTTTACGGCATCTGTCTCTTATTTTCTTAATCTTGATTTTACAATTTTTCAGATTCTCCATTGTTGCAGTTTTACTACGATGTCGATATTATGATCTTTTTCCGTGTTCATTTTCTTTCAATTAAACGTAAGTATGCATTCGCTTTTCTTCATTCTTTCCTTCGATAGAATGCCGTATTAGCTTTGTTTAGTCTTCCCCTAACAAATAAACAATTTATTGAGGGATTTAAGTGTCTTCTTTTATTTTGTTTCTTTATTTATGTGTGCACAACTCAAATAGTACCTATCTTGAAGTAAAAATCATGTGCAGTTGCAAATCCTCACAATGCAACAATTGCTAATGTTATTGGTGGGTGAGTAAGAGTTTAGTCTCTTCATTTGGTAAGGAGATTTTATAAATATAACTTTCATTTGCAATATTTAAGATTATAACTCAGAAAATATACATTGATTTGATTTTCACTTTGTGTAAACTTCTAGCAGGAGGTGAAAAGTGATCATGCTATATTTTATAGAAATTATATAGACTTAACTACAAGGGATTTGTTTCTGTCTTTTAGTTGGTTAACAATGTTTTTGTCCCGCATTTTGTTCTCTTAGATGTTACACTTTTTAGTTGTTAACATTTAATGCCTTCTTTATCTTAATTTATACCTGTAAGTTCTTATCAATTGATGGAAATGTGACAACATAATATATTTAGTGTATAAAACGTAGGACATGCTTCCACAGAGGGTATGAATATGAACCAGTCATTTAGCTGCATGTGTGAATGTTAACTATAACATAATCTTTCATTGTTTTATATTCATATAATATTTTTGAGATTTATTTCTCTTCATAATCCTCTTTAGGTAAAAATTATTGTCTTCACTCTTTTATAAACTGCTTTGCTGATTTGTTGTTTTGTAATCATAATAATATTTTTTATTAAAGGCTTTATGAATGGCAATACCAATTCCATAGATAACACTTATCCGTATAGCTGGTCTTCATGGACACACATGAGTTCTCATCATTGTCATACAAATAGAATGACCCCTTTGAAAAATTCTTGATATTGTGGAGGATATAATGCAAATTTAATTTTTTGTTGATTAGTTTAAAGAATTGTAAGCTAAATAAAACAATCCAAATATTATTGTTAATTCTTCTTCTTTGCTCATTGTGTTTAGCATTTCATTTCAGGAAAACAATTTACATAGAATTTCTTAAGGTGCCTAAAGCAAATATAAAGGTCTTCTATTTTGTTTGTGGATTGAGATAATGCAAAAGTTTCAGTTGTTTCTAAGCGTTATTGAAAGTTAAGAATATTTGATTTATTTTTTCAACCTATAAAAAACTGGTGTTTTTGTCTTATGAGGAAAGTCATGTGCATGGGCCTACTATTCAACTTATGGTGCTTTTGACACAAAAACAATACAACAAGAGGAATTGTGATTTTGAAGGCTAAAAATCTTTCTTTTGGGTCCTTTGAGAATAGTTGATTTTTGTTTTGAAGGTTTATTATTGTTATTTAGGTATGAGTGATTTTTATGTAACATAGGTTTTTGGAATCAAGTAGTGACCAATTTATATAATGTCGATTCTATTTGCACTTGTAAATTTTTTAATTAAATTTAGATGATTACAATGAAGAGAACCAATTGCAAGAAGAACCTAGAATTGTTGCTTGGGAATTTTGAGCAGGTTGAAACGAAGAAGAATTAGAAACTCTAGATCTAGATTTGTCTTCAACGTGTGCCAATTCATTATCACATAGTAATCTCTAGATCGAGATGAAAGTCCCGAATTAAGTCTATGAATCTGCAAAATTCTGGAAATCAATTTTAAAGTTTTCCAGTTCACACAAATTTTTAATGGTTTGTAGGAGTGAAAGTATTTAGGGCCTGTTTGAAATGGTTTTCAAAAACTGTTTTTCTGTTTTATAAAATTGAAAATTTTAAAAACTTGTTTGATGAAGGTCTTCTCAAAATTAGTTTTTAAAAACTGTTCCAATTTTATTGTTTTAAAAACTGAAAAACGGAAACTGCCAAAAGTTGTTTTGCTTTTTGTTTTCAAGTTTTCTCTCAACTGAAAAACACGGAAGTCTTTCATTAATGGCATTTTAGTAAATCTTTTAAAAAATTAAAATATTGAAAACTGATTTAAAAGTAAGATAATCAAACACGTTTTTTTTTAACTTTAATCTTAAATAGTGTTTTGTAAAAGTGATTTATAAAACAGAATTTAAAAATTGAAAAGCAAAATTCAATCAAACAGACCCTTAGTATGCAGTTTCCGAAAATTTTATTTAAGTATTTTGTTACTCAATTCCACACAAAAATTTGTGGGGTGAAGTCAAATGAGAACAAAGGTAAAACTGATTTTTTTTTTTTTTTTTTTTGTTATTTTTAATGGTTTATTAGGATGAGGCTATGAAGCCCGGATACATATACGGGTAAGGTACGATACGGATACGTGGATACGCGAATTTTTCAAAATTTAAGATACGATACGTCTAAGATACGTTAACAAATTTTTATACTAAAACTTATATATATGTGTAAAATACTTGAAGAAAATAAACATTGATTAAAAGAACTCAACACAAATTTTATTTAATGTTGATTAATTGAATCACCTCTCTCATTACCTTTATCCACAAGACGTGTAATTTTAAGTGGTTCATCGAAAAACAGTTCTAGTGATGCATATCTAAAGTATCATTGTGAAGTACCTTATAAGTATCCTTGTGTATTTGTGGAGTATCATATAAGTATTCGATAAAATATTTTTTTAAAATTTAAATAATTAATTCTGATACTTCGTGGGTGCGTATCCGCGAGTATCCGTGGAGTATTGGTAGCCGATACGGGTACGTCTCTGTTTTGAGTATCCGGGCTTCATAGAGATGATGGTATAAATGTAGGGGTACATCCATTTATGTGTAGAAAATTGTTTTTCTCACAACAAGTTTTGCTTAAAAACACATGAAAAATACCATTTTACTCTCAACTTGCAGTTAATTACCGTTGAGCCAGCTGCAGTTGGCTCAACAACACTTAAGTGCACTTACTAGCAGAGCATCGATTGCGATTTTGCACGTTTCAGTCGAAAAATCAAAATAATCAATGCTTATTCAGAATGTTACAGATCTTCTATATATGTATTTTTAAAGTGACCTGCCTCTAATAGCCAATTCCAAACCAAAAATCAAATATCTTCAAAGTACATATTAACAACAATGTTCAAGGTTTGATGCATTGAAAGAGTGAGAGGATCAAGTGTTGGAACGAGGAATGTGACAATGAACTCATTGTGGTTACGGATAATAATTTTCACATGTGAATTCATTTGAGCTCAAATACAAACTTATTGTAAAGCTTGTTGCATGACCAAACTCTTGAGGCATGCAACTGGATAAGCTGTTATAGCTCAAATCCAAAAAAGTTAGCTTCTGAAAATTTGGTACAGATTTTCAAATTGAACCTATTAATAATATTATTGTTGAGAATAAGCTTGCTCAAATAACGACGGAATTTCGCCACCAAGGTGGTTATTATGCACATCTAAAACCTCAAGAACTGTAATATTAGCAATCTCGTCTGGTTAACTTTAGCAAAGACTCACATTTAGCAACACGGTGGCAACTTCGCATCGATTAATTTTCAAGAAGCAGAAGCTTACTCATCTTGTGGCAAACTAAAGAAGATCTCTTCTGGAATAGAACTTGTTAACCTATTTCTTGAACAGTTTTCAGATTAGAAAGGTATAGTTCCAGAAACCAAATTCCCACAAGAAAATACCATGCAGAACCTTCAATTTTCAAACCTGATAAGGAATTGTACTTGATATATGCTATATAAGCTAGCTAACTCGTTTGACATTCAAAAGTTAGTGCATCATACTGCAACTCCCAACTCAAACAAGTGCTTGAAAGATTTATTTTACTGATGATTGTAATTGAGTAACATGCATTTTCTTGTGAAAGATAAATCATACGTATTCAAACTTTTCATTTAATTTTATCATATCATATTCCCTCAAAAAAAATTAATTTTATCATATGGTACAAAGTCCATTTGAATAAGTGTTTTGAAAGATTTTTTATTTTTTTTTAACAGTGGATGTTAATATTCTTAGTAATTGTTAGCATTATGTTGCGAGTGACGATCAAATCATATGCTCTCTCGACTTTTTTTTAAATGTCATTTGAGTACGAATTTTGTGTTTTATTTAACTGTCGTTTGATAATTTAAGGTTATAATTTGTCAATTATACTATTTTTCAATTACTTCTACTTACTCATTTTCAATAAAACTAATTAATGTTGTATATTTGAAAGAAAAAAAAATCATGTTTAGTTTTTTTTTAACAAAGATTGTTTTCTCCTTTTCAATAAAACTAATTAATGATTTAAATTTGAAAAATTGAAAAGAAAAAAAAAATCTAAACACAATTTTGTTGCCTATAATAATAGATCCATTAAGAGTTGCAAACATTCAAACCTAGAATTGGCTGAGATCATAGTTGAAGCATGCATATGTTGATTACAGGAGTTGGAGGGAAGTTAAATTTTGGTTAAGTGAAGAACAAAGTTAAATTTTGGTTAATGTTAAGTTGAAATATATTTTATTTTGCTTTCCAATTATTAAAAAATCTTGTGCACGATTTTTAGACCATTGATAATTGTTTGTTATTGGAGAGAGATAAAGTGTGTAAAAAAAAACATGAATTTGTTGAAAAGAGAGAGAGTATGAGCCTCTTTGAAAAACTTCCCAAAAACACTTTTTTAGTTTTTAAAAACTTGAAAATTAAAAACTTTTTTGTTAAACTATTTTTTAAAATTACAATTTTTGAAACTTGTTTTGAATTTTTTAGTTTTGGAGACTAAAACTAAAACATGTAAAAGAATAACTATTGTGAGAAGAGGACTTGTATATTTCAAAAATTGAAAACAAAAACTATTTCAAACAGGCTCTAAATTTGTTGTTTTTTAAAACATATATATATATATATATATATATATATATATATATATATATATATATATATAGAGAGAGAGAGAGAGAGAGAGAGAGAGAAATTTATTGATAGATTAAGAAGAAGGAAAAATATTTCAAAAAGCCTCTACCTTAATTTAAGTGAATTACTCTAAAATAGACTCTTTTAACTCTTTTTGTGGTGGCCGGGGTTTGAACTTCGGACCTTACATATTTTATGTATTGTTCATAACAACTGAATTAATAAGCTCACGAGGACTTTCCCACGGCCTCTACCACAATTCAACCTTATATCCCTTTTATAGATTATAGAGATATTTGAACATCTATTTGAGACAACTCTTGTGACAACTTCTTTTCTCTCTCTTTTCATTGGTCAAAAATAATGGAGAGAGAAAAATAGAGATAGAATAAGAGTATAATGTGAGTATGAGAGAGAATATTATCAAAAATTTATCATAAAATGAATGTACAACTATCATTTCTCTAGATTATATCATGACAATGAAAATGAATATGTCACTTCTTGAAACTTTAATAGTACATAACATCATGTGAATTTACAAGAGGCGATACCTACGATAAAATAAGGTTGCATAAAGGAACAATTATCACTTCTTGAAATTGCCCAATTCATTCTCTTTTCAAATATATGTCACGAACTCATAATGGGGAGAAGCAATTTTAGTGCTGGCTATATGTATATGACTAATCAGATTTGGTCAGTTATTTTATGCAATGTTCGTGTTTTGTTTATGATTTCTCATTTTCTTTTTATTCTTATAAATAATGCATAGTATTGAATCTCGAATATTTATGTTTATTTATTTTGTCCATAATGCAACCCATTTGTCTTTCTATTCTATACATGTAACAAAAGGGGTACAAATGATATAAGCTTTCCAATTATAGTTTCTTTGTCTCTCTAGATATCACACCTTTCCATAAATATGTGTCATCTTCATTCACTTCTATGTACAGGGAGATAACATTCGAACATGAATTTGGATTTTCTTCAACCATATCTTCCCCGGGTTACCTTGTTTGGTTGTGTTCATTATTTTATGTTTTGTAGAAATTGACACATTCAACAATGTGGAATGATGCAACATTGGGGTATCAAAGGAGAGAAAGATGAAACCCAGTCCAAACCAACTTTAATCGTATTTAGTTATTGACTACAGGAATTTATTTAAAATAATTTATTTATTTGTTATTATTCTCATATTTAACCTAGCCCAGTTTTATGACATGTTTCTTTATTTCTAAATTTGTCTTCTTTATACAACTTTTTTACGCAATATCAAAGTTTTACTATATTTATTGACTCAGTGAAAATTTCAATATATGTTGAATACTTAGCTTACTCGAGAATATATATTGAGTCCAAGTTAAAGATATGGACATTGTTTCCCACTAAAAAATGCTATAGATGATGAGACAAGAGCACTTGAAAAAAGAATGGAACTTGGAGATTTTTGAGAGGCTAGGGGCATTAAAACCTATTAGTTGAGTGGATCTACACATTCAAAGTCAATAAGATGTCATTCTTGATCGATACAATGTAAGGTTAGTGGCGAAGGAATACACTTAGAACTTATAAGGAAAAAATTCTTCTATTGCTAAGATGAGCATGGACAAATTGAGGATCACTTCATATGAGCTAAAATAGTTTCCCTAAACATAGTTGGGTACATTTACAAAAGCAATAGTGTACTTGGGCTACAATCAAAACCAAGGATATATTTTTCTTCTAACATTCACAATTAAGAAAACTATACTTCTTTTTTATGTTGATGATAGATACTCAACATAACTTCATCGGGTTGGTATGGAAGTATTGTATTCACTTTCATCATGTTTAAGTAGTTTATTCATGAAATGACTCACACCTTAACTTCATCGTGTTATTTGGACACACACATAAATAATAAAATTTAAAAGATGAATAATAAAGTCACATCACTTAATATCATTTCACTTTTTAATTTTATCATTTATGTATTTGTGCCAAGTGAATTTATTTAAGTTATTGTCTATGTAAGAGTTGCTCCAAATAGCGACTACTTTTTCAGCTTCATCGGATTCTGGATACATCTGGCTCGAGCCCCACACTTCCCGAGACCATATATTTCTTATTGTATGTCCTTGAAGACATGCATTACTTTCGTTGCAACCTTATTTTGTTGCCAAAAGTTCCTTCATATACATGTGTAGGGAAAAAGGAGAGGAGAAGGAAGGGTAAATGTGATAGAGGAGTGAGGATGACAAATAGGTTTGGCATGATATAGTGAAAATTGATATTTTTGGAGAAGATTAGAGCATGATTATCGGGGTTGCATAACTGTGCCAAAGACACCATATGTCAGAATAAGCACAATATTTTATATTTTGGGTGTGTCTTTCAATGGCAACCGTAGCATTGTATTGCTACCGTGGTTTGTGCTTTGGTGGATTTTATAATTAATATAAAATTAAAATTTTACCTTAAAAGGTGTTATATATTGATATAAAATATTAATATAGAGTATATTGTGAGATTAGTGGGACCCATTTTAGAGTTTATAATGGGTGGTATGGATATTTAAAAAATGTAGTTGAATGGTTTAAATAATTGGGAAGTGTGAGGTAATATAATGTATTATGTGGGACCCGTTTATACCACCCAAATGGATGGCATGGATGTGGATGCTCTTAGAGTAAGAGAGCATTGGAAACACCAATTATTTATTTTAAAAAATAAAGAGTAAAGGATTAAATGTATTTATAATTCCATGTTTTACCGAAGTTAAAGTTTTGGTCCCTCTTTTTAAAACCAGTATTTTCGTCTCTTATTTTACAATTTTTAGGATTTTCCACTCCACTTTATTTTAGAGTTTTTTTTTTGTTGTGACATCATCACTGATAACATGACAATGATGTGATATCATCGTAATAGGGTTAGATGACACTCAATAATCAATCTCAACATAGTTGTTTCATTGCCACATTAATAGTAATGCTATGCTATCATATAAGGAAAACAAAACCTCCAAAATTGAGTGGGTGAAAAATCTTGAAAACCGTAAAACATGAGACCAAAAACTCGAATTTAGAAATGACGACTAAAAATTTAATTTGAACAAAATAGTAGAAGAGTTTTTGAGGGAATTTAAGCTTAGCATGAAAAATAGCTATATTTTGTTAGTTCAAATAGGTTGGATCATTGTAATAGTACTTATGATAATGTGAGAAGAACGTGAAATGTTCCTAAATCCTAATGAATTAGAAAAGAAAAAAAAAAAATCAACTATACTACTGACTTTTCTCAACCTAACTTTGTGAATGAGAATTTAGACCGGTTTTGCTTTGCAATAGACCGGTTTTATGTAATTTTACTTGACATAGAAACATAAAATTTAAGAACCTTAAATATGTAATTTTACTTGAGTACGTCATGTAGTAAAATTTGGAAGCTTTAGGTTCAGGAAAACATTAAATACTTCTTATAGCTTGTGTTACATGATAGATTGATCACAAATTACCAAAATCATGTTATGAAGATTTGTAATCCTTGGTGTAGTAACTAGTAAGTGTGAGGTTGATCCAAAAACTACTTTACATTGTCTTGATAGGATGTCCATACGCGATGGTTTTGTGGCTCAATGATGATGTCCCAATGGAAGATAGTATTGATTTCTTTGTTGGTAATGTGATGCAAAGGGTAGAATTAAATTGATCAAAGCCAACTAGGAGTGTATTATAGTTAGATCGAAAAGAATTTTGAGCAGTCATGTGTTGTGAGATCTTCAAAGTCGTGGATTGATGTGCAACTTCATAGATAAGTATTAACAATTATTAGTGAGTCAAATCAAAACAATGGGCTGCATGAGATTCCAACTCACCTTTGGATGAGTTGAGTTATACCGTGAGTCAAACTATTGTTTTGACGTTCGTATTATTATTTTTTTAAATGTTGATGTTCTTGTATATATCTTAAGTTCTGTCATGTTTGTATATTTCTAGGTATTTTATTTTTGTTGGTTTTGGGGTTTATATCCTGTTTGTAAAAAATGGTTTCAATTGTTTTAAGAGTTATATATATATATATATATGCTGACATGGCGTGGTTGAGGCAAGTTTCGTTGAAGGTTTCAGTGTTCGTTTGACGACTCCTTCGCAACCGACTTTCCACAAAGGATAATCTAATGCGTCAGAGAGTACTTCATCATGACAATACAGCTTGTGTTGGAGGGTGTGGCAGGCAGGAGACGGCAGTTCACTTCCTTCTCAGATCCGACATTTTTGGTAGCATATGACACCTTATTTACGTTGGGTTGGTATTTCTTTCATTTCTCCACAGGCGGTGGCTGGCCACCTCCATCATTTCGGTCAGTTAGCAGGTTTACCACGATTTACTTAAACCTTCCTCAAAGTTATTTGGCACACTTCTGTATGGGTTCTTTGGAAAGAAAAAAACAACACGATTTTCAATAGTAAAATATAAGATGTGGTTCAGTTATTATAAACCGTCAAGTTTAAGTCTTTTTCTTGGTTAAAGGCTAAGTCTCTCACTTCTGCTTTCAGTTATACTGACCGGTGGCGGCACCCTTTGTTGGAACAAAATGTGTTTCACAATGAACCTTATTGAGTTTTGATGATAACAAGGTATTAAAAATTGTCAATTGGTTATTACTAATTATTGTTCAAGTGTACAGGACCAAAGGCTAGTCAAGTAATTTCAATAGGTCTTGGAAGAACAATGAAAAGCAAAAGAATTCCAAGCATCTGAAGAAAACTGCTCCTGAAGTTGAAGTGCTTCTGAAGTGATGACGTCATCAGAAGCAGAAGGTCATCAGAAGCAAGGTTTTCATCAGAAGCGATATCATCACCAGAAGCTACATTTAATCCATATATTCAAACTGAAGATCCAAAGTAGTTGTTTCTCATTTCAACCTTATCTAAGAAGAACGAAGAATTGAAAGGGAGGTATCAACGGTCATTTGGATAGCACTGAGCATTTGTCCTTCGTTAACAGAGTTGACAAAGTACAAGTGTACAACCACTACCTCCACCACTCTGTTTTGTCCACGCTACAAGACAAGACAACAGCTATGTCTGCAGAATTTGTGCCTTCAAGATGGGAATGAATTTGAAGCTTATTCTTCAAAGGACTACACCCAAATCAGGCAAAGGATTACTGGTGGATGATCAAAGGATTTCAAACGACTCTTTAGACGTGATGATTATCTCAACGTCTCTTTCACGCCTCTATATAAAGGAGTGAAGACTTGAAGATAAAAGAGAGACATACACAAGTTAAAAAGCGCCAAAACTCTGTCAAGTTGATTCTACAAAGCACACTGAATTTCTGCACTGATTTGATACATCTTAGAAATTCAAAGTCTAGAGTCTTTATTGTATTGTATTGTGAACACCACTGATTGTATATCAAGTGTTCAAGTCAAACTCAATTCTCTGTATTTTTGTTTGATCAGAAGTCTCTTGCCTGCGTGCTTGAGCATTAGAAGTCTCTTGCTTAGTGCTTGAGCATTGGAAGACTCTTGCGTGTGTGCTTGAGCATTTTTGTGAAGTCTCATACTTAGAAAGTATTGAGCATTTGTAATTTTTGTGATTATAGTGAAATCTCCTTGGTAGTGCAAGGGGGACTGGACTACTTCCGTGTTGTGGAAGGAACCAGGATAACTGCTTGTGTCTTTGTCTTTCTTTTCTCTGCTCTGTTCTTTTCCGCTGCATATCTAATTCTGATCATTTCATCAGAAGCACTCACAAACTGCTTCTGAAGGTTTATCAGAAGAAGATTTTTTAGAGAGAAAAAGAAAACACAATTCAACCCCCCCTTCTTGTGTTTTTCACACCTTCAATTGGTATCAGAGCTTGCTCTGTTATCACAGCACTTAACCGTGTTACAGTTCAAGATCTATTAGAAAAACATGTCTGGAGGAGAGGAATCAGTTACTACAAAATACACAAGTGTCAAGCATGACTATGATACTGCTGACAAGAAAACAGACTCTGGAAAAGCTCCAAAGTTTAATGGAGATCCAGAAGAGTTTTCATGGTGGAAAACAAATATGTACAGCTTTATCATGGGATTGGATGAAGAGCTATGGGATATACTGGAAGATGGAGTTGATGATCTGGATTTAGATGAAGAAAGAGCTGCTATAGACAGAAGAATACATACTCCTGCTCAGAAGAAGCTTTATAAGAAACACCACAAGATAAGAGGAATCATTGTGGCTTCTATACCTCGCACCGAATATATGAAGATGAGTGACAAATCTACTGCGAAGGCTATGTTTGCTTCACTATGTGCAAACTTTGAAGGCAGCAAGAAGGTGAAAGAGGCTAAAGCTTTGATGCTAGTTCATCAGTATGAACTTTTCAGAATGAAGGATGATGAGAGTATAGAAGAAATGTACTCAAGATTTCAAACTTTAGTTTCTGGATTGCAAATACTGAAGAAAAGCTATGTTGCTTCTGATCATGTTAGTAAGATTTTGAGAAGCTTGCCTTCAAGATGGAGACCCAAAGTAACTGCTATTGAGGAAGCTAAGGATCTAAATACTTTAAGTGTTGAAGATCTTGTTAGCTCACTCAAAGTGCATGAAATGAGTTTAAATGAGCATGAAACCTCTAAGAAGAGTAAATCCATTGCTTTACCATCTAAAGGAAAGACTTCAAAATCTTCCAAAGCCTACAAAGCCAGTGAATCTGAAGAAGAATCACCTGATGGAGATTCTGATGAAGATCAATCTGTAAAGATGGCTATGTTGTCCAACAAGCTTGAGTATCTGGCAAGGAAGCAGAAGAAATTTTTGAGCAAGAGAGGTAGCTACAAGAACTCCAAGAAAGAAGATCAGAAGGGATGCTTCAATTGTAAGAAGCCTGGTCATTTCATTGCTGATTGCCCTGATCTTCAGAAGGAGAAGTTTAAAGGCAAATCTAAGAAATCAAGCTTCAGCTCCAGTAAATTCAGAAAGCAAATCAAAAAGAGCTTGATGGCGATCTGGGAAGATTTGGATAGTGAATCTGGTTCTGATAAAGAAGAAGCAGATGATGATGCTAAGGCAGCCATGGGGTTAGTGACAACAGTATCATCAGAAGCAGTATCAGAAGCTGAATCAGATTCAGAAGATGAAAATGAGGTATATTCCAAAATTCCTAGACAAGAACTTGTTGATTCTCTAAAAGAACTTTTATCACTGTTTGAACACAGAACCAATGAGTTGACAGATTTAAAAGGAAAATATGTTGATTTGATGAAACAACAAAAGACAACTCTATTGGAACTGAAAGCTTCTGAAGAAGAACTCAAAGGGTTTAAACTCATATCAACAACATATGAAGATAGACTCAAGATTCTTTGTCAGAAGCTACAAGAAAAATGTGATAAAGGTTCAGGCAATAAACATGAGATTGCCTTGGATAATTTTATTATGGCTGGAATAGACAGAAGCAAAGTTGCTTCTATGATCTACAGCACATACAAGAACAATGGCAAAGGGATTGGATATTCTGAGGAGAAATCCAAAGAATATAGTCTCAAGAGCTACTGTGATTGTATCAAGGATGGATTGAAATCCACCTTTGTGCCTGAAGGTACAAATGCTGTAACTGCTGTTCAGTCAGAACCTGAAGCTTCTGGTTCACAGGCTAAGATCACATCAAAGCCAGAAAATCTCAAGTCCAAGGTTATGACAAAATCTGATCCTAAGAGTCAAAGGATTAAAATTCTGAAAAGATCAGAACCTGTTCCTCAGAGTCTGATTAAACCAGAATCTAAAATCCCAAAGCAAAAGGATCAGAAGAATAAAGCAGTTACTGCTTCTGAGAAAACAATACTAAAAGGTGTCAAACCTAAAGTATTGAATGATCAGAAGCCTCTCAGCATTCACCCTAAGGTACAAGGGAGGAAAAGTAAAGCCTCCAGAACTAACCCAAAAGGACCCATGAAGATATGGGTACCTAAATCCGAATTGGTTAAAAATGCAGGTGTGTCTAAGGGCAAGAGAGAAACAAAGGTCATGGTACCTAGACAACGGATGTTCAAGGCACATGACTGGAGAGAAAGCTTTGTTCCTTACCCTTACAATGAAAGATGGAGGAGAAGTGAAGTTTGGTGGCAACCAGACTGGAAAAATCATTGGTACATGTACTATTGGTAATTCCTCCATCTCAATTAATAATGTGTGGCTTGTAGATGGTCTGAAGCATAACCTATTGAGCATTAGTCAATTTTGTGACAATGGGTATGATGTAATGTTCAGTAAGACCAACTGCACACTAGTCAACAAGGGTGACAAATCCATTACATTCAAGGGAAAGAGAGTTGAAAATGTCTATAAAATAAATTTCTCTGATCTGGCTGATCATAAGGTAGTTTGCCTTCTGTCAATGAATGATAAAAAATGGGTATGGCATAAAAGGTTGGGACATGCTAATTGGAGATTAATTTCTAAAATTAGCAAGTTACAACTGGTCAAAGGATTGCCTAACATTGATTATCATTCAGATGCACTTTGTGGTGCATGTCAGAAAGGGAAAATTGTGAAAAGTACTTTCAAATCTAAAGACATTGTATCAACCTCCAGACCCTTAGAATTACTCCATATTGATCTTTTTGGTCTAGTTAATACTGCATCTTTATATGGAAGTAAATATGGATTAGTCATTGTTGATGATTACAGCAGATGGACTTGGGTAAAATTCATTAAAAGTAAAGACTATGCATGTGAAGTGTTTAGCAGTTTCTGCACTCAAATACAATCTGAAAAAGAATTGAAAATTTTGAAAGTCAGAAGTGATCATGGTGGAGAATTTGAAAATGAGCCATTTGAACTTTTTTGATTCTCCATGAATTTTCTTCTCCTAGAACTCCACAACAAAATAGGGTTGTAGAGAGAAAGAACAGAACCTTACAAGAAATGGCCAGAACCATGATCCATGAAAACAATTTAGCTAAACATTTCTGGGCAGAAGCAGTTAATACTTCATGTTATATTCAAAATAGGATCTATATCAGACCTATGTTGGAGAAAACAGCATATGAACTCTTTAAAGGAAGAAGACCCAATATCTCTTACTTTCATCAGTTTGGATGTACTTGTTACATCTTAAACACTAAAGACTATCTGAAGAAATTTGATGCCAAGGCTCAAAGAGGAATCTTTTTAGGTTACTCTGAAAGGTCAAAGGCGTACAGAGTGTATAATTCAGAAACACATTGTGTTGAAGAATCTATGCACGTAAAATTTGATGATAGAGAGCCTGGAAGTAAAACTCCAGAGCAAAGTGAAAGTAATGCAGGTACAACTGATTCTGAAGATGCATCAGAATCTGATCAACCTTCTGATTCTGAAAAGTATTCAGAAGTTGAATCTAGTCCAGAAGCTGAAATCACTCCAGAAGCTGAGTCTAATTCAGAAGCAGAACCTAGTCCAGTAGTACAGAATGAAAATGCTTCTGAGGATATTCAAGATAACACTCAGCAGGTTATTCAACCTAAATTCAAGCACAAATCTTCACACCCTGAAGAGCTAATCATTGGAAGCAAATATAGTCCTAGAAGAACAAGATCACATTTCAGACAAGAAGAGTCATTAATAGGATTGCTTTCAATAATTGAGCCTAAAACTGTTGAAGAAGCTCTCTCAGATGATGGATGGATATTAGTTATGCAAGAAGAGGTAAATCAGTTTCAAAGGAATGATGTGTGGGATCTAGTACCCAAACCTTTTCAGAAGAACATTATTGGAACAAAATGGGTATTCAGAAACAAGCTGAATGAACAAGGAGAAGTAACCAGAAACAAAGCCAGACTTGTTGCTCAAGGTTACAGTCAACAAGAAGGCATTGATTACACTGAAACATTTGCTCCAGTTGCAAGATTGGAAGCAATCAGGTTACTTCTATCCTATGCAATTAATCATGGCATAATATTGTATCAAATGGATGTCAAAAGTGCTTTTCTTAATGGTGTCATTGAAGAAGAAGTATATGTCAAACAACCTCCTGGGTTTGAGGATCTTAAGCATCTTGACCATGTCTATAAACTTAAGAAATCACTATATGGCTTGAAACAAGCTCCCAGAGCTTGGTATGATAGACTAAGTAATTTCTTAATTAAAAATGATTTTGAAAGAGGACAAGTTGACACAACACTCTTCAGAAGGACTCTTAAGAAGGACATTTTGATTGTACAAATATATGTTGATGATATAATATTTGGTTCTACTAATGCATCTCTTTGCAAAGAATTTTCTAAGTTAATGCAGGATGAATTTGAAATGAGTATGATGGAAGAATTGAAGTTCTTTCTTGGAATTCAAATCAACCAAAGTAAAGAAGGAGTATATGTTCATCAAACAAAATATACAAAGGAGCTTCTGAAGAAGTTCAAGCTAGAAGATTGTAAAGTGATGAAAACTCCAATGCATCCAACCTGCACCTTAAGCAAAGAAGATACTGGAACAGTAGTAAACCAGAAGCTATACAGAGGTATGATTGGTTCTCTGTTATACCTCACTGCATCTAGACCTGATATTTTATTCAGTGTATGCTTGTGTGCAAGATTTCAATCAGATCCTAGAGAATCTCATTTAACTGCAGTTAAGAGAATCTTCAGGTATCTGAAAGGAACAACTAATCTTGGACTCCTGTATAGGAAATCCCTAGATTATAAGTTGATTGGATTCTGTGATGCTGATTATGCTGGTGACAGGATTGAAAGAAAATCAACCAGTGGAAATTGTCAATTCCTGGGAGAGAATCTGATATCCTGGGCAAGCAAAAGACAAGCAACTATTGCTATGTCTACAACAGAAGCAGAATACATTTCAGCTGCAAGTTGTTGCACACAACTACTTTGGATGAAACATCAGTTGGAAGACTATCAGATTAATGCTAACAGTATTCCCATCTTTTGTGATAATATTGCTGCTATTTGTTTGTCAAAGAATCCAATTCTACATTCAAGAGCCAAGCATATTGAGATCAAACACCATTTTATCAGAGACTATGTTCAAAAAGGGATTTTAGATATACAATTCATTGATACTGAACATCAATGGGCTGATATATTTACAAAACCTTTATCTGTTGAAAGATTTGATTTTATTAAGAAAAATTTGAACATGCATTTTGTGTCTGATTGAAAAATTGCTTGCCTCTGAATAAGAAGTTTGGTTCTGAAGTCTATTCATAAGCATTTAGTCCATCAGAAGCTCTTAACTGAGGTTCTGAGGAAAATGTGCTTCTGAAGATGACGTCAGCACTAAGACTTCAGAAGCGCTATTCTTTGCTTCTGAATAGCAAGGCTAGTGGGAACGTTGGCAGTTACTCTTGGTAACAGCTGTCCCATTACCCAAAAGTTAGTTTTCTGAAAAGTCTCTGACGTGGTCTATTTGTATTGGAGTATAACAAAAAGGGCAATGATGTTTTATTTGCTTTTAAACATACTAACACGCGCCCCCAATTTGTCATTAATGCTATGTTTGTTTGTCTCTTTTGAATTGCAAACGTTTTACTTAAAAACACTAAGTCAATTCACACACTACTCACTTCACAACAAACACTTTCATTTCTTTTCTAAACCTTCGTTGCTAAGAAACTTCAAAACCCTAGAACCCTCTTCAATCTTCAATCAATCAATGGAAAGTTCAAGTTATGCTCTAGGTTCATCTTCAAACATGGAAATAGATACTCCTGCGTATGAGATAAAAGGAAGAACCATGTCTATTGAAGAATGGGAGTTAATCATTCAAGCAGAAAACTCAGTGGATTTCGCCTCCTTAACCCACCATGGATGCGACCTGGTAAGGTTCTACAAGAAACAAAAGTTAATGGGTTATTTCAGTCTTCTCAATGGTCCAACGTATGAAGTTCTGGTCAGACAATTCTGGGTAAGGGCTTCAATCTTTGACATTGATGCTGCTAGACAGGAAGAAGCTCAATTGATTCTGGTTGATCCTACTCTGAAGGGAAAAACCAGAGAAGAAATGGGTCTACTCTCCTTCACTGGTACAGAGATAAGATCAAATGTCATGGGTATTCCTGTAACCATAAATGAGCAGATTATTGCTCAAGCCATGGGAAGGGATACCTCTGGCAAGTACTTTGGAGAAGAGATTCCTAATCCAAGAACCAGCCCCTGGAAGGAAATTGTTAATAACACCATCTATGGATCTAAGGATGTTAAACCTTACAGCACCTTGAGCATTGAGAAGAAGTTGCTGCTGAAAATCCAAAATGAGAACATCTTTCCCAAAGGTGGAGGAAGTGATCAACCTTCACTTGGACACAAGGTTTTCCTGCATCACACCATCACTCAAGAGACCGCGATGAATGTTCCTAAGTACATGTTCAAGTACATGATCAAGGAACTAAAGAAGAGTCAGATGGAGAACAGGAAGTTTGTTCCTTATGGAAGGCTGCTCTCTGTAATTTTTCAAGAAGGAGGAATACTAAGTGCCTTGAAGGATGTTGGCATTTATGATAACCAGAAGTTGCGAGCAGTCACTGGAAAGATAATCAATGGATCAACTCTTGTGAAGATGAAATTGATTCCAACAAATGCTCACAAGAAACTAGATTCTGATATGCATGAATCTGATGTCATATCTGATCTAGTCACTCATCACATCCCTATCTGCAAGAAGAATCCCCTGGATGTGCAAAGGACTTACATCATGGACTTCTACAAATCTTACAAGAAGAAGATTGACTTGAAAGATGTCCCTGAGGAGATGTATGGTGGTGCTTTGCCTGTGGCCAAAGGCAGAAAGTCCAAGAAAAAGCAGATCACCAAGGAGGAGTATCTTGCTGATGATGCTACTGAGAAGGGTGCTCAGAAGCATCAAAAAGCTAAGAAGGAAAAATCAGCAATGTCCATGATGAGTCATTTATATGCTATTTTAATATGCTTTTTAGTTTAGTTTTATTTAGATTTTATATAATTTTATATTAGTATTATTTCCTTTTTAGGATAGTTTACTTTAAATTGCAATTTATTATATTTCAGGGAAGAATATTGGATGGATTGAGTCTTGGAGCAAAAGAAAGGGATTTGGAGCAGATTGGACACGAAAATACAAAGATTGGGAAACAAAATATATCTCCCACAAGTCAGAAGCCTGGCACGGCCCGTGCTAGCCTTGGCACGGCCGTGCCACCCTCCAGAGACCTTTTGCTGCTTTTGCTTGGACTCCAAGCTATTCTATTTTGGCGCACAATCTACCGAGGAATATTCTTGGAATATACTTGCTTAGATTTTAAGTCAATTGTGTACTATAAATAGAGTAGCTAGCCATCACAAATATTCATCTTTTCTTGGAATGCAATATGTGACAATTGTTTTCTAATAAAAGTTCATTTACTTTATTGTTATTTACTTTTATGCTTTCTCTCTTCTTCTCCTTGTCTACGATGAACGTCAGTGAGTAGACTTCTCTTGTCTTGGGATTGTTGGATAAGTCTAATGACATAATCCTAATCAAACCAAGCTTTAAACCTTAATCTTATGTAACCCTAATTCCTTATCTAAATTCACCGCTTTAACATGGATCAACCATTATCAAACTGTGGAAACGAAAGTGGAGGGTTTGATAATTGTTTATCCATCATCTCAAATATCAATTCATAAAACGAAAGTGGAGTTTTGATATTTGAACAAGTGAATTTAGACAGAGATTGCAAAGTCAGCGAAATAGGCTTTGCAATCTTTGAGACATATAGTTTCGATCTTCAAGGGAACTAATAATGATCAAGTCAGCGAAATAGGCTTGGTCGTTAAAGGAACCAAAATCTAATAGTAATCAAGTCAGCGAAATAGGCTTGGTTGCTAGAGGAACAAAAGAGAAACTGTCTTGAGAAATTAGGTCTAACATAAGGTTATAAGTTTAATAGTTTGGTTTGTGAAGGACTTGTCATTAGGATGAACCAATGATTCCAAGGCTTTTATCTTTTCTTTTATTTTCTTATAATTAAAAATCCAAACTTTTAACCTTTGAAACTTTCATCTAATCATTATTAAAAGTTAATTGAATTCATAACTCCCTGTCGGAACGATACTCATATTTTACTACTTCGGTAAGACCGTGCACTTGCGGTTTTATCCCATCAGTCCACTATTCAAGAGGAAGTGGAGGACTTGGATGAAGTCCCACTTATCAGGAAAAGGAAAAGGAAAACATTAAATGTCCACTATTCAAGAGGAGTGCTCAAGAATCAGCAATGTCAACTATACTACTGACTTTTCTCAACCTAACTTTGTGAATGAGAATTTAGACCGGTTTTGCTTTGCAATAGATCGGTTTTATGTAATTTTACTTGACATAGAAACATAAAAATTAAATATGTAATTTTACTTGAGTACGTCATGTAGTAAAATTTGGAAGCTTTAGGTTCAGGAAAACATTAAATACTTCTTATAGCTTGTGTTACATGATAGATTGATCACAAATTACCAAAATCATGTTATGAAGATTTGTAATCCTTGGTGTAGTAACTAGTAAGTGTGAGGTTGATCCAAAAACTACTTTACATTGTCTTGATAGGATGTCCATACGCGATGGTTTTGTGGCTCAATGATGATGTCCCAATGGAAGATAGTATTGATTTCTTTGTTGGTAATGTGATGCAAAGGGTAGAATTAAATTGATCAAAGCCAACTAGGAGTGTATTATAGTTAGATCGAAAAGAATTTTGAGCAGTCATGTGTTGTGAGATCTTCAAAGTCGTGGATTGATGTGCAACTTCATAGATAAGTATTAACAATTATTAGTGAGTCAAATCAAAACAATGGGCTGCATGAGATTCCAACTCACCTTTGGATGAGTTGAGTTATACCGTGAGTCAAACTATTGTTTTGACGTTCGTATTATTATTTTTTTAAATGTTGATGTTCTTGTATATATCTTAAGTTCTGTCATGTTTGTATATTTCTAGGTATTTTATTTTTGTTGGTTTTGGGGTTTATATCCTGTTTGTAAAAAAATGGTTTCAATTGTTTTAAGAGTTATATATATATATATATATGCTGACATGGTGTGGTTGAGGCAAGTTTCGTTGAAGGTTTCAGTGTTCGTTTGACGACTCCTTCGCAACCGACTTTCCATAAAGGATAATCTAATGCGTCAGAGAGTACTTCATCATGACAATACAGCTTGTGTTGGAGGGTGTGGCAGGCAGGAGACGGCAGTTCACTTCCTTCTCAGATCCGACATTTTTGGTAGCATATGACACCTTATTTACGTTGGGTTGGTATTTCTTTCATTTCTCCACAGGCGGTGGCTGGCCACCTCCATCATTTCGGTCAGTTAGCAGGTTTACCACGATTTACTTAAACCTTCCTCAAAGTTATTTGGCACACTTCTGTATGGGTTCTTTGGAAGGAAAAAAACAACACGATTTTCAATAGTAAAATATAAGATGTGGTTCAGTTATTATAAACCGTCAAGTTTAAGTCTTTTTCTTGGTTAAAGGCTAAGTCTCTCACTTCTGCTTTCAGTTATACTGACCGGTGGCGGCACCCTTTGTTGGAACAAAATGTGTTTCACAATGAACCTTATTGAGTTTTGATGATAACAAGGTATTAAAAATTGTCAATTGGTTATTACTAATTATTGTTCAAGTGTACAGGACCAAAGGCTAGTCAAGTAATTTCAATAGGTCTTGGAAGAACAATGAAAAGCAAAAGAATTCCAAGCATCTGAAGAAAACTGCTCCTGAAGTTGAAGTGCTTCTGAAGTGATGACGTCATCAGAAGCAGAAGGTCATCAGAAGCAAGGTTTTCATCAGAAGCGATATCATCACCAGAAGCTACATTTAATCCATATATTCAAACTGAAGATCCAAAGTAGTTGTTTCTCATTTCAACCTTATCTAAGAAGAACGAAGAATTGAAAGGGAGGTATCAACGGTCATTTGGATAGCACTGAGCATTTGTCCTTCGTTAACAGAGTTGACAAAGTACAAGTGTACAACCACTACCTCCACTACTCTGTTTTGTCCACGCTACAAGACAAGACAACAGCTATGTCTGCAGAATTTGTGCCTTCAAGATGGGAATGAATTTGAAGCTTATTCTTCAAAGGACTACACCCAAATCAGGCAAAGGATTACTGGTGGATGATCAAAGGATTTCAAACGACTCTTTAGACGTGCTGATTATCTCAACGTCTCTTTCACGCCTCTATATAAAGGAGTGAAGACTTGAAGATAAAAGAGAGACATACACAAGTTAAAAAGCGCCAAAACTCTGTCAAGTTGATTCTACAAAGCACATTGAATTTCTGCACTGATTTGATACATCTTAGAAATTCAAAGTCTAGAGTCTTTATTGTATTGTATTGTGAACACCACTGATTGTATATCAAGTGTTCAAGTCAAACTCAATTCTCTGTATTTTTGTTTGATCAGAAGTCTCTTGCCTGCGTGCTTGAGCATTAGAAGTCTCTTGCTTAGTGCTTGAGCATTGGAAGACTCTTGCGTGTGTGCTTGAGCATTTTTGTGAAGTCTCATACTTAGAAAGTATTGAGCATTTGTAATTTTTGTGATTATAGTGAAATCTCCTTGGTAGTGCAAGGGGGACTGGACTACTTCCGTGTTGTGGAAGGAACCAGGATAACTGCTTGTGTCTTTGTCTTTCTTTTCTCTGCTCTGTTCTTTTCCGCTGCATATCTAATTCTGATCATTTCATCAGAAACACTCACAAACTGCTTCTGAAGGTTTATCAGAAGAAGATTTTTTAGAGAGAAAAAGAAAACACAATTCAACCCCCCCTTCTTGTGTTTTTCACACCTTCACCCTTTATTATGTATGAGTGTTGGGAATTAGTTCTTTTTTGCTATTTTTTTCGTTGTGCATTATGACAACAGACATTTCACTTTGTATTTCTTTTGGGTGGTTCCATTTTGGTTTCTTAAAAAAATAAATATATATTATATTTGTTTTTAGGCCCTACGTAATCATAAGTTTTCAAGTTTAGTTATATAAATTTTTATTGGTGATATTAGTCTTTTATAATATTGTAATTTATTAGAATATTCTTTATTTTGAAAACTTTTTCTAAAAAATAATACTTTTAGTCCTTCAAAATAGTTCCTATAAAATACAAATGGAAATTAAATGTGAATAATTTTTTTAAGTACTAAACTTGAAAGCTTATAATTGTGTATGGATTAAAATCATATTTAACCTTTGTTTTAATAATTTTGTTATTTACTCGATATCTTTACATTAAGACCATGATTATCAACGTCTTCTCGAGCTTACCTCAATTGATTAAAATATTACGATATACAAATATCAGAGTTCGAAGATAAAAATATTACGATATACAAATATCAGGGTTCGAACTTCGAATTTAAAATTTAAAACATCTTAATGATGAATTTCTAATCAATAAACTTCTTAAAAAAACATAATTATCATCATTCTTGTCTACTAATCTAATCCTTTTTTTTTTTTTTTTCAATTTCCACTACACCGTCAGTTTCCATACCAGAAAACCACAAACAACATTTTTTTTGTTACAAAACTAATCAAACAAACAAATGAAGAGAACAAAAGAACAAACTACACTATAGGGAAAATAGTTCCAACTGCGCCATTTCTTAGAAGAGTTCGAAGGCCTTCGAGAGGTGAATCATGGAAGGAAAAATCAATATTCGAGGAAGCTTAAAGTTTTGCTAAAAAATCTGCACATTAGTCCCCTACTCTTAAAGTGTGACAAAGAGTAACATTGATTTTGATCAACGAGGTTCTTTATGTCATGGATCATTACTGCATAGTATGAAACTTCATTAGGGGTCGTTGATGAGATTAATAAAGTGCAAGAGAGTTTGAGTAACAAACAAGATTAGTTATTGCCATTTCTTTCGCCCGCAAAAGACCATGGTAAACTGTCAAAAGCTCCGTTTGGAGAATATGAGATGAATTTTGAATGAATCTTGAGAATTCTAATAAATAGAACCCAACATAATTATGTAAGAGACCACCAAATTCAACCACAAAACGATATTTAGACAAGAATATCATCAAATATCAATATCTAAAATAAACATGAATTACCAAAAAAAAAAATCATCAAATATATAGTAATTTTTTATTATAATAAAAAGGGTTAAATATGTTCTTAGTCCCTATAAAATTACGAACTACTAAGTTTAGTCCTTACTTAATTTTAATAGGTTTTTTAGTTCCTGCAAAAGAAAATTACTTCTAATTTTAGTCCCTGTTACAACAAAGTTTGTTTAATTATCCTTAAATTCTTAAATTTTTTAACGATTTTTTTTAGACAAGTTTATAACACTATGAAAGGTTCATTTACTAAAATTTAAATTTTTTTAACATAAAACGAATTAAATATAAATTTTTTAAAACGACAAAAGTTAAAGATAAAATTAACAAAATTTGGACGTAAAAATCAAATTTTGCGACAATTTTTTGCAAAGGAACTTTTAGTAATATTCTTAACACGTCTGAAAAAATTGTACAAAAACTCAAAAGTTTAAGCATAAATTAAACAAATTTGAATTGAGGAGGAAATAATTTTAAGTGCAATTTTTTTTTAGAGACTAAAAGAACTATTAAAATTAAGTAAAAGGTGTCAATTTTATAGAAACCAAAACATATTTAACCCTGATAAAAAAATTACCAAAAATATATATAGTGATATCAAAACAAAAGAAAAATAAAAACTGTGAAGAACAACAAAAACACAGTAACGCGGAGACAGAGAGAGAACCAACCAAACCAAACCAACACAACACTCTCTCTTGGTTGGTTCACCCTTTGCCTTCGTTCTTGTTCTTGTGTTCTTCATCAGAATCAGAATCAATGAGTGCACAAGGACAACCACCACCACCACAGCTACAAGCTCAGGTGATTGATGAGACGGTGCTGGATGACATTATCCGGCGACTCACGGAGGTCCGATTATCTCGACCTGGAAAGCAAGTTCAGTTATCTGAAGCTGAGATCAAGCAGCTTTGTTCTGCTTCTAGAGATATCTTTCTTCAACAACCTAATTTGCTTGAACTTGAAGCTCCTATTAAGATTTGTGGTATGATTTTATGCTTACCCTTTTTTTGACCCCCCATTTTGTTTTTGTTTTTTTAGGTTTTAGAATGGTTTTTTCAGTTGTTTTGTGATTTTGGGTGTGCTTAATTTGTTGCAAGTTTGGAGATTTTGATTTTAGGGTTTTTTCCGAAGGTTTTAGGGTATGTTTAATTTGATTCATTGTTAGGGATTGAAAAAGAAAATGTCGATTATTTTTAATTTTTTTAATGTTCATACTTTTGGGTATGCTTAATCTGTTGCAAGTTTGGAAACTTTTTATTTTAGGATGTATTTGATTTGATTGTTAGGGATTGAAGAAGAAAATGTGGTTTAACTTAAAATACATTTTTAGGGTTTAAACATTTTTTAAATATTCATGTTTTTTAGGTATCCTAAATTTTTTGGATACCTTTTTTTTTTATTTTTTATATCTTTTTATTTTACAGCCACCCCAATTTGATATATTTTATTTTTTGGGTTTAAATTACTTTTTGTTTTTAATGTTGATGTTTTTGGGTGTGCTTAATTTGTTGCAAGTTAGAACCTTTTGAATTTTAGGGTATATTTGGTTGTTTGGTAGGGATTGAATAATAAAATGTGGGTTACTCTTTTAGTTTTTAGGGCATATAAAGTTTGGAGGTTTGTGACAAAAACTATGTTTATTAACTTCTCTTTAAGTGTTTATTGTTTTTGCTTTGTCTTTAGACTTAGATTGTTGCTAAGGTTATTTTTAAATGTGTGTTGTGGTTGAATTGAATGTACTATTTTATTAGTCTGGTATAGTTAAAATTGAAATTGCTCTTTGAATTTTCAGGTGACATTCACGGGCAGTACAGTGATTTGTTAAGACTCTTTGAGTATGGGGGTTTGCCCCCTCAATCTAATTATCTCTTTTTAGGGGACTATGTCGATCGTGGGAAGCAGAGCTTAGAAACCATATGTCTTTTGCTTGCTTATAAAATCAAATATCCTGAAAACTTTTTCCTTTTGAGGGGAAATCACGAGTGTGCTTCCATTAATAGGATATATGGCTTTTATGATGAATGCAAGCGAAGGTTTAATGTGAGGCTTTGGAAAGCCTTTACAGAATCTTTTAACTGCCTTCCTGTGGCAGCTCTTATAGATGAGAAAATATTGTGCATGCATGGTGGTCTTTCCCCTGACCTCACAAATTTGGACCAAATCCGGAATCTGCCTCGTCCAGTTCCTATTCCCGACACTGGTTTGCTCTGTGATTTGCTTTGGTCTGATCCTGGTAAAGATGTGAAGGGTTGGGGCATGAACGATAGAGGAGTGTCCTACACTTTTGGCCCCGATAAGGTGGCTGAATTTTTGACAAGGCATGACTTGGACCTTATTTGTCGTGCTCATCAGGTTATTATATTTTTTCGCTCCTCCCTCCTTCATCTCATTCTTTGAGAAAGGGCTAAACTTGTGTTGCTTTAATGCTAACTGACACTGTAATATTTCTACAGGTTGTAGAGGATGGGTATGAATTTTTTGCAGACAGACAACTTGTTACAATATTTTCAGCTCCAAACTACTGTGGTGAATTTGACAATGCTGGTGCAATGATGAGTGTGGACGAGAACTTAATGTGCTCCTTCCAGATTCTTAAGCCTGCAGAGAAGAAAACAAAGTTCGTGATGTCAAACAAGATGTGATGTTTGCTACATCAGCATTCCTTAATTAACTAAGGTCTGGTTTTTATTGCATTTGATTTTTGTGGTCTTATAAAAGTGTTAATCAAACATACACATTTAACTGCAATACATTCATTATTTGATATTTCTGTGGTTTTTGAATTGGGATAGTTTAGCTTTTCTTTTAGAAAGACTGTTTCTCATCCTTGCTAAAAAGAATATTGATCTTTTAGATTCTTTTTATTTCAAAATGATTGATATAGTATAAATCAAAGGTCAACTTATTTTTTCTTTTCCAGCTTATACCTTCTTCAACAACTACATTAATAATTTTTTCGAGTACAATTGTAGATAGATTCATAGTGTTAAATTTTCAAGAGGTTCATGTAGTGGATTATTAATAAGTATATAATTATCCAACCATTATCAAATTAGTTGAAATCTCTACTTAAATGTATTTTATGGTTTCCTTTCATTTTATGAATTTGATTTTATCAAATAAATAATAGTCAGGCTTAATTTGCATTTATGGTCCTTGTTTGGATTGTGTGTCATTTTTCTCCCCCAATAATGTCTTTCAAGTCAATCCAGTCCTAATTTTTAGATTAAACAAGTGATGTCCATCATTAACTTGCCACCCAATAGTCAACCCAAGTTTTTTCAACATGGTTGATTCTTAAACATATTTCAGCTCACAAGAACCTTGCAAATCACCTCAACACTAAAGAAACATCCATCTGTCACAAGTTAAACCATCTCATTGAGATTCCACAAAGCGGGGAGGTCACGGTGCACTGAAACTTACACAAGAAATTTGATTCACACAAAGGGGCATAAGTATCAAAGAAACGTCCAAAACCAATCACCCTCCAAGCTGAAGTGGAAGTTCTTTTTTTGGAGCCCCCCACTGACTCATTTAGTTGCACTTGGGATTTTCGGAATCCCTAGCCAGCACACCAGCTTTGATCCCACCTCTCCAACTTTGGATTTGACCCAACTGTCTTCTCAGAAATGGAACAAATGGTGACACCCGAAGAAGAAACCGCTACTAAATTGAGTAAACTATGCACCTTTAGATACTCTTCTAGCTCATTATGTCTTAAGTGTATGACCTTCCAAGTGAGCACGCTTGCCTCTGTAGACAACGTTTTGTCGGAGAAGACGATTGAAGAAGATAAAGGGCAGTGACTAGTATGGGTCGGTGGTGACATGGTAATGGGGAAGAAGACAATGGAGGTGTGGGATGAGCGCAAATGTTTTGGTGATTCTATGATAGCTATGGACTTGTGATGGCTTAATATTGTTTTATTCTCTAATCTCTATAGGTTATAGAGTTTATGATAGCAGTAGTTGGGTATATTCGTGGTGGTGTGTTGGTTGTATCTTGCGGTATAGCAGGTGCAAAGAAGATAGTACAATGGGGTGTATCCGTAGAGTGCAGCTGTGTTTGTAGAGGTAAGAGAGTGATGAGTTTGGGGTTGGCAATTTTGGTTCGACTCGATGAGAAAAAAGTGGTGGTGTGTTGTTGGTGTGCGTGATTCCAAATGAAGTAATTTATGGGTATAGTGTTGATGGTAACAAGTTTGATCCGATGTAAAAGGCCTAGTGTTAGCTGATAGTTTCATGAAGCTTTCACGAGAGGTGTTTTATGAGATGATGGTGTCGCAGAGGTGATGAAGAGGTTGATGATTGGATGGGCATGGAAGGGGGGTTGGTGTTGGAGTGATGGATGTAGGGTAGTTATTCATGAAGGTTGTTTTGGTTTAGGGAAGATGGGCGGACGCATGACTTGTGAGAGGTGGGTTCTTGTTATTGTTCCTTGAAAACATCACCATCTTCCTTTGTGAGAAGAGTAATGTCATGAAAAAGTGGAAGTGAAAAACCCAAACTTCATTTGAACCATGATACCGTTAACGTGATACCTCTCCATACACCCTTGGGATTTTCTGGAACAAAACATTAGCCACTGAGCTAAGAAAGAGGTGTAAGAATCCCTTTCTCAGAATCATTACCGCCCTTCAATATAACACATTACATTGGAGATATAACACTGTCCATTGTCCTTGACAGTTGGTAAGGCATGCCAAAGTCCTTCAATACAAAACTAGTGATAGTTAAAGACTTGCTTTGTTCTTTGTTTTTTCGGATAATACTTGTAAATGTTGTTGTTTCATTCATTTCTGTAAGTGATAGTTTTAGTTTTGCTTAAAATTTTCTGTAGTTTGGATAATAACTAGGTCAGAACTGAAGCATATTACTTTCTTTAGTTTTAGTTTTAGTTTCGGTATTCATTTTCTTTCATTTATCTGTTAATTTTCCTTTATTCTTATTTTTCATGTTACCATCCATGTGTTCTGTTTTACTGTTAGTCGCTAACCCTTGTCATTTCTTTTCTGTTTGCTCTGGTACAGATATATTCGTCAGGTTAAATTAAAATCTGCAGACGTAGATCGCATGGTCAATTATATCGATTCTGAGGTGGTCAATCAAATTGAACCCTAAATCCATCCAGTGAGACATTGGGGCATAATATAATGATTCTAGAATGTTAAAACACCAGTGATTGACCATAAAAGTGAAGGTTTTTTATTTACCTTTTTTCCGTTTTTTTTATTTTTTTCCCTTCTTCTCCCTTATTCTACATCACGATATGTACATATATGTGTTGTAGATGACTATGAGATTGACCTACTTTGTTCTCAAAGATGGTCTAGTTATCTGACTATTAGTGATAGGTAAGTTTGTGTTGTGATGATTATCACCCAATTTTATTTAGATAAAATGCCATTGGTGGATTACATGGTTCTGTATCCGTCTAAATTTTATTTGTCACCTTATCAGGAAACATGTATGTTTGCATTTTTTCAGTTCTATTATTGTATTTTGTTTGTATAAAAGGTGGAAGAAGTTGAGAAGAGAGAAAATGGATAATGTCTAGTGTGAGGGAAGATAGATGTCCCTTAACTCGTGTGGCAGCCACACTCAGCTTTCATAGTGGTTTATCAAGGTCCTCAACCACTAGGAACATGAGCGTGGCGGGCGATGAGCACCTAGGTAGTAGTGAACCTGGTTTCAAATACCCCTCAAAACCCTTCTTCTAATCCACGCTTCTATTTCTACATGTTACCTCTTTTCTAAATTTTAATCATAACTCTACAAACACCTCAAATGTAACCTAAGTTAGGCCTTTTCTTTCAATTTCGGTTACTTCATGTGTTGTAGTACTCTTCCAACTTCCACCAAACTAGAACTGGCTTTGTTTCCTTTTTTGTTCCAATCCCTAATCTCAATGAGTTTCTTATTATTTCATTCTCTTGCTGATTCAATTTTGAAGTTGAAACGTCATTGTCATGTAACCAAAGGTTCTGTTCTGCAGTAGCTATGACAAATAAAAAGGCAATAACTTATCTGCAACTATGAAGCACAGAATACTTCGAACATGGCAAAGTATCGATATCACACACATGTTTGATATCGACATGGGTGTGATACTTTGTGATACATACCAAGCAAGTATCCAATACTATTTTTTTATTTCATTATAAAAACATTTCTAACAATATTTATCAGATGCATTTTAGTTTAACCAACTTTAGCACTCTCACCATCTAGGTATGTTACATGATACTAACTATACACGAACATTAAAATTACATGATTGGATGTGATTTATTGACAATCGAAAACTTTTTATACCGACAGTGTATGAAAAATTAGAGTGTAACTTGATTTTTTCCAAAGCTTTTTGCATCTTCATATTTGTATTGAGAAGACATACGTACCGAAGAATGTTCTATTACATGCTGCTTCACCTTAACCAAAGAGAAAATTTTACGATTCTTTCTTTCAATATTCTATTAAAAACACAATATTTTTAGTCATTTTATTTTCATATCATATCACCTGTTTTCTCTTGACTTATTTTCTGCCCACTTGCACGAATTCTTTCCACTTAAATATTAAGAAAGTTAACATTTATAATTGTTTTCTAGACATTTTTAACGTTAGCTTGAAATGTCACACATGTAATTTTAATTTGATGTTTTTTAGAATAAAAAAAATACACCATCCAAAAGACACTATTCTTTTTTATAGTAATAACCTCGGATTGAGATTCAATGACTTTAAGGTGGGAAAGTTACGGTAAGATTAAGGTAATTTTGTGAGAGAGAAAGATGAAAAGGAAATAATAAGGCTGGGGAGAAAGTAATGTAAGAGAAAAATATATTTTCTATTGAATCTCAATCAAATATCTTCGTACCAAGATACCATGTTCAACTCCATACATATTATAATAAAATGAAGAGCAGGCAAAAATGAATTGAAAAGACAATTTATTTATTTTTTTTTGTCAAAATGTTAATTGTTTTTTTAACCGTGTGAAAAGACATTGGTTGACATTCCAAATTCCAAAAGACATTGTCACATTATAATTTAAATATGATATCTGTCACCTGATGTTATGAGAGAGTGCAAGGGCTATTGAGTGAAATCTCCCAAAAAAATATTTAAGATTCAATTTGATTGTTGTAAGGAATCCTTTTAGAACTTAGATGTCTTTATAATTGTTTTTATATACTCAGTCTTAAGTTGAGTTTGAGTTTGTTGGAAGACAAATAAATGTTATATATTCTCATGTCGAGTTTGTTGGGATACAAACAAATGAGGTTGTATATGTTTTTGTTAGAGTGATCACATTGTCTATCTTTCGATTATTGACTAATATTCTAACATGTCATAATCATCTTTTTAATAAATCTTATGAATGAAACATTGTAATTTTTTTATAAAAAAAAAAAAGTTATTGGAAGGAAGAATCATGCGATAAGAGAGGTAGAAAGCAAAATTTTATTCATAATGTAAAAATTCATTAGAAAGCTTATTAATTGATAAAAAAAAAAAAAGATGAAGTGTGTACACATTAGTCCTGTTCATAGAACTCAATTATATACCTAGTGCAGCTTTCAGGATTCGAATCCCCGTCCTGTATATATTATGCAATGTGCTTAGCAGTTGAGTTAGTTCACAGGTTCTTCCAAAATATTAACTTAAATTTCTTATTTTGGTTTGTAACATTAAATTAATTTTAACATATTAATTTTATTTCGCATCTATTTCATATTATATCTCTTTTCATTATTTCCTCTAAACAAAATCTGTTTTGATTATTTGTTTTATCAAACTAACAAAAATAGAGTAAAGGAGTGTTTCAATGAATGTATAAATCCTTACACTTATCTTATGACATAAATACTTATATTAGGGTGTAGTACACGCATAAAAATAAGTTTTTTGTTAACAATACACATAAAGTTATATAATATATTTTTTTTGGCCAAAAAAGGTAATATATTCAATAAAAAGAAACAGATATAAAGACTGGGGGACATGGACCTGACCCAGGAAAAATTCAAATGGGAATATATCGTGATAAATCAGTCCAATTGGATCAACTCTAATCTACTCTAACAAAAATTCATTATTCAAAGGCACAACCGCGAACCCGTGTACGGGCACGAAACCAAGTTACAAAAAAATATGAAAAGTGAACATTGACAGGGAGTGATTAGAGTTTAAGAATGGTGAGTGGATCGACCGCCAACACGGTGACGAAATTCAAGTGCCAACAGCTCCCTGATTAACAGCAAGCATCAAAATAAGTACTTGATTAAATTATTTAGAATAAGTTAGTACATAAACATTTGAATAACTTGTTTATCTAAATACAATATGTGGAATTATCCCGTGGCATAATTTTCCCTTTTCCCATTTTTTTCCTTTTGAACGCTTTAGCTAATATGGATTGTGCCTATTTTCTTCATTTGATTATGGAAAATAGTCTCATGTCCAAATTGGTCATGCCTTGCTCTATGATATTGTAAGAGCTTCATTTACTATCTTATTGCTGTTTGGTTTCTTTTCTTAGGCTTAGGTCTCTTTGTTTATCCAAAACAAACTTATAATGTAATGAATGAAGTGATGGTGTGTTTATTTATCATTTGCAAGGATTATGTTATTTAAATGTTAATATATGATACTCTCAAAAGAAAAAAGTTAATATATGTTAATCCTACAATTTCATTTCACTCACACTTTAAGTTATAGGTAACCTCGTTCAATTTAATCCGATCTTAGGGACACTTAATTATTATAGAGTCTAAATTATTTGATTACACCCAAAATATATTCAAAATTTACCAACACCATCGCAACTTACATTGATCCAATTTCGCAACATAATAAGTGATATACCATCAGGAAAAAGGTGATATATCAGTTCAGTTTGATGCTTTCTGTTTTGAGAAGATGAATGTCAGCAGCACTCACTTTTCAACACTCTCTCTAATACTCATCTTTTAAGAAATCATTTATTCAGTTTGATTTGTCGCTTCTTAATTTAATTATCTTCTTGCAAACGATCCCGCAATCTCTTCTAATTGTCACTTTTGACAAAAATAAAAAATAAGAGTAAATATTGACCAAAAAAAAATAAAAAAATAAGAGTAAATGTTAAAAGTGGTAAAATAAAATTTTAAAAACTTTTAAAAAAAATAAATAAATAAAAACTATAAACTCAAACACTACTTTAATTAGCATATGAAGAAAAACTATAAGTTAGGAAGAAAACATAATTGCCAAACACGTTCAAACAAACTTATATAAGGTACTACAATAATTTATAAGCTAGCTCATAGACGGAGCGAGCCCTTTAAGATTTAAGCGAGCCACAACCCACTCCATAGAAAAACATTATACAGAAAATTACTATAATATTCTTGACTTTTAAATAAAATTACTTTGTGACCATCCATCTCATCTTAATACTCTTTACTATCACACTCATAAATCATTTGAAATGTGTAGATACATTTTGATTTTTTCAAGCTATGTAATTAATTTTTTTATGGTTAACTTTGTGCTTAATGATTATTTTTTAACGTAAAAAAAATGATTATTTTTTGAGTAGTTGTGCTTAATGATTATCAAAACATAAATTGTGTATATATAAGGCACGGAGCTAGCTTAAATGTTACCAAACATAATCAAAGGATGTTTTTGGTTTGCAAAACAGTAAGTATTGGACAGAACAGTACAAGATAGAACAGTACAACACAAGGCAGAACAACACATGATAAATTTTTTGTGGCATTGAATAATTTTTTGTTTTATACGAATTTTGGGGAACAAAATGCTATTTTGGTATTTTAGACAACTTATACGTGGGACAAAAAGTTGTGATGTGGTTTGGTGAGGGACAAAAATATGAGTTTTTGTCCTGTCCCTTGCCTCTAGTTTGTCCTGTACCTGAAACAGTTTTACAAATCAAATATTGGACAACTAGAGTTGTTCTGTCATGTCCTTCATTTTTTAACAAATCAAACGCACCCTAATAATGTGGTGCAATAAAAAATAAATGAAAAGGAAAATCGAATTAGCCATGCCACTTTTTTTTTGGTAATAGTGATTTTGGTTGCTAAATGTGTAAGGATTAGGCACAATAGTCACTCAATGAATGTGCAAGGATTAGACATAATAGTCACTCAATATATCAAAATTTGAAGAAAAAAAAATCCCTAATTGTGTATTGTATTAATCAAATAGTCTATGATGTAAAAATAGTTTCTCAATATTGATAACAACTCTTTTCCTATAGAGATTGATATGATAATAAATAAGTATTTACAAGGAATAATATGATAATAAGTACTTATATTAAAGGACCGATATGACAATATTAACGAACCATTTTAACACGAGAAACTATTTTTATTAATGTAGTGGACAATAAGAGACAATTATAAAATTTCGATACAAAGATTATTCCAATTACTCGTTACACCTTCATGAATCAAAATGATTATTAGCAATTTTTTCCTAGACACAATTAGCCAATTAGGGTTTTATTTTTTACAAGAATTAGCCAATTAGGTTGGGAACTAAATAAATAAATGTATTAAAAAAAATGTATTAATTAATTAAGTATGGAATTTTTCATAAAGGAATTCAAAAAAATAAAAGTTAACGGGTAATTGAGAGCTAGGTTCCCCACACACATCATTGTTCAAATTTCTAAATTCCCAATCTCTGATTCAGTTTCAATTTAGGGTTTCTAATTCCGCATTTTCAATTTCAATTTCCAAAATCCAAATCCATTTTCGCACCATTACCAGTTTCGTTTATTAGCGCCCAATTTTTTGTTCGATCCGCCATCAATGTCGTTGTTGGCCACCAGTGGCGGCGACACCGTCAAACTTTTCGACGTCTCCGGCAAGCTTTTTGACTCCTCCTCCGTCAAACCCGGAGGTGATCCTTGCACTCTTAGCTTCACTCCTACTTCTGGATTTCAAGTCAATTCAGTCAAGTGGAATCACACAAGTGAGTTTATTTTCCTCTATTTTGATTTCTAGGGTTTGCATTTTCCCCAATTTGTGAAATTTAGTAATTGATGAAGTTGATTGATTTTGGTATGAATTGTGTTTTTGAATAGATTTGGTTGTTGCAAGTGCTGGTGATGATAAGAGGATCTCTTTGTGGAGAAAGAATGGACAGAGTATGGGGACTATTCCTGTTGCTGGTATGGATAGTGTTGATAACAATGAGGTAATTTTTTATGTTGGGTTTTGTAATTTGTAATGCATTGTGTAAAAAGGTCATAGCTTTATATGGGTTTTGTGTTGCTTAATCATTGATTTCTGTTGTTTGAAGTTGTTGTGTTGAGGTAATTTTTTTATGTTAGTTTTGTAATTTGTAGTGCAAAGTGTTCACAACATTGAGGTAAATTTTGATATTGGGTTTTATAATTTTTAATGCAATGCATAGAAAGTTCAAAGCTTTGTATGGGATTTAGTTTTGCATAAATACTGTTTTTTTGCACTTGTTTGAAGCTGTTGTATTCAGAATATAAGAGAGATTATAAGCAATGTTATTAATATTGGCATACAATTGCTTGTGAGAATGTTGGTGTATATCTTGTAGTTTTTCTTTAAAGAATTGGAGATAGAAAATGACATTGGAGAATCTACTTGAACCTCTTCTCGTGTCGGAATTAGTTAGCTCTTTCTGATCATCGAATGTGAATAGCTTTCATAAGAGAATGGTTTTTAGTTGTAATATTTCATTTCTTTTTTTACGTCTGATCTCCCAACTTTAACAAAGGAAAATCTATTTTGGTTCAATAACGGGAGCCTTAACATTATGTTGATGTTGGCTTTTTTAGATGGATCAACAAGACATGGAGGTGCATTTGTGCAATACTTCAATTTTTTCTTTAGGTAAATAATGTTTTCAAGTTCTGGGTCTTGCCAAGGATCTAGATGGGGTAGCAAAATGGTAAAAAAGGACTATAAGATCCTATCAAAATAATTACCTAGGACTGGGTTGAGATAGCAAGATCGTAAAATGTAAGATTAAGCTCCTACCAAAATTAAAATTATACTAATAGTGCATACAAAAATCTCATAAATCCATAATCGTAAGTTCATAAGTAACATACAAAACAACTTAAGTAACATACAAAACAACTTAACTAGTCTTAATTAATCCGAAATCACATACGAAAATGAGACTTTCTAAAGTTTAAATGTAACACAACCAAATCTACAAAAGAAAATACTCAAAGCTTAAACCATGGTAGTCAAAATCGCGTGTTGACTTGTAAAACCGTTCAAGTTTACGATGTTTGGAGTGCTTTGCAATTCAGATCTCACACACAATCACATTTTGGTGAAATCTAGTGAAATCGCAACTGAAAATCACAAAAAGATCGTGCAATCTTATGTATGTGATGGCAAATGCATGATTAGGCAAGAAGGCTGAAAGGAGACCACAAGATTTAAACAATGAATATTTAATTTTGATGATGATTGGTATGTGGGTGAGGAAGAAAATGCAGGTGTGAGTTGTCTGGCTATGATTGATCTAAATAATGATTTGATTCGTATTGAAGAAGTTGGTAGTAGTGCTACATCAACTGTACCTGTAGCTTAATTGAATGTTCCTAATGTTGAAGAAAGTTATGATAAAGGAGGTGATGATGAAGATAAAAATGTTAATGTTACAGAGGATGATATGGTTGATTGGTGCATTAGCGATTTGATTTTTGATTGTTATGTTATGTTTAAACTTTAGAAAGCTTCATGTTTTGTATGTGATTTTTGATTTTTTAAGACTTGTGAACTTATTATTGGCAGGAGTCAATATTGGCTATCAGTTTCAGTAACAAGGCATCCAGATATGTGTGTTCTGGAGGAAGCGGCCAAGTTGTAAAGATATGGGATTTGCAAAAGAAGCGCTGTATTAAATGGCTAAAGGGTCATACTAATACTGTCACAGGTGTAATGTACAATTGTAAAGACGAACATTTGGCTTCTATCAGCCTCAGTGGGGACCTTATACTTCATAACCTTGCTTCTGGTCAAAGGGCTGCTGAACTCAAAGATCCCAATCAACAGGTTTTTCTCATTTTTTGAACTTGTACCTTCTGCTTGGTGCTTGGCATTGCATAAGTGTATATAGACTAATCTGCTATATTTGAAACTGTAAGACTAGATGTTGAGAGTTCTGGATTATTCTCGGGTTAGTCGTCACCTCCTCACGACAGCTGGTGATGATGGAACGGTACATTTGTGGGATACAACTGGACGCAGCCCTAAGGTATGCAAAATAATCATATAACATACTGCAAATTCTACGATTTTGGACTTGGTTGATAGTTGAAGCAATGAATCGGTCTTTTCCTTTCAAAATTGTAATAAAGTATAACTTTACTTGTAACATCTTCCCCATCTACATCATTCATAATGGCATCTTTTTATTGTCTGAATTATTGTATAAAAATGATTTGTCCAAACTGAAAAGTAACTTTTTTGCATTACCAGTTGAGTCATGGTTTGAGACCCAAGATTATGTTTAAACATATCCAGCCATGGTTTTACCAAACATGTTATTTGGGAAGGAAACTCAGTTTTGGGTGTGTAAACTATCATCAAATCATGCTATTAGAAATCAGTTTGGCATTATTGTTTTTCAATAGTTATCTCCTTCTGCAGGAATTGTCTCTTTCTTTGACCTTTTATTTTTATCTTCATTATTCCAAATGGATATTTTCAAGTTGACAGTATATATTTTTTGGAAAACTATCAAGGTTTCATGGCTGAAGCAGCATTCTGCACCAACGGCTGGCATTAGCTTCTCTCCATCCAACGACAAGGTTTTTTTTCTTTCTTTTTTTCAATGCTTGTTTTAGATTTATATACGTAGTGAGGCTGTTTTATCATGCTGTGAACATTTTACCCTTTCTATGCTTAATATAATTTTCTTTCTGATTTCTTTCTCCAATTAACAGATCATTGCTAGTGTTGGCCTTGATAAAAAATTATACACTTATGACTCTGGATCTAGAAGACCAACATCTTGCATTTCTTGCGAAGCTCCGTTTTCTTCTTTGGCCTTCAGAGATGATGGATGGATGCTGGCCGCTGGAACTAGCAATGGGCGTGTGGCTTTTTATGATGTCCGTGGAAAACCACAACCTTTTGGTGTTCTTCACGCTTATGGTAGTTCAGAGGTAATTCTTTTGCTTCATTTACAATGTTTTCTCTTGGTTTGCATGGTTTATTGCATTTAAACATGAGTAGGTTGCTTTGTAATATTTGTCTCACCTGACATTCAAATGGACTCAAGGAAGTAGAAGTATTTTGGAACTGCTTGATGTATTTTGCATCTAACACTCTGAACTAAAAGTACTCATGAAACTATAGAGGCTACTTTCAGCTTCTATGATTACTTACAATTGATTTTTATCAAATTCAGGTGGGGTAAGTAGGCATAATATCTATACTAGATTGATTCACTTGGATCTTGTTGTTTTCCGTTGGTAGCAACTCTCTTGCTGCACTGTATTGGGCGAGCTACTTTATTCATGCAGTTAGCCATCATGAAAGATTCAATGATCAATTTCCCCCACCCGCCACATCAGAAATACATGCACACACACTCATGATAAACCATTGATTTTGACTTGACATATGCATTTAGTTTATCCAAGTCAAAATGTATTTTGTTTTATAAGTTCAATAAAAAACCAGATTGCTGGTGATGTTGCTTGATGGCAAGTATATTTATTCAGTACTGTGATTTGTGATATTGTGGATAGACTGAGGTTTTAAAACCTGTTGTAGCATACTTTATTCCGTTGGTAAATAATTCATTCCTGATTTCCTAATTGTTAGCTTCTGGTGTTTAATTAAATGTGAATTATGGGGGCTGCTAACTTACTCCCACCTAAAATCATGAAGGAGTAAGTTACCAAGCCTACTCCCACTTGCTTTTTACTAAAAACTCAATAGAAACTACTTCAATGAATGGGAATAATCGTAATTTGCTTTTTATAATAGTTCTTTTGTTTTATACATTGTTTTTTTAACGCTGTTGCTGCCAGCCATGACACTGTTTAGCCGTTTTGTGTGTGTAGTACAAGCAATTTGGGTGTTCTTTCTTTGGGCTGTTGGTGTTTTTGAACCTGCCCCTGTCACCGTTTTTAGGGTTAATAGTTTTCCAATCTATGGAGTTCTCATCTTTGTTTTGAGAGGTTTTGGCCTTGCCTTCCCTTGTTGTATTGTTTTGGTGCTTGCCCTGGTAACTCTTGTTTACAGGGTATCGCTTTTCAATAAATTTCGATGATTAAAAAAATTCAATTAAAGTAAAGTCTTGTTGGAGACATATACATATACTTATGTTTTCATTTTTTCAATGTGTCGTGTAATTTTCTGGAGAGCACACAAAACACAATAATGCAAAAACCACTCATCACGAATCCAATTAATTCTCTCGACAGATTGGTGGTTCAGTAGCAAATTGCTTATTGGGTTTGTATTTTAGAATTAGCATTTTTCACGAGGAACAAACTGGTGGTTCCGTATGCTTGTTTTACTTATTGCGTTTTTTTAATTAAAATTTTGCGCGAAATCTTTTTAATGCAGTACGGAACAAAAATATTGGAAACATATTTGCTTAATCATTAAAGTAGTGCATGAATCTCTTGATGGTGGGTTATCAATTATGTTTCGAGTTATATTATTCTCAGTCCTCTTTTTATTCTAAATTCTTGTACCTTGCAACAGGCTGTTACAAGCTTATGTTGGCAAAGATCAAAACCAGTTATTGTCGATGAAAGGAATTGCACTGCTGAGATTGCTCTTGTGGGAGATTCTGTTGAAGATTCAATCCTTATGCCCGACCCTTTACCTTCTGCAACTTCATCAAGCATTTCCCAATCTACATCAGTGTCTAGTACTTGGAATTCTGGTCGGCTGAGTACTTCCATTGACACATCTTCGCTTGCAACATCCAGCGGTGGATTTATAACAAGCCTACAAAATGTTTCTACTGGAGAAGAAACGCCGCTCCGAAACCATTTATGGCCAGGTGGAACATTGTCCAGGTTGCATGCTCCACGCGGTAGTTATAACTTCAAGGATGACATGGAGGTATTCTCCCCTATTGTGGATGTTACACCATTAACACCTTCACTGTGGGATGAAAATGGGGTAAAGAAGGATAGTTTATTTTCAGATAGGAAACCTATGTTGTTTCCATCAGCCAGTCGAAGATTTCCAAGTTCAGAAGACGTAAGCAGTGACCATTCAATAGCTGATTGGAAGTCTGGCCCAACTGCCAAACAGGTTATTATCTCCCTAATAATGTGAATAGCTTCCTGTTAAATCTCTATGAATAAATCATCAATTCAAGTTGCAATAAATCTTTATATCCTACCAACCATGCCTTTCAATTCAACATTCTTAATGTGTAGGACTTGAAACTATGACCAGGACTGTTATTCATGGGTATATAAAAATGTGTAGATTAATGTTATCAATTTTCAAGCATTATTTAATCAAAACAAACTAAAAATGTGGGAGAACAGATGTGGTAGAACGAAGTAGGAGCAGAAGTTAATGTTTGGGCAGGTTCCCAATTAACTTCGATTCCCATGGGAAAATAACATTCCTACCCTCGTCATGTGAATTAAAAGCAAGAAAATATGGGATTTGGATTTAACGCAGTAACTGTGTCACGCAGTTTCACGTGTTAGCCGTCTGATCCAAAATTTATGGTTGAGATCGTTTATAGTTGATATTTTTAATGTGTAACATAAACCGTCCAATCTCAATTTAAAAAAAAAAAAACCTCCAATCTCTAATTAACGGTCGAGATGCGATGCATGTTTATTCAACAGCAGGCAATCCGGGTCCCAACATTTTAAGCTTGTATAGCACCTACAATTTCACACTCCCAAGTTCTCTTTCCGCGGCGTAATTACATAAACCTTGATACAAACACACCCGAATATGAAAGGGTGGAGAACTTCTTTGTTGAAAAAGGCTGTATATTTGGAATTGTTTAATTTAAAGGTCATTTTTATCTTGTTGAACTTTGTCATCCAATTTCAAGGATGCCCTTGTGCCCGCAAACTTTTGGCATTGGTTCTGTTTCAGTTTAATTATCCCCGGATCCTATTTGTATTACAAGTACTGGTCTCTCTTTTCTCTTAACGGTCAAGGCTTCTGTCTCCAAATTGTCATCTTAAAGATTGAATTTCTTTGAAGCCTAGAAATTTTAAGGAGATGGTTTATGCATTTGATATAACTAACTATGCTTTGCAGGAAAAATACTACAAAATATCATTCTATTAGTCTTGTTTTATAAATTCACTCATCAAAGTCATCCCTAGTTTTTCATGTATAATGTGAAAAGATAGCAAGGGTGCAATAGTTTATTTACTTAAAATGAATTCAAATGCTAATAAATCTGATGATGTTAAATTATAGCAGTGAAATTAATGGGATTTATATACGAAATCATTTCCTATTTTTGTACATTCCAAACATATGATTTGGATTACAAATAAAATCTCTTTTTTTTTACATTCCATACATTTGATATTTATTTTTTACCAGGTGGATAATTTAATCCTCTTCTGACTTGTTGTTATACTTCCAACTTGCTGTAGGATATCACTCAGTCTTCATTTCCACTTGTGGGGTTAACTCCCCCTGCATCTGCAAAGAGTGAAGAGTCTTCCATCACTCCTCCAGAAGCTTGGGGTGGAGAGAAGTTACCTGATAAATATACTTACACACGTCAGCCTGTAAATGCACCATCTCGCTTTGGGATGTTGGCTTCCAGTGGTCAGACAGCAGGATCAATGATTTCTGGATTGCAAGATACATTCTCATCATCTGGTATCAGTTCCTATACCAGTTCAAGCCTAAATTTTTCCAATTTACGCACCAAAGATGTTTCTACAGGCCAGGAGACTTCATTGGGGTTTACTGATCACTTGTTCTCTACTTCTATGCCTTTGTCCATCAGTACAAAAACCAGCCTTGGACAGGCAAACATCGACTCCCCGAAAATATCTGATTCTCCTAGAATGTCATCCTTTTCTAAAAGAATTTCTAGTTACGCAGAAAGAATAGGCACTGCATCTTCCTTTGGTGATGGAGCTTCAGTTGGTTCACCTAAGATTAAGAAATCAGGAGCAGAAACCAGAGAAGAACTTCTAAATAGCTTGCTATTGAAGTCAGATGTATCTATCCCAACAGAATCAGGCTCTCTACTACTCCCAAATGTATGTTAATATCTACAATTTAATTAGATCTATTTATTGAATTGCATGTATTGGTTTTTGCATTTAAAAGTGGAAGAACTATTTCTATTCTTTTAATTAGATCTGTTTATTGAATTGCATGTATTGGTTTTTGCATTTAAAAGTGGAAGAACTATTTCTATTCTCGTTCTTCTGAAATTTATTTCTGTTCCTCTAGTGTTCTAATGTTATTGATCTGTGTAATTTGATGATAGGGAACAATACCGCAGCAGAAAGCATCTCAGTCAGATGCACAAGGATCTTCATTTACGCTTCAGCTTTTTCAGCGGACCCTGAATGAAACTCTAGATTCCTTTCAGAAATCCATACACGAGGATGTGAGAAACGTCCATCTTGAAATATTAAGACAGTTTCATCTGCAAGAGGTATGCATCTGGAATAAGCGAAGGCCGTTTGCATTTTTCATTTCTCTAATTAAATGTCTTGTTCAACAGATGGAAATGTCAACCGCAATGAACTCAATTCTGGAAAACCAAGCTGAGTTGCTGAAAGAGGTTAAGTCTCTGCGTAAGGAAAACGAGCAGCTTAGACAATTGCTTTGATGGATGTGAATAAGGTCGTGACATTTTTCTCTGACAGTGTCTTTATCACATGTGATCTCTTGTATCTTTTATAGACTAGCAATTTGTCTTTAATTTGTTTTAGGCGATTGTGCCTCAGCTTTTAGACGGTGGTTGGAAAAGAAAAAAAATATCACAAGAATTGCTTGTCACTGTCAATAGGCTATTGAGAATGTATAGAGGTGATGGTTTTCTAATTGTGGAAGCTATTTGTTGGGTGATCTATATTTGGCAGATTATATATATACTTGAGTTCTTGCTTGGCACAAAACTACCCTTTAGACAACTCTTTGCAGCTTCAGATGCAAATAAGAAAACTCGTTAATAAACGGCACCAGAACCACTATTTCCACTCCAAACACCGTTCGTGGGTCAAGTTGATGAATTACACTTGTACTAGTTTTAAATTTTGATTTGGTCAAATTTGTAGACGTTTGTAGACTTGAACTGAAGTTAAGATTTGAAAAAACCTAACGATACTTCAGTCTGGTTAAGACAGTCTATATAAGATATATTTGGTTTAAGGGTCAGTATGGTTCAAACGAGAGGATGAATGGAAAAATATTTATTGAAGGGAAGAGAAGGAGGGGATAGAAGAGATTTTATGGAGGGAAAGGGCAAGGATGTGTCAGTCCCTACATCAATGATATGACAAGACAAAATAAATCGTAGGTGAAGGTTAAACATTGGATAACATAAATCCCACATCATTACTGATGATCACCAATGGCACAACCCACTAAATAATGCTATGAATGCATTGCTTATAATAGCCCTCATTTTTCACATGTGAATCATTTCAAAGGTAAAATCAATAAAATCCTTAAACGTCATCTAAAAAATTCAAACTGAAGTTGCTCTTAGTAGGAAAGACAAAAACGTTAATCCATTCTTTTTTTTTTTTTTAACGGATGAATAATCGATCAACTACTTTACTTTTCTAAATTAAACTAGTTTATCATTTCAAAATGATTGTCTATGGACACCAATAACACTTAAATAAGATGATAAAAATTTCTTCCAACTCAGCCGAAGACATTGAGTTTGAATCTAGAGTTCTCATCCATTGAAATCCTATTTGATTAGAGATAGTAATATTTACATTGATGTGCAAGAGATACACGGTTCATACAAAAAATAATTGTCTGTGAACCACTATCGTCTACCATCAACATTTAACCAAAACATTTGACCACCACCACCTCCGGACACAAACTAGCCACTATATATTGACAATCTACCCCTAACTTATGTGTTTTTTTTTTGTTGAAAAATCTGTTTTTTCCTTGGTTGATTATGGTAGTTGAGTTAAATTTACTGAGATTTATTATTTATTTTTTAATGGATGAATTGTGTGATCTTTTAATTATAATAATATATTTTGTAAAAAATAAAAATGAATGAATTTCTCTAAAAAAGAAAGGTTGAGTTTTCTTAAAAAAAGGAAGGAATGGATGAGATTACTCCCTTTCAACTTAATCAAAGATTTTAGGTTTGAATCGGACTTTAACAATGCAATAATGTTAAATATTTTGAAAAAGAAATTTAAAACACAGATCGTTTCGAGAGATTAGTCTATAGTTGTTTGCAAAGTAAATTCGATTAAAAACAAAAACAAATTCTGAATAGATAGATTAGAGGAGATAGAAGTGAATAAATAGATCATTTTTCACCCATTTAAATCTGAAGTTGTCCTTTTTTTCTGTTATATTTCTCTCCAGTAACATCAACAACAGTAAACAAAAATGGAATCAAAATAAAACGCATATACCACACATCAAATTAAATAAACTCTTTTTTTTATCCCTTTTAATCCTTCCTTCAATCTCAACTCCACCTTCCATTTTCACTCTCTTCTTCACAATTCAAACCTCAAAAGTCATGTCTGAACAAGGTATTGTTATTCCCTTATTCATTTTAATCTTATGTTCATTCTTTCACTTTTGGGGTGATTCAATTCAAATAAAAAATTTGATTTTTATTGTTTTTTACACTATTTTATTTTGTGGCGTTTTCATTTTTGTAGAAGGTGGTAATGGGTCACCGAAATCATCATCGTTGACTCCTTATGAAGAAGCATTGGAGGCTTTGTCTTCTTTGATCATTAGACGCACTCGTGCTGATGGTACCAATTTTGGTGATCAGTTTGATGTTCTCTTTGAGTATTTAAAGGTAAAATTTTAAAAAGTCTGTGATTTGCTATGACTTAAGATACACTGACACGTAGACACCGATAATAATTTAAGAAAATGGAATTACTTGAATGTAACTACATATGTTTAGTATGGTGCTGACGCTAGACACTGACACTGACACATAGTATCGTTGTCAAACACCGACATGCGTTGGACACCAGACATGCCAACTCTGGGTGTGCTACCTAGGTGAATTGGTTTATTGGGTTTTGAGTATTTGGTGACTTTGTTAGGATGTTAGTTGTTAATAATAAAATGTAATTTTATAGATGCTAGATTTGGAGGAGCAGATTTCAAATATGAAGATTATCCATGTAGCTGGTACCAAAGGGAAGGTAATTTCTTATTTACTTTTATGGCTATCTGATTGCTTGGAACTGAAGCCATCATGAGAAGTTCAATTTTGTTTTTGCAATTATTGATGCGTGGCTTGTAGTTTATGGCTTCTTATAGTTAGAGAGAATTTAGCCGTGGATTTATAATTGGACAAAACATAGATGCAATACCATAAGCGGCAATTGTATTTTAAGAGTCAGGTTCAAACTCTCTTTTAAAATTATTGGTGACAGTCATACTATTTTTTTAGTAGAAAATAATAGGAACAATGTCTTTAGCACCGTACCTTAGTTTTGTCTTTTATAATTCTGTGTTTATATTTTAATTAGTACTATATACAAATTGTAATTTTGTATGTTGTTATTTTGAATTGTGGTGCCATAGGGATCTACATGCACCTTCACAGAATCTATATTACGCAACTGCGGTTTCCGTACTGGCCTTTTTACATCTCCTCATCTTATTGATATCCGAGAAAGATTTCGTTTAAATGGGTGAGTGCATCAGATTCATTTGTTGATTATATTGCTTTTTCCTATGCATTGGTATGCTTGTGTGTTTTTGTGTGGCCATGTTGAATTCATTTTCTATTTTAAATGTTGAATTGAATTCTTCAAATGTATCGTGTCTGTCATAAGCTTTGTCAGAGGTGCATGCTAATTAAATTTATGAATTCTGATAATTTGTTAATGCATTCGTCTCTTTACTTATTTTGCGGACCAAGGAAAATACATTATATTGTCCCTTTTATTGCTGCATTAGTTCAGTTATTTGATTATTAAGCATTATTTTTGTTGTTTCTGCAGCATAGAAATCTGCCAAGAGAAATTTTTAGCATACTTCTGGTGGTGTTATGATAGACTAAAGGTATGTTTCCATGCACATGACAGAAAGGAGTCTAGTGTTAATTAATTTGGAAAATGAATAAAAAGGTTGTGTTTTGAACTTGAGGTAATTGTTATTTAGGCTCTGTCAATTCAAATGTTATCTGAAACTTGGTTTTATCATTTCAACGGTGCACAGGAAAAAACTGATGATAATATTCCAATGCCTAACTATTTCCGTTTCCTCGCTTTACTTGCCTTCAAGATATTTGCAGCTGAGCAGGTTTGATCCGTTCACTTTGAGTTTCTATGTAACCTTATTTGGCAGATATACTTATTTTGTGTTTGGTGTTATTAACGGATACTTATTTTTAATTTTTGTGTAGGTAGATGTTGCTATCATGGAGGTTGGATTAGGTGGAAAATACGATGCAACAAATGTGGTATGTATAGTTTAGTTTTTATTTCAGCAGAAATCTTAACATTACATGACTACATGAATTTTGAATCTTGGTATTGGTACTAGTTTTTTTAGAAGTTAATATCTTGGTGAACAGGCTCATGTACATTTCTTTGTATTTCAGGTTCAGGCACCTATCGTATGTGGAATAACTTCCCTAGGGTATGACCACATGGAGATTCTTGGTTAGTTTTCTATATTTGCATTCTAGGTAATCACTAATTTAATGCATGCTTATAGCTACAAAAATATACGTTTCAAAAATATACGTATCAGAACATGGTTGAATACGCATGTTTCTACGCCACTAATTTGTTCAGCAATTAACAGGAAATACTCTTGGGGAAATTGCTGGTGAGAAGGCTGGTATCTTTAAGGTAATTTTTTTGCTGTAGAATACATTTTTTCTTATTTTCAAGAACGAAAGTTATTTTTGACGACTATCAACAATGTGTACTTTCTTCCTGATAAATTCCTTGTGTTCATTTGTTTCTAGGATCGAATTCCAGCTTTTACAGTGCCACAACCTGAAGAAGCAATGCACGTCCTTGAAGAGAAGGCTTCTCAATTAAAAGTACATTCTATCATATCATGATCATTTCTACTTCTTTGCAAATAAATATGAATAAATCATCACTTGGCCTAATCTATAATATTGACATATAAAAATCAAGTAAAAGAGCACAATTTCGCAATGTGCTTAATTAGGATTAGTAGTTCAATCAGCTAAGAAAATTTTCCCAACTCCAGGTACCTCTTCAAGTTGTAGCGCCATTAGATGCCAAATTGCTAAATGGTTTAACACTTGGTCTCGAAGGTGAGCATCAATATTTAAATGCCGGTCTTGCCATTGCACTGTGCTCTACATGGCTGAAAAGGACGGGGCATCTTGGAGACATATACTTGGAACGAACTGTAAGTTCTAAAAGTAGTTCTTTTTTCGCCTTTTTATAAGCCTTTTTGCTGAAGTGGTTTGTCTACCTGCATGAAGGAAACTTTGTCAGAACAGTTCATAAAAGGGTTAACAAGTGCAAGTTTGCAAGGAAGGGCTCAGATTGTTGCTGACACGCACTTCAAGAGTGAACAATCAAACAAACTTGTTTTCTTTTTAGATGGAGCTCATAGTCCTGAAAGTATGGAAGTATGCGCGAGGTGGTTTTCTCTTGCCATCAAAGATAACAGTCCGGACCAAACATTGTTTCATCGACAACTTGATAATCCTAAATCCTCACATGACGTAGTAAAGATGCAACATGGAGAAAAAGGAGTGCAGAGAAAATCCACTCCGGTAGATTACATAATTAAACTTTTAGTTTCTGGATATAGAAAAATATAATCATGTGAGAAAAGAGCAGAATTGCTACTTCTTTTAACCAGAGTTGATGATTCATATTTTAATTGAACTGAGTTAAAGTCGTTGAATGACTTGCAGATATTGCTGTTCAACTGTTTGACTGTACGAGATCCTCAGCTGCTTCTTCCTCGTCTGGTGGAAACATGTGCTGATCATGGTCAGTACTCTGGATTTTGCTAGGACACGATTATCAATAATGGTTTTGGCAAATTGGTGAATAAGTGGATTTTCCCTATATTAATTATGTGATTATTTTTTGTTTACTAGAAAAAAAAATGTAAGGCAAACTATTTTTTATTGACAAATCTTCTAAAGAAAGATATTTTTTGTGCATCGAATAAAGAAACGATTAAATTGAAATTGTAGGAGTTTATTTCAAGAAGGCGCTCTTTGTACCAAGTTTGTCTGTGTATAACAAAGTTGGATCTCAAGCATCAACAACATCGACTGATTCTGAAGTTGATCTGTCATGGCAGATCACTCTTCAAAGAGTGTGGGAAAATCTCATGCAAGGCAACAAAGGTATTTTGATTCATGACATACAAATTGCGTTTTCAGAACTCCGACTTCTAATTTGATTATGTACGATTATTTTGTGGTAATTAGAACCATATTATTGATTATCTTATTACCTTAGTTTGTGATCCCTTGCCTTGGCAGGTAAAATTACTGACATTGTTTCTGAAGAACTAAAAGATGATGTGGAAATGAGTGCCAGTAATTGTGAACACAGCGCCGTGTTTTCGTCATTGCCAGTAGCAATCAAATGGCTTAGGGACAGAAGTCAACAAAATCAGTCAGTTCGTTTTCAGGTAACATAAGTTACACCAAAGAGTTGCAAATATCTGATTTCACATCACAAGATAATATATTTAATGAAAAAATAAACTCATTTTAATATAATGTGCACTTGATACACATTGTTGTATGTTTCTTACCTTGTAGCTCACATTGTCTGCATGAGAAGTGTTCACTACACACTCTCTTTTCAACACACTAGTTTGAATTGAATTTCATGTAGATCAATTGTTCCGTATGGTGTGACCCATTTTAAAAGTAGTAGGACCTGTATGAATTTCAATGAATACTGGAATAAATGTTGAAAAGAGTGTTAGGAAGGTTGTTAATAGCACTACTCTGTGTATTAGTCTAGAAAGTATATACGTATTGACTAAAATTGGTTGTTCTTTGTCAATCTGAATTGAGAAATGGTCATTTTACAAAACATATTTCACAAAAAGTAAACATATTATGATTGGTTATTTCATACATCATTACCTCTCTTTTTTTACCGTCAAAATTGAAGTTAAATGCTTTTTCCCCCCTTAAAGTTAAAGACATATACGTGTTCATGTGTTTCTTGCAAAACAATTTTGTAATAACTAACATTCCTTATCTGAATTATATATCCCTGTTGGGTATATTGATCTAGCATGCAAAATTGTCTTGTTGATGCATCAGGTCCTTGTAACTGGTTCTTTACATCTTGTTGGGGACGTTTTGAAATTAGTCAAGAAGTGATTCACTGCACAAATTATAAGCTTCCTTCAAGATGGCCTGTAACCTTCCATTCTAATTTCCAAACACAGCAAGTGTTGATGATATTCATGACTTTATTCCATGCCATGAATTTTCTTTAGTACACACTTTGGTTCTTCTGAGAAGTTCCAACCCAGCCCATGGTCATCAACCCAACAACCCTGGTTCATCCTTAGGATGGTGACTTTCTATTAGAGAAAATTTTGTTGTATTTCAACTGTATGGTAACTATTGATGTTCAGTTTCAAGATGTTACAAGTTTCAAGATGTTCGGATTGTATATTCTGATTTTATTGTGTGAATGCACATAGTTGGGGCCACCTTTTTTGATTCTAAAGGAGCTGTCCTATGAATTAATGCAATCTTGATATAGTAGATTCCATTGGAATTTTAATTACTGCATATTGAAATTACTGTTATTTGAATCAAATGGAAGATTTCATTCAAATTCATATCACTGCAGCAAAGATTATTTTTTATAGCCTTCTACTGTAATTTCAATTGCAGTGGCAAACATGGTTAGTTCTATAGCCTTTGTCAGTTGTGCCTTCCATTTGAGCCTCAAAAGAGAAGGTTAACAATTTGAGTCTCTCCTCTAAAAAAAACAATTTGAGCCTCAAATTGATTTTGAATAAGGTCAGAACTAGACAAATTTATTGAGGGTGACGGAAATTTAACGTATGTGTGAGTCCTTCTTTATAATTTGGGAAAGAGAATATTATTTTATTAATTAAAGTGACAACAATAACCATTTTACAACTGCTCTTAAAAGGATTTGAACTTTTTAACTAAAAATTAGAAAGTTAAATTCCTAACAATAAGCTAGCCGTGCGTGCCGTCTTTGTTTTGCTTGAAATCACAAACTCGCATTAGTCAGATTAAGTGCATATTATATATGCCTCAATACTTGTATATAAAATAATTTCTGAATTCATTTCAATAATCTTATTTTTGAATAAGTTAACTAACCCACCTAAATTGACACGAGAAGAATAGAACCAAGACCTTAAGTAGGAGTACAGTCCAAGGTTCCAATCTAACACCACCAAACCAACCTAAGTGGTTTTATTGAAACCCACTTTTGTCAAAAATAATATATTGAAACTCCAAGGCCTCAAAATTGATTTTAAAGACAAAGTTTCAAATCTCATATTTTGAAGAAAAAAGTTAAATCTACTTCAAAGTATCCAAACATGTCAAAAATAAATCTCATCATGCACATAATACTTACAGATATTTCATTAGGCATAACAGTACTCCAGAATGTTTTGTACAAAAAAGCAATATTTCAAAATGTCTAGAAATAATAATAATAATAATAATATTTTAAATCGTAGCAGTTGCTATATGTGTAATCCAGCCGTGTGATGTATGTATTGAAGGAGTAAGTTTGTGGTATAGTAACTAATGATTGCATATGTATGGAGTAATCTTTGTCGTTTCCTAAGTTAAACCATCAACATCCACCTGCTGTTGAAGATAACAAGTACTTAGCAATGCTCTACATATACGTTCAATACATCAATGAAGAGAATAAAAATTAGAAGAAACATGCATAATTTGGGAGGAAACCAGACCCTAATCACATCTTTGGTCCTCTCGAGATAAGAATCTCCCCATAAGGCTCCTTCTGCTCAACTCTAAGGACATCGCGGGTCGCAAGAACTGTGCACATCAAAGTTAAAACACATATATAATGAAACTTGGGAATGATCTTTTGATAAATCAGTAGTAAAATATTAATATAACTGGTAAGTTAGAGGACTACGAGCAGTAATACCACAGGTTTGATAGAAAAGTAGAGCTGCTGATTTTCTGGTCATTCCAGAAGCTAAGACATCTAGAGACTCAAATTGAGGAGCTCCACTTACTGATTTAAGAGTGTCAAAGTGTGATTTCAACTGACTGTAACATTCAAAATCAATAAATAAGCTTTAATGTTACCAAAAATATCATCTATAATGTAGGTTAATAAAAGATTCATACGCATGGATTGATTCGGTTATCTTGTCACTAGGATGATTGGGATTTCCTTGTGTTTGCGTGGGACCTGTCTCCACAAGAAGTACTGAAAAGGAACTTACAAGGCTCAGATATGTGTTAAGTGGATAAAGAATATCAATGCTGGTATAGAAGCATTAACAAGTAATGTACCTTGATCAGGTGTTGGAAACATGTCAGGCGACCTAGGATTGAAATCTGCATACATTTTTTCATTCTCAGGTACTGTATGAAACCCTCCATTGCTGTTTAAACGCTTTTTCTTTGTTAATCTGTTAATATTAATAGTTTTCAAACATCAATCATCGACAAGCTTTTTTAACTAGACCAGAATTTTCATCGCAATTTGACAAGTCAGTTATCAATATATGGTATGGTCATTTAACTGGATTCTGTAAGTGGCAAATTTAAATTATTGTATTACCTTCCTGTTTCCAAGTCTGAATGTGAGGAAGGACCATGATCAGATGCTGTACCCACGGAATATGTGTTGTCTCCTCCTCTTGGAAATACGTCTGAAGGAACGAATGCATCACAATTTGTTAGTTATTATTGGTATACTCTATAACAACTAATTTAGAAATATGAATGATAACCAAGTAATGATGAAACATACCAGATTTCTCTGATAAGACAGGAGGAGTATCTTCATGTACTGGCATGTTCTCTGGCAGCTCCTTGTCTACCGGCAGCACCTGCTCTCTCGGAGCATTGAATAGGTTGTCTAACCTACCATCAAATTCTTCAAAACCCTTCACATTTGTAGATTTATCAGGACTGAAGTTTTATACTTCTAAAATATGGAAAAGAAAACCAAAAGATGGATGTAGGAGACTAACATATCTTTCGAAGCCATTATTATGTACTCCTAGAGGTGATGTTGATGATGGTTCTGGAGGATGGTCTGATGAAATTCCAACTGCATAGAATACTGATCTTTGTTACCTTCTGCTTAACCCTTTTAACGTCAAATTTGAGTAGTTTCACAAAAAGAGAGAGAGAGAAACTCTATATAGACCTGAAGGTGAATTATGTGGTGGTTGAGTGCTCTTAATCCATAAGTCAAGAAGAGGTGCTGGATAATATATATCTTTGTTTACCCTTGACAATAAGCCACCATTTAGAGCAACAGGTGGCACCTCCATGAGGTTAGCTATCTTAGTTGAAGACATGATATCATGTCGCTGCCTCAACTAAAAGAACGGTATTACACTGCGTAAGTATATAGTTGTCTAAATCTTAGGCAAAGGATTTCTAGATGCATAGTGAATAGCAAATGAAAACCTTTTCCATTCCTCCTCTTCTTGAGACTAAATCAGCAGGGTTTTGAAGCCAGTTTTGGTAATTAGGAGCAGGGATCATGGTTTGCTCGTAGTCCATTTGTATTGGTTTTCCTCTTTTCCGTTTAGCTGGCCCTCGCCTCTGAGGTTCCTGTTGCATTGCACTTATGCGGTTGGTCATTTTGTTTTCACAACATTGTCATGTTCTTTGAACAGATAAATGATTATAGTACCTCTCTAGCATTCATGTTATCATTATATTCCTGAATGATCGGGTGCTCAGGGTGTTGGTCTTCAACTATATCATCTGAAGAATAGTTATATCAGTGACAGATGAAAAATATACGCATGAAAACAAACTTTAGATCACTATGTTCCTTGGACTTAGTTCTAAAACTCAAGTTCATGTAGAAAGGGAATCCTAAGAGCTTAAATATGCTTCCCATTTTATTAAAAGACAAGAATCAATGCATTTTAAAGTCAAAACATAAGAACAAACCCAAAGTACTTAACTCTTGCGTACACACCCAGTCCTTCATGCTTCCCATTTTATTAAAAGACAAGAATCAATGCATTTTAAAGTCAAAAAACATAATAGCAGACCCAAAGTACTTAACTCTTGTGTGCACACCCAGTCCAAAACAAATTCAACACTATTTACACTTTTACTCCTGCTTTTGACAGCCAACCACTAGGTAGCAAGATATTGTAGGTTTATGTATTGCAAAAAAATGCCAAACTGGCTTAAACAGATTAAAATGAAAATGGATAAATTTTAAATGATTCAAACTTTTAGTAGGTAAGAGTGCCTGACAAATTTGACCCCTTTTAACTCAACTCTAATAGTAGATATATTTTCAATTGCCAGATACGTTCAAGTAGGGCACATCATATGGAAAATAATCAAAATATGGCTTAAATTAGATGAACTGCAATTGAGGTGAAATTAGTACAAGTTTACAAGTAGGTTTATTGAAAAGCTTTATTGAAAATCTTGGTGTTTACAAGCAGTCAAGTGATTGATATGCTACTCACCTATCTTTGGTTCATCTGGTGGAGGGGGGGAGGGTATTGGAAATCGAGCATAATCCCCTGAAGGTACATTTACTTGTGTTTCGTCATCTCCTTCGATATCAAACCTGACACAGCACTCACAAAGACAAACGGGTAAATGATGCAGATAATAATAATAAATCATTTTCTCAAGATTTGAGAATGAGCTAACAGGACAGATGGTTCATTGGTCCTGCTAGCAGGGCACATGAAAATATTTACAACTGCATCTAAAATCTGATATACTTAGCATAAAGTTTAAAATTAAAATGTCTAAATGAAGTAAAAATTCTACTAGAAAGAAGAACACAATTATACAAAAGGATGGTGGAAGCAAAAACCTCTCAAACCGATTGTAAGGAACCGCATCAGCTTGGAAAGGTTCAAATAGGGTAATATTCTCGGGAGCAGCTGACAATGTTAAAGAGTCAGCATAGGAACAATCAGACATAATGCAAACATGTAAATGTTTAGCAAATTCAAAGATGAAAACCTTGATGGTGATGCACCGATGGATCTTCCTCCACATTTCCTTCATTACCAAGGAATGATTCATCCAAAGTATCAAGTCTCTGCAACAATAGGAAAACATAGATAATCCAAATTTAAACAGTGTTAGTATAGAAAAGCACAGAAAACCATAAGACAGGAAAGCAGAAACAGTCTGCAAGGATTTTCATAGTTTTCAGTTTTGTTGATCAGACCCCAAATACTTTTATATAAGCCATTAATGCCTTAAATTTGTCTATGGTAAGGCAACTAAGTAAATTATGATCAACACAATTAAAAATTTGATCATCCTGAAATAAACTTGTTTCTTTGATAGCAAGGCATCACTAAATTATAAATTGATTACGGTTTCTATATAAGCAAAACTTCCATTAGTAGATCACTAGTGGTATAAATTTCTTGATGCCACAGGCTCAACATGATTAATTGAAAAACATGATTTAAATGCTACATACATAATTTGTACAATGCATTACATACCATGGAAAAATAAGCAGTACGATTAAATGTAGTGGTTGCATTGGACTGACGGGACAGTTCCAATTCTTCCAGAGTCATCTGTTCTTTACCCGGCAAAGTGATTGCCGCTCTCCTGTCAAAAAGTTAAACACATAGCAAAGGGAAATCAAATTCAGAAAAAGAAAATGTAAATGTGACTAACTTGGTAATAACTTAAAGGCCCTAACTTAAACTATCCAAAGTTTCAAGCCATGCAGACAAGCCTAATGACTTTTCTATATCATAGAGAGTGGAACTTACTGATGACATTATAATCAAATAAGGAAAAACAATCCTATGTTTGTAAATATAGGGAAAAGACAAATCAAGCTGTAGCCATAATACCAATCAGATACAGGGGAGTCAAAAACTTGATCAATAGTTCAATTAGGATATCTAAACTTTCATTCATATATGCAAACGATTAAAGGTTTGACAGAAGAATTAATTCGAATGAGAAGACTATAATGACAGCGACAAATTGTTCTCGTGATAATCACACTTATTCTTTTCTTTATTCTTTGGCAGTGACAAATCGTTTGTGTGACAAATTTCATGTTTTAGTAACTTATTTAACTATATCCGAACCGAAGTTTCAAATCACAAACAAATCCTATTCTGCTTAACGTATTTAACTATCCAAAGTTCCATACTATTAAACAAGTTCCTATTCTGCTTAACTTATTTAATTATATCCCTAGTTCAAAACCATAAACATGTTAAAAATTACCTAAAATAAAGTTGAAATTGAAAATAACAAATTAAAGAAAATGTGACTCACTTAGCTTGAGATTTTCCTTTAGGAAGCAATGTATGATCTGGAACACTCTTAACCTTCCATGCTTCGTTAATCTCAACCTTACAAATTCAAATTTAAAGCAATTATAAAGCAAAATTTGAATCAATTGAAAAAAAAAAAAAACATAATAACAAAAAATGTGGAAGTTGAATTTGAATTTTATACCAGAAGTCGTGAAACATCATCTGCAAAAAAAAAGATAAAATTAAAAAAAAATAATAATAATGTGAGAATTCAAAAATGTTGTTCAAAATTTTTGAATAACTGAAACAGGATTTCATGATTTTAACATATGATTAATTAATGATTAAAATAAAAACTGATGAAATTTACCATAGAGTAGCTTCACTTTTCGTTCATACACAATCACAACACCTCCTGATAAAAACGAAAAATCGATTATGAAGAATTGCAAAGAAATGAAAACGCAAACAAAGAAGTATGAGAGAGAGAGATATTACCCATGAGTATTCCAGAAAGTCTAAGAGCCATGGGAATCGCTGGATTCAGAATTTCTTCACTGTGAAGAAGCAAAAAACGACACCGTAAGAACGATTTCGGTTAAAGTTAGAAGAAGAATGTGAATAATAGATTATAGTTACCAGATTTTGATGATATTGAGCTTATTCAACTTCTTCCTGTTGATCTTAGCGTGCATCGTTGCCGCCATCCTTCAAACAAAAAATCGATTCCGATCCTCATTTTAGTAACATTGAAAAAAACGCAAAAACAGAGAGATGAATATGAAATGTGAGATTGATACCAAATTTGACCGAGAGGTGCTTTGCGAGCTAGAAGCTGGTGTGAATAGAACATTGTTTATTTCTTCTAGAAACTATGGAGAAGATGAAAATGTTATGAGAAATTTGAATTTGTTGTTACAAGGTGAAGAAAATTGGTTGTAGTGAAAATTCAAAATGTGAATGAACGAATGTGTGAATTAGTTGTTGTTGTATTATAGTGTACCCGCCAAATATGCAAGCAAGAAGCGCACGGTGAAGGAGGTAGTGGAATTTGATAGAGTTACGCGTGAGATTACGTGATTGATCAATGTTATGAGGTAGGATTCTTCCACGTGTGGTTTTTAATGGCTTGGATTTGATTAGATGATGGTGTTCAGGGTGAGAATAGAATTGCTTAGTGAGAGTCAGTTCAGTTCACTCTTGGTTGTTAGAGTAGGCCCCACGTGAATCAGGTGAATTGGTTATATATGGTGGATAGAGGAATCGAATTTGAAATGGAGTCACAAACTTCCTACACATATACATAATTTTGAAGTCGATTTTTTTTGTTTTTGTTTTTAATCATTGGAAGCATACTACTTTTTGCTTTTGATTCTTGTTTTATTTTAGTCCTATAAAATTTATTCAGGTTCAAACTAACCATCCAATAAAGAATATATAAGAGATAAATGCTAACAACATTTTTTTTTAGCACTCACTCTTTTATTAAGTAAAATCAATGTATGTGTCACCGCTTTATGTGGGTTCCATTTCTAAAGTATAGGTCCTACATTGATTTTACCAAATAAAAAAGTGAGTGTTAGAGAGAGTGCTCAAAAGAGAATGTTCCTAGCATTTCTCATACATAAGAACTAACTAAAATGAATATCACACGAGAAAGTCTTGGTTGGACACATACCCAACACTTCAATTTTAGACACATACTCACATAAAACTAACAAAAATAAAATAAAAGTATTTAGTCACATCAATTAATATATTATAATTTATTTATTTATTTTTTCTTGGTTTTGTGTGTGCATCTAAAATTGAAGTGTTGGGTATGTTACTTAATCTACTACTATCACACACATGTTATAGAGACTACCAATTTCAATAATAAACAAAGACAAAGAGTTGTATGTTCCCAAGGAATAAAGACATTGACAAAAAAATATTAAGGGTTAATTAAGTTTTTGGTCCCTATAAATATTTGTAGTTTTGTTTTTAGTCCCTATAAAAATAAATAACATTTTTTAGTCCCTATAAAATTTTCCGTTAGTGTTTTTAGTCCCTGTTAAATTAAAATTTGTTTAATTATGCTTAAAATTTTAAATTTTTTAATGATTTTTTACATACTTGTTTAAAACATTATAAAAGGTTCCGCCACAATAAATTAATTCAAAATTTTATTTTTAGGTCCAAATTTTCGTTAGTTTTATCTTGAATTTTTGGCGTTTTAAAAAAATTATATTTGATTCATTACATGTTAAAAAATTCTAATTTTTTATAAAAGAGATTATTATAATGTTCTTAGCATGTCTGTTAAAAATTATTTAAAAATATAAAAGTTTAAGTATAATTAAACAAATTTCAATTTAACAGGGACCAACACATACTTTTAGTCCTTATAAGATTAAAATTTTCTTAATTGTGCTTAAACTTTTAAATTTGTAACATATTTTTCACATACTTACTTAGAATATTATACAAAGTTCATCCGCAAAAAAGTAACTTAAAATTTTATTATTTGGTCCAAATTTTCATTAATATAATCTTGAAAATTTGGCTTTTAGAAAAATTTATATTTAATTCATTACATGTTAAAAAAATAAATTTTTTTTACAAAAGAGTGTCTTATGATGTTATGAACATGTATGTAAAAAATCTTTCAAAAATTTAGAAGTTTAAGCATAATTAAACAAATTTTAATTTAACAGGGACTAAAAACACTAACAGAAAAATTTGTAGGGACTAAAAAGTGTGATTTATTTTTATAGGGACTAAAAACAAAACTGCAGATATTTATAGGGACCAAAAACTTAATTAACCCAAATATTAATACCGGGATCAAATGAATCAACAATTGAGAAGAAGATATTTTGTTATGAGAATTGATTCATAAACATGCTTATGTGGCAAACCACTCTTGTACCACTCATATGTGGTATTTTTTATTAATTTCAGCAAGGGTAGTTTTGTCCATTCATACTCTCTTCATTCACCATCACTCTGAACTCACATGTTTCTTCCTCTAACCATTTTCCCTCTCTCTTCTTTCCCTTTCCACACTCCTCCTCGCCTCCATCTTCTTTTAATTTCCGGCAACTCATTCTCCAATAACTCATTCTCTATTCTGTTCATTAACTTAAAAATGATCATCATCCATAAATTTGTTCAATGTCTTTCAATTTTCCACTTAAGTTTAAAGGATAATTTTATCAAAATCAGATAAGGAATAATGGGTCATTCACATGAAATGAAAAGAACACAAATTTGTTCTACTTAATGTCAAACTGCACAAAACAAGAGCAATTGAATTATTGAAACACCCCTTTATCTTTGTTGAATGGTGAATGGTGATAATTATCACGTCTACAAGAGCAATGGGCTGTAGAAGAAGAAAAGGAACACAAAAATGAGTGAAAGGGTAAAGGAAGAGGTTGTGGGTTGCTTAAAAATAGAGTTTTACCTGATTCAGATCTGTGATTTATTTTTGGTGGGAAAGTTTGTGTTAATGGTTAACATGAGAAGCAATTGAATTATTGAAGTGGTGTTGTTGGTCTCTGACGATGGTGTTGATGAGGAAGGATGATGAAGAGCCAAAACAAAACCATGATGTGTGGATGATTAACAGTGATGATGGTTTATTAATTAATTATTAATTTCTTCCATATAATTATTAAAGCAAAAAAAAAAAATATTAAAATAAAATGCCAGATAAGGGTGGTAGAGTGGTATGGCTGTGTGTCTACCTATCACCTCTCTTTGTTATTGTGTAATGGCTAACGAGTACTCTCTATGTAAATGCTCAAATAATGTCCATTTGGGGCATATTCAAAAACAAATAAATATTCTTGTCAAAGTCAACTACTCTTCTTCTTCGCAATACTCCTTCCGTATTTTAATATAAGCAAAATTAATTTTTTAAGTTCATTCATTTAATGATGTATGTGGTCTATAATATGAACCACATACATTTTGGAATAGATTGTTTATTATGAATGAATTTGCTTTGTAAAAGAAAAAACACACACACTTTTATTTTTTATAATCAAAATGATCACATATTATTTGTCTTTATTCAGCCACAGTCCAAGAGACAAGCAACTAAGGAAGGTTGCATTGGGCTTCAAATACTTCTGCATATCATCATCATCATCATCATTATTTACTTTTTTTACATATGAGATTTGAGATTTGTATGATCTCTTCACAGTTCACAAGTTACACTTTGAACACACACTTTGAGTGAGGCACTATACTCAAACCTGAGGGAAACCTAGGATAAGTAAGAAGTTAGTAGTGATAAAAGTTAATCAATAACTATTATTTACACTTACAATTTATTTTTTCTATCAAATTTTCTTTTAAATTCTTTTTTGTTTCTTCCTTGATCAGTGGGAATTTCTTCGGAAAAAAATATGATTTTTTTTTTGAAGGGGAAACAAATATGATATAAAACACACAAGTTTACTTAAAGGAACTTGCATGCATGCATATATTAACACATGTTATTAACCTTTTTTTGTTGTTGTGTCATTTTGCTAGCTTGAAAATGGATTATAGATATTATATTGGGCATTTGTTTCTCCTCCTTAGTCTTACTTATCTTCCGGTGAAATGTTACTCATCGTCTCAAGATGATCTAAAGGCAAAACACTAAAGCTCAACTTTTTAAATTTTTTGTGGTTCTTGTTTCCGCTGAATTAATTTTGCTAGAATAAGTGAATTTTTCTTGTTTACAATATATATGTTTCATTATTGCAGACTTATATTGTCTACACTGGAAACAACATCAACGATGAAACTTCTTCGTTGTTCCTTTACCAAAATATGCTACAACAAGTTGCAAAGAGGTTAGATTATTTCCTCAATTTTTTAGCCACTTATTATAATAAAAAAAGTCATTGTTTGACGGCCGAAAGCCTTCAATAATGTCAAATAGACATTGATTATCAAACATTTCTGATATGTTATTGAAGACCCAATATGGAGAATTTGGGTGTCAAAAAATCTTATTTACATGTTTTTGTAAACTCTCATTGCTAATTATCGATGAGCATGATTTTCATTAAGTACTTTTTTTTTTATAGTCATGTCAATCAATAATGTCGTCAAAATATATCTTGGTCGATATCAAATATCGAAAGCTTTAGAAATGACAAAATTGTTGATGGGTTAAGCATGTTGCTAAGGAGTAAAGATCCTCTCCATTTTCTAAAATAAATGACAATTTTCATTAGTATAGTTTTGGTGTATAGATATATAATTTATTGTAGAAATGTATTTACTCTTTGTAAAAAATAAATAAACCATGTATTTACTACAAAACTATAGTAATAGAAATTGCATTTATTTTAGGAAATGGAGAGAATTTCAACTCATTGTTAAGAGTTTAAATTTTGTTTTTATTTATTAAAAAGAAAATAAATTTAAATGGCATAGTAAACTATTTATCTTATCCTTTTTCCATTATCATAACTTCAGTAATTCTACACCAAAGTCCGTACTCCACCATTACAAGCGTGCCTTCAGTGGATTTACGGCAAAACTAACAGTGGAAGAAGCCGACAAAATGGTTGGTATGTGTAGACGATACCTTTTCTAAATAAATATATATCATTCTAGCTACTTGAATATTTGTTAATTATGAACATTTGAAGTGTAGGACTTGATGGTGTTGTGTCTGTATTTCCTGATGAAAAGAGACAACTCCTTACACAAGATCTTGGGACTTTATAGGATTTCCTGAATACTTGGAGAGAGAACACAATGAATGTGATGTCATAACTGGAATCATTGATTCTGGAATTTGGCCGGAATCAGAAAGTTTCAACGATAAAGAATATAGTCCACCACCAAGCAAATGGAAGGGCATTTGCCAAGCTTCTGATTTCGCCTGTAACAAGTAATATGCTTCGACTTCTTATACATGAATATTCCTATAGTTGGACAAAGGTTTAGTTATTTCAAAGCGGATATGTTGTTTGACTCTTATTTTACCATCATCAAATCAACTTTAAATAAAATTGATCAATGTACGAGTTATATAATCTTCATTCTGCAATTGATATATCGCTAGTGCTAGTTATGTCGACTATAGAAAATCAATATTTTTGCAGATAGTTATTAATATCTTTTGTAGCAAAATAATTGGAGCTACATATTATAGAAGTATGTATGGAGATGACTTCATTAAAAATATCATATCTCCAAGAGACACAAATGGACATGGGACTCATACATCATCAATAGCGGCTGGGAACCTAGTTAGCATGGCAAGTATGTTGGGTCTAGGCCAAGGGACAACAAGAGGCGGGGGCTTCATCAGCACGGATTTCAGTTTACAAAGTATGTTGGTATGATAACTGTAAGGAAGTAGACATTCTTGCCGCATTTGATGATGCCATTGCTGATAGGGTTGACATAATATCAATCTCAATTGGAGGAAAGAGGGACAATAGTAAATATTTTAGAGATGTATTATCCATTGGAGCATTCCATGCAATGCAAAATGGAATATTAACTGTACTTCCGGCTGAAAATTCAGGTCCACAACGTTCATCCTTAACAAATTTTTCACCTTGGGTAATTGTTGTTGGTGCAAGTACCATAGATAGAAAGTTCATAGGTCCAATTAGGTGATAACAAAATTTACGAGGTAAATCCCTTTTTCTATTCTATGCTAGAATTTTTTTTATTTCATCTTCTTTTGCTTAAAAAAAAAGTCGCACAATCATCTCATTTCTTAAATATAAGTCAAGATATATAATTGTTTTATGTAATTTGATAATGTAATCTGAATACAGTAGATTACAATAAATGCGTTACTTTATTTTGGAATTACTTTTATTTGAATCATATAGAGTTAGATTACATTTGAATTCATATTGATTCATCAAAGACTATTTGTATAGCCTTGTCCTGTAATTTCACTAGCAACAGCAACAAACAACACGAATCGTTCTATAGCATTCGTGAATTACTCAATTTTACTTGTTTTATACCGAAACGGAAATGCTTGTTCTCGCGAGAAGAAGTGTCGCGAATTCCTAGCGAATGGTTTCTATTGGTTTGTCAAACTTCAACCACCGCCCACACTCCCCATGTTTTCTTAGAATAGCGGAACTTTAAGCCTTCTCTTCCTTTAAAAATTGACCACGTGGCATTCGCTGGATTTCACGAAGCATCTATGAATGGCACTGCTCATACCGGAAATCTCTCAACCTTTGAACAATTTATTGGACAATGTCTCTAATAGAATCACTATTACAAATAAATTTTAAATAATCACTGATCTTATACTACTTAAGTACTTATATGGTCCACGGTTGTAGATACATTAGAACGTTACTAGTAAATGCACGTAATTGAAAAATTGAATACAGAGACTAAATTGCCATTTTATTGCAGTTTTAGAGACCAATTTGATGGTCAACATAGAAAATAAGTACCGCATGATAATCATGTAAGTTATCATTTTGTAACATAATCGAAATTTTTGATGAATTTTACGCCGAGAGTTCATGATGAGGGATTAAACTAAAATAAGATTGAATTCATGCACTAAATCGAGCAAAAAGAAATTTGATTATTTTTTCCGGTTTATAAGGGTCTCATTTTTCAATGAGTTGAAGATTAACGCACAATATAAAAAATTGATTTTTTTTCTGTGTCAAGTAGCTTAGTGACTAGAGCTCACACAGTTAAATTATGGAGAAGTGGAGTGTCCGAGATTCGAACCCCGGCCCCTAAATTGTGGAGAAGTGGAGTGTTCGGGATTCAAACCCCGACCCCTGCATATAAAACGCAATATCTCTACCGACTGAGTTAAGCTCGCGGGAATTAAAAAATTGATCTTTGACAAACCTAAACTTTACAAGTAAATCTAAGCCAAAAATAAATATTATTCAGTTTCTTGTGTATATATATAAGCATCAAAGATCTGCAGCAATATACATAATGATCAACTTGATTGAACACTCTCATATCTAATAGTATGACGTCTAAGCCACAACTGATACATAATAGTATTAAACGCATCAAACGGCTGAGCAGGTCGATTCCACCGTAAGTGCTTACTCCCCACCACACCTAATCTTCTCATATTTCCCTTCCTTTCCCTCCACGTGTCAGTTTCAATATTCACACCACTTTTCACAAACACAGCCATTTCCCTCCACCTCAGCACTTCCATAAACGGCATGTCGTTTACAGCTTCTTCCGTAACAACGACAGGAACACACCCTAAACGCAGCGCTTCACCTAGCCATAAAACGTCATCGTTTTGATATTCCACAACACAAAACTCTTCATTACTCAATCTCACCGGCGCGTGGGGATTTGTAATCGGTGGTAGAGTAATATCCTTGTGTGGGATGAAGCTACGATGGCGCGTGGGGAAACACGCGATCTGAATAGCGTTTTTCTTTAGCTCAACGATGTTCCGGTCGTTTACGTGCGAAATTCCGTCGCAGGAAAGATAAAAATGATCAGCGCCGAGGGAACGGTTCCAGTAAGGAAAATCGTTACGGATGCGTGAGATGAAACGCGCGAGCGAGCGCGTGGAGGTGTCTGATGAGAAAGGGAGGAAGAAGAGGTGTGCTTGTTCAGGGTGTTGGGTAAGGTAAGAACTGTTTTGTAGTGAAGAATAGAACAGAGATTCTTGTTCTGTTTTGAAACTGAATTGTGTTATGTTTGTGTTTGTGTTTGGTTGATACATAAACACTTTGAAATTTTGAGCCATTTTTTGATAATTTTGAAGGAAGAGTGTTGTGGATGTTAGATAAGGATTGGGAGAAGAATTGTTTTGAGGAAGTGATGATAACACAAATGAAGAGGAACGTAATAATTGTAAGAACACGATGAAGATTGTTCTGAAAAACAACATTTTACACTTTGTGAATGATTAAACTAATGAGCTTTGGTTTGTGAAGTTTTGGAGGTTGAAATGAATATGAATAGAAAAGGTAGCGTCAAACCTTAACAATTTCCGAATTTGTAGTATATTGAATGAATATTGAGTTGCATGTGCAAACATGCGTTTTTGTTAATTTCCTTGACTTGACCTTTTGGTGTTGCTTGTTCGAACACGCTACTATAATTTGAGGGAGTATTTTATTTTACTTTTGAAAAAATTAAATAAATTTGTTGATGGTTTGTTGTAAAGTCTAATTTAGTTGATAATATCGATATTTTTTAACTGAACATTTTCATTTGAGTTTAAATTCAAAAATTCATGGACGTGTGTGGGAGTTTCGAATGGTGCATGTTACTTCATTTATAGATACAAAGTAGAACCGTAGAATTAAGTTGGGTTAATGTGTAAGTACTAAATTGAACATAGACTTAGATGGTCCAAGAGAATTCGAACAATAGGTTAAATTTCTTTTGCGGTTCTTTTAGATTTGATGTTTATAATAAGTTAGTCAGCTAAGTATTATCAGTAAAATGTTACATGAATGCTATTTGGACACACAAAGTAGACAATATACAATGGTGATATATGCCCTTTTTACCGGATAAATATGATGAACAATGCCTTTTTTGCTAAATTTTTGTTTTTTGAAAATAAAAAATTGTATTATAAACGATGATTTTTGCAACAAAAATTTATTTGGGTAATTAACCCTAATTCTGTACTTCATTAACCACAAAAATGTATGTTGTTATCCATATATATAATCTATTTATTTATTTTTCATTTTCTGAAATTACATAAAATAATTGGTTAGAAACTCACCCAAGGTAATTGAAATTCACCGAAAAAATTAATCTGCTAACTCAAAGCCAAGAGAACAGTAAATTGAAGGTTGTTGTTTCAAAAAAAAAAAAAAAACGGAAGGTTGTTGAATGAAATGGAAATAAGGATAAACAAGGAAATTGGGAGCAGCTATCATTAAAATAACAAATCAAGTTGAATGAATTTTCACCGCGACCGTAGAAGCTATAAGTACCAGCTTCTATGTGAATCGATTTTGAGGGCTAGAATCAATTCAAAAAATGATTAGCCAAACACTTTATATTTTAATAAACTCACGTTTACTTTTTCAAACTCAAGTTTGATGTTTGCAAACGCACAACCAAACGAGTTCGGAGTAGAGGCGCATATGTGGGCCACGTGTGGATGAGATACTTTATTGGATTTGAGTATTACTTTTCTCATCCTATGTCTTTCCTCGCGCGTCCTTTTTTTTTTTTCTTCAAAAACACCATCAGAGCATTCCGGATTATATATTCCGGAATCAACCAGTACACAGAACTGAAACAGATTAGCATAAATTAGATATTCATATAGCATGGTTATAAAAGGCAATTAACTTAAATATTATATCAAAAAATGATTTTATATATATATATATATATATATATATATAGGGTTAGGATCCTCACCATTTATATGTTTTCCATTTCTTAAATTTGAAGAGATAAAGACACAAAATTTTGAAAAAAAGTAAAATATAATTAAAGATGGTGGGACCCACTTAGTGGTAGGATCCACCATCTATTTTTTTTGTCTATCTCTCTCCAACTTGCATAACTCCATTTATTTTGCTAAATGGAGATGATCTTCACCCATATATATATATATTTTTTGAAAGGTTATATATATATATATATATATATATATATATTATACCAAAAAAGAGTTGAATTTATATCATTACACGTTTCACCTAATGATATACATTTCAACTAAACCAATGATATATATCTAATTTATGGCGGCGAAAGATCAATGGAGCTATCATCATTTTCAGCCTTCACACCAAGACCAGGACCAGCATGATCAACCCTCTCATCGGGATAAGATTTTCAATAATGTACAATTCTTCATCATCTTCTACCACCGCTTGACCCGTCGCCCAACTTAACTCATTATAATCTACCATCCGGCTGGCATATCTATCAGGCCAGCTGTCTGCATCCTCTCGGTGGTGTTGTCTCCAGATTGCAAGAAGTGGAATCAGACAACCATCCTTCAAATCCAAAGCCATAAAATGGTTGTCATTCACATATGCCAGACACATCAATGGAGAGATACTTGGCGGCGGCGGTGGACCACATAGAGGGAAATAGGTTGTTGATGGCCCTAACCCAGTGGACAACACAACAATCGGTTGGTTGAATTTTTGTGCGATGAGGAAACTCATATCCGGCATGGTCATCCATTTATCCCGTGGTGCATTCCCAATACCGGCGTAGGATAGAGCGCCTAAGACCTCTTTATACCGCCTATCATTATTAATCATCGTCCGATAACGGGCATTTTCTACACCGATATGCTCTTTGTAAAGGTTGTATCGGACTAATGTGTGATCATCAACATTCAAGTTACGTAGGACCGCAACTGCTCGGAACCCACAATGGCCATCACCAGGTACATCTGTAACCTTTTCAATAAATTTATGCATCAAAATTGGGATTTGGTCTTTGTGTGGTATGTTGAATTTAATCGGTGTTGGCTTGTTCGGGTTTTTTGGAGTTGGCTTAGGAAAAGTAGGTGACATGTTGCTTTTCCGTGCACTCTTCCTACTCGTCCCTGTTGATCTTGTCTATGAACCCTGTGTCTCTTGCTCATGGGAGTCAACAATCTCCCATAGCGAAGGGGACCGCCTTGTCGATCGGCTTTGCTTATCTTTCTTAGGAGCTCCTTTGGTGGTTGTAACACCCCGTTTCCCAAAATCAATTAAATAATAATATTTCAACAATCAGAGTAAAACCCAAACGGGCATGTCACACTACATCATCAAAATTTATTAAATAGAATATATAAAAATCTATTTAATTAAACATTCTTCACAAAACCATCATTAAACTTGCAGCGGAATATTTTTCAACTTAAATAAACTCCAATAATTGTTCTTGGCATAAACGCCTCATCAAAAGAAACCAAATCATCCATAGGGCTACAACAACAATATTTCAAAAATTGATACATAAGAAAGAAATTAAGCAACAAAATCCCATCCCACGTATCAGAGCCCTAGACACTTTGAGCCACCACCTACTACTCAGGATCACCTGCAAGTTACCCATAGGAAGGGCAACATTTTCAAGCAGAAGGGGTGAGATTCTCAAACAATAATATTAATATATAATAACATCAAATGAATCTAACACCCTATCATCATAATAATTCATCAATATATATGTATATCATCATTAATCAACATCAACAACAAATGGTAATTTAAACCAACAACAACGACTCATGCAACAACTCGACTCCACCGCTAAGACTCATGCAAGACATGACAACTCCACTAAGACTCCTCAACAAATGCAACTATGCATGTGGTACCATATCAGAGCCGGAGCCCTCACCGTTATAGAATGGTTAAAGCATTCTTTTTATCAGGACATGAGTCCTCACCATTAACACCGCTTTGAACAACATAGTGTTCCACCGCTTTGAACGACAAGGCGTTCCAGGACCGAGGTCCTCACCGCTTTTATGCTTATGCAACTGACCCACTTGTGTATATCTACATACAACTTCAACAAATGCATATGTATTATATGACTCACCACTCCTTTTTAATGCAACATGTTCATTCACTTGATTCAAGTACTTCAACATCTCCAAAATTCATAAAAATTAACCAAATCAATTAACATCGTGTTTAAGTAGGATTTGATGCCTATACAAGAGTTATACAATCTAAAAGAAACACTTAGAAGTACTAAAAAGGGTCCCCTAGTGCACGAAGCAAAGTTCAGAAAAAGGTTGACTAAGGCTCAGTTCGCTTAAGCGAAGGGTAGCTCGCTTAAGCGACCAGCTCACAAAAGGTTGGGGTTCTCGCTCACTCACGGTTCGCTCGCAGTTCGCTTGAGCGAACACAATGTCGTATCTAAAAGTGCTCTTCGCTTACGGCTCGCTCACGGGTCGCTCAAGCGACCTGCCTTCTTCAATTTCTGGGCAGCGATCTTGATCGCTCGCTTAAGCGATGGGATGTTCGCTTAAGCGACCACTCATCTGGGCAAGGTAAAAACTTACGATTTCAGACTTCTTCTCACTCCAAAAACCCAATTTTAATCCCATGATCACCCAAAATGTTTTCCAGCAATTGTTTACAGGTCTTATACACAACTAGGCACCGAAAGGAGCACAAAATATGCATTAACAACATCAATTCAACTCATTCCAACATTCATACAAAACTTCATCAATTCATTCAATCAACCCTAATTTCATTCCAATTCCGAACCTAGCAACATTGTAGATTAAGAAATCATACTGATCATCAAATTACAACACATTAAACATGATTCTTACATCTTTCTTTCAAAATCAGCATCATACCCTAATTCTCAATTTTATCTTCAAGAACTATTCTATTAGATTGATTTTCAGAAATTATACATTAAATTATTGAAAGATAATCCCACCCTTACCTTAGAATTGCAGAATTAGCACAACAAAACGGTCTCCTAGGTTATCCTCCCTTGTTCTTGGTTTTCTCTCCTTGCCTTAGCTTTTCTCCTCTCAAACTTGTTTTCACGTTAAAACTGTTTTCTGACTTTTCTTTCCTTAATCCCCCAAAGTGTAACTTCCCCTATTACATTAAACCTCCCCTAAATTCTATTAATTACTAATCAAAACCCCACACTCCAAAATAACCTTATTTCACATAATATTCTCATATATTAAATTAAATCTTATAAATAGAATAATACACACCAAATAAATCACACAAATTTTATAAAAATATATAAAAGACTCTAAATAATTCTAAAATACTAAAAATAACAACTATGGCGTTACAGTGGTGACCTTATTTGGCGGTGGACGCATAGAGGTGGTCTCTGGTAAAACAAATTTCCGGAATTGTTCATTCAAATGCAACTTCATGTTGTAATCGGCGGTGTCCTTGAACTGAGCCTGCAATATCGTAAGAAAACTGTCATTCTGGTCTGTGCACTGATACATTCCGGATTTTATAATCCGGAACTAAATTATATAATTCGAAATATTAAATCCAGAACTTCCCGATACACCCTTTGTATGAGCCTTAAATGCGCTTGCATGTGGCGTAAATGCTACATTTCAGATTTTATAATCCGGAAGTCATTGACATTGTCCGGATTATAAAATCCGGATTGCACCAGTACAAGAAATTAAAACAGAAAATCATGGGCAGAACCTAAAGTAATACAGTTTTTTTTTTAAAAAATTACCTGAAGAATATCCCATTCTGGCAATAGAGAGATGTCTTCTTTATTTGGAAGCTTCGGGTTGATGACAGTCCGTCATTCGCTATTTCTAGAGTCTTTTTATATGTATTTTGATCACAAATTGGAGTTCACAAGGCAACTTATGCAGCAAAAGAGTAGAAAATACAAAGAAGAAAATCGTGTCACGATTTGGTAAAAACGTGACACGATTTTAGAAGACCAAAATCAAGCTTCGACATTGAAGAAATCGTGTCACGATGGCATAATCGTGGCACGATATGAGGAAACCCTAATTCAGTGATTTGCGATTCAAGGAGAATCGTGCCACGATTTACTTAAATCGTGGCACGATTTTAGGCGGAATTCTGTGCCTATTTAAGCTGAAGTCTATTCCAAAGACAAGGGTTACGATTTGGAGAGAGCAAAGTGAGATTTTGAGACCTAAAGACGGCTAGGAGGGCGATTTCTTCAACCTTCTATCAATTCATGTATGTTTTGATTCCACTATTGATTATGCTATTTGTAAACTCAATTATGAGTAGCTAAATCTCTTAGAGATTAGGTCTGAGATGATTCTTTGTAACCCTAATTGAACCATGTTGCTGTGAAACTCTATTTATTGTGAATGACAATCTAGTTTTTATTCAATTCAATTGTTCTTAATGCTTTTTTATTTCCTGATCAAATATAAACATGATTTAGTGAGAATGAATGACTACTGACCATAGCTTTCTACTTAGACAGAATTGAATTGTTCTAATAAACAGGGTTAGTCTAGGAATGGATAATCGTTTGTTAGTGATATTAGGTTAACGTGCTTAAACCTTCAAAGATTATTAGACCACCTAAGGAATTAGGGGTTGTAGTTTGAGAAGAGGGTCCTAACTCAAGGGATTGATTAGGACTATTTTGTTAACTATCGTGGAACTAGAAAATTATTCATAAGAATAGGTGCATTATACCAATTAGGGGAACTCAGAAGATTCGAAAGACCTAATCTCATCTCTCTTCATATTTTCTAACCAAATCTATATTTTCTTACTCAATCTTTATTTTATGTTATTTAATTTTTTGCAATCAAATAAAATCTAAACAAAATAATTTATACATCCTAAATATTTACTTTATTTCTAAATTGAGATTAACACAGTCCTTGTGGGAACGATATTTTTTATTACTTCGATACGTTTTTAGTACACTTGCTAAAGTATCTATCACGGGTCAACCTCGTACTCGAACCTCAACCTCTTCAAGTGGGTGTGAATTTCATCCAAACGGAGGGCGGTTCCGTTTTTTATCTTCAAACCAATCATACACGCACACGGTAATCCGTAAGTGATCAAACTCAAACAACCACATTTTGATTTATCCGCACCAATTTCAAGTGCTTTATTGTAATCCACTACGAGATGATGTAAAGCTTCCCTTGAAATGTTCCGGATCAAATTAGACCACAACAACTTTCATTTGAACCTATGTTCAAGCATTATTATGCTCGTTTGAAATGAAGCATGTATTGCGGTATGTTGCAACTCTAGCATGTTATGAACGGATTGCCAGTTTGTACTCAAATCTCCCATACTACTACTCAAGTACTTTTTCAAACAAGCGTGTGAAGATTCAGCTCTATTTATTGTAGTATTCCTCATATGAAGGTTTTTGTCAACCCAAAAGCTCATAAACTTCTCTTTAACCGGATCCAAAATTTTCTTTTCAACATATTCCAAAAACTCGGGAAATTTTGCGCATAGAACTTTGAACCGGGTCCAATTATCAATATATGTTTCCTCTGTGTCGGAGTCCACAATATCCATCCATGCAGCCATCACAGTCTACACCACCGACGCATGCTTAATTGCTTGTCCATTCTTGCCTTTGAGATCCGTCACTTTGCAATCCAATTTACACTTTGCTCTCACATTTTGTCCGATGTGATATGAGCACAACATAGTTGTAGCTTTAGGGAAAACATATTCCACAACATTGATCAAAGCATATTCCCAGTTAGTGACAACTACTTTGGGATGGAGATCTTTGGAGTGCAACATCTCACAAAACCTCTGAAGCGCCCAATAAACATTGTCTTGCCTCTCAGACATCATATAGGCAAAATCAATAGAGAATGTTATCATGGTAGAGGTGTTACCAACAAACTCAAGCAGTGGAAGACGACACTTATTTGTCTTGTATGTTGAATCCAAGACAAGCAACGTGGAGAACGTTTTAAACAACTTGATAGAATATGGATGTGCCCAAAAAACATCACTGACAACCTCAGAATAAAGATACTTCCTACAATGATAAACATTATCAACCAAAGACTTCAAGAGATGTTGCATGTCATTCCTCGTACCTCTAATGGACCGCCTATATCTATAAGAAGCATTACAAACGTGTTTGATAGTAGTTGAAGTGGTACAATTCCTCTTCTTTAAGTTGGTAAGCATTTGCCTCGGAGGAACGTTTGAATCCACCATCTCTTCAAGGTGAACGCGTTCATTTGGGTTTAGACGACCGACAATTTTATGACCTTTCAACACATCTGTCATGTCATGGTTGTGTTTACCATCACCAACTTTGAGGCTCCATTCACCACCAGTCAACATGTAACCTCTCAGCCGAAACGGACACTCACATTTAACCGAACCAGCTATCTCGCACCGACTCTTTCTCTTATACTCGGTGTATGAACCTCCCCTTTCACATATCAAAGTAACAAATTTACCGATAACAGTGGAAAAACCAAGCTTTCTAGCTTTCTCTCCAACCCACTTCAACAAATCATTCCGTGTTGCAAACTTGTGTTTAGTGGTAAAATGTTCTCGCTGGTCGATACAAACAACAACAACTGGAGGTGGTACAACAGGAGGAATAGGAGGAGGAGGAGGAGCATCCTCTGCTTTCGAACCACCTAAAGAAATTTCAAGTTTTGGTGGTGGTGGTGGGGGATTCTCGGATTTGGCATTACCGGAATCATGCGCATCTTCAAGTAAAAGAAGCAGCAACGCATTAGGAGGTTCAATCTTAGGTAGATCAAAATTTGGGGCATCAATCGGAACAACCATATCTGAAAACAGTGCATGTATAGTCAGAAAATGAACACAGTTTCTGTACTGGTGCAGTCTGGATTTCGGACTTTGGAAAGCATGAATCCAGTCCGAATTGCATAGTCCGAAAAGGTACGGTACATATCATATGACGTGATCAAAAGGATTTTTACTCATGTTATCTTCTTTCATTAATTGCTAATCTTCTGGATTTAATTTTATTTTTTTATTTTCAAATTACCATGCAGATTCTAGGATGGAGTCATGTAATTAACATGTTAATGCAATACTCATTTCTTTTTAAAAAAAGCATACATAAAGATAAGATGTCAAATAATTCATCCCCTTCCTTCATAACCAACAAAAAGCTAACTAAAAGAAGTGTTTTTGGTTTGGTTTCAAAAACAAGAAATCAAAGTACACAAACAAACAAAAGCACAAATGTGATTTAATAATGATTTAAATAAATAATAAAAGACAAACCTGCAATGTCCTTGTTTGCAAATTCAACTCCAATGGTAGATTTAGACTCCAAACAAAACTCATTTCGTATATTAATACCGGGACCACGCACGAATATTCACATGTTTGAAAGTATTTTCACATATTTCCGTTTGCTTCTCTTGATGTAAAAGGGTACATATTTCAAGTATACAAAAGAAACCTTAGTTTTAGCAAAAACACCAAGAGGATTGGTAACGGACATTAGCGAAATTCTAATTACTGGGTCCCTTCCTCTAAAAACCAAAGGGTTAAAAAACTTAACAAATCAAGCATTGTGAAAAGCAATTGACGTCGATGAGCATTACTTCGTGATTCTTAATTATTGCAAATTAGTAACCACTTATGTAGAGAAGTCATGAGAATGCTGATAGACACCTGATAGCCAAGTCGAATTATGAAATGCTTATAGTCTTAGAAAAATATAAGTTAAAGAGAAAATTTGGGAGTAGAAAATTCCTTGATATTTTGGGTATGATGTGTCACTCTCTTTTGGTCCTGGAACATTGATATGTTGTTGGTATCGACGCTCCTCCGAACTCTCCAACTAGTTGTATCAGAGTCCTGATTCTACTTGCTGAGAAATTGAAAATAGGAATGAGATCCTGATATTGGATCAAGTATATATATGAGGTGGAAACTCACACTTGGGGGAAATTGTTGGACTGTGAGTGGTAAAGTACCATACCACCAAAGAATAGATAAAATATTGAATATATACACACACATAAAGATTAATTGACACCAACGTATCAAACTTAATATACGACACATTTGATACTTCTTTACTACATATCATGTTACAAAATTCACTTTTGAATTGAAAGCTATCATCACATAGATCTTGTTTATAAAATTTGATATTAATCGGATATCATTTGATGTGCCAATGAATTGCATCAAAATTAAAGTCTTATAAACTTTTATCAACATGTTAATTTTGATGTATCTCGTTGATATATGATAAATATTAAATTATATATACATAATTCATGTGATGATAGCTTTTAATCTAACCATTAATTATACTCCCTCCATCACCTATTATAAACAATGGCTACTATTTTACAATTTTTAAGAAAATTGGTTATCCATGTTTATTCTTAATACCTAAAAATTGAGCATCCACCCTTGTAAAAGAATTTAATCATAAACATGATTCTGACACACACTAAGCAAATCAATGAAATGCAGTGTCCACATTCTCAATCTCAAGTAAATCCTAAAAAAATTATTTATTTTTTAAAAAAAAAAAAACCCAAAGAGTGAAAAGCACAAGAATGTAATGGAAGTAAGAAAGAAAGGAAACCCAAACCCTTCTCTCTCCCCCAAAGAGTGGAGTAAAAAAAACAAAAAACTCTAAAGCTAGAAAAAAATGATAACAACCTTACAAAAGGTTAGTATATAATTCTAAAGAAGAATTATTTAGACTGTTCCCAACCTTTTTAATATTACATGGTAAAGTATTCTTCTTATGCTATTAAGGTCCATTCAAGAAAGGATCATATATTTTAGTTAAATATTTTATTTTTCTCTTATTATTAGACAATCTAATTCGGTTTTTAAATATATCCACATGAATAAATTTCTTATATTTCTTATCTAGAACTTTTGCCCTTTTAAAAAATTTATTGTTTAGTTTCTTTCTTTTTTTCTTTATTATTGGAGCTCGTGACTAGATGAATTAAGTGATTTTACATGATAAGCATGATGTAGTGACGGAGCATGTGGGGGATAGGGAAGAGCGTTTGTGTTAAATTTAAGGTTGAGAAAAATAAATTAAATAGGTTAGCGTTTCAGAAACACTCTTTTGTAAGATGTTCTCCAAAAAGTAGAAGCTCAAGTTGAAGTGAAAGCGGAAGTCCACGGCTAGAAGTTCTTCCAAAAGAGAAGTTACAACTTTTACTGATCTCAGTGTTCCGTTGACATATGAAAATGTTGTCCAAGCCACAGGCAATTTCAATCTAAACAACTTAATTGGGGGTGGAAGACTGGGATCAACTTATAAGGCCGAGATATCTAAAGGATTCTTTGTGGCAGTGAAACGTCTGTACCGTGAACATTTCGAAGGTGCTAAACACTTCAACGCAGAGATTAAGGCCCTTGAAAATCTTAATCATCCAAACCTTATCACTTTGATCGGATACACCAGAAAAACAAAGTACTAATAAATAGATCCAAGAGGAGGTCCTCCTCTTGCATGCACGCACGCGCACACCAAAAACATCACAACAACAATATATATAGTCACAATATAACCCATACAACTGTTCATGTCAAATAAATTTGAAACAACCCAAAAAAATAAACAAATTCATAATAAAGTAAAAGCACAGTCTAATTATAATAAGAGCGCATAGTGATCAATGATAAAAATAAAAAATAAAGGCATATTTAACTAATTACAGTAAGTTACTATGATCTGCCCACATTTAAGCTTAACTCTGGAATGTACATGTTTTAATTTGCATATACCTTAATTCATTTGTGTTTTGTCAAAAAAAATTATTTAGCTTACTTTTTTCTAACATATTTTACTATATATATTCATAGATAGAGCACAAGCACATCATCACCTCCAATACCAGTAGAGCACATCTCCTCAGCTTCTCTCCCTCTCAGTTTCAGGTAACTCCCCCTTCTCACCCTTTTATATTTTAATAATAACTATTTTTGAAAATTTTATAACTATTTTGTAAAATGAATAAACTTTAAACTTTAAAATTGTTTTTTTTAACAAAATAAAACACGTTTGGTAACATTTTCTTTGTTTTTTTCTTTCAAAAAAAAAAACTATTTTGTAAAATAAATAAATTTCAAAATTTGCTTTTTTGAACAAAATAGAACATATTTGGTAACATTTTCTTCGCTTTTTTCAGTCAATTTTTTCTCCACTTGTGCTAGCCCTTTTATTTATTTTTATTTTTAATCTATACTTACTTTTGCTTATTTATGAAATTTGTTTAGTTTTAGATATTTTGCTCTCTTCACACACTACATACATATTTTTGCACACATTTTATGAGTGAGACGACTCTATACCCGAGCCTGAGTGTTACCTAGGATGAGCGGAGATTGTTAGTGATGCCATTTGGGATCCACTTCCAGTCTGATTTATCACAAAAATCTCATCTAGAGGTGTGCTTTTTCATTGTATTCCACACCTAATAGTTTATCTATTGTTGTGGATAATATTATGAAAGAGACTTTAGACCAAAATATTACCTCTAGAAACCAAAATGAGGGAGATATTTTAGAGCTACATTGGAGAGTTTTCACAAGATAAAAGATCCATAGACCAACAAGATAGAATCGTGCTGTATTTGTACAATCATTTTAAGACACAAGAGAGCACTTTTATTGTTAGCTTCTACATGGCGCATATTAATCTGTTCGCTCACATGCTTATATATATAATATTTGATTGGATAAATAAAATTAAATTGATACTAAAATGGTTTAATTAATAGAAGATAAGTTTGAAAAATAAAACAACAACAAAAAAATTTACCCTATAATATGTAAATAATATAAAAATACATAAAATCAGCACACCCTTTTTTTTTAAGGAAGCAATCAGTAACCCAAGTGAATATTCTGTTTTTTTGAAAAAGAAACATACAAAAATGTAATGGAGTATTTGATTTTGCTAGAATTCTTCTGCTTACCTCTTCTCTGAATTTTGTGGAGAAAGTTATGATTGACAGTGTGGTTTTAGATACCAAAATTATTTAGGAGCAGCGATCAAACTTTGGTGATGATTTTTTTTTTTCAAAGTGGAGTTAATTTGACTTTGGATATAGATTTTTTAGGTGATGGATGTGGCAAGGAAAAAATGTCGAAAGAAAATATTAGTAGTCTTTTTAATATTTATGGTGGTAAAGTATTCTTCTTCTTTTATTAAAGGTGACTAGATGAATTAAGTGATTTTACATGATAAGCATGATGTAGTGGCGGAGGATGTGGGAGTATTAGAGCTGGGGGGGGTGAGGGGAATCAATTAAGGATATGAAAGCTTCTCATACAATTCAAGGGAAAATTCCAATAGATTGTACTTTAAAAATCAACATTAATAAATGGTGTTATCATAGAACATTCATACAATCACGATGAAGAAATAAAACGTTATCAATATTAAGGTATAAATTCTTAAACTAGATGGTTTATCCATCATCTATGAAGTTTGAATGTCGTATTTATTTAGACACACGCACGCATGCACGCGCTCGCGCGCACACAACTATACATATAATCGAGTTAAAATATGAATCAAGCGAACCGAACTATAAAAATAGTTCAAGTTCAACGTATTTAATTAAAAAAACTTCATTTTCAATTCAAGTTTTGACCAAAATTCAAATTATTGAGGTCCCTTCCTCTAAAAACCAAAGGGTTAAACAAAAAAAATGTCTTTATTATATCCTTCACAATTAAACCTTAGTTTTAGCAAAAACACCTAAGCCTACACAATAGCTAGCACACTGCACACTTTGCACACATGCATTACAGGGATGATAGTGCATTATACAATTTTTAGAAATTTATCAAATTTCTAAATTTTCTTTCACAAGCATTGGAGTACATTTTCAGGTTTTTTATTTCACATTCATATTTCTGTGTACTTTTTTTTTTTTAAGGAATATTTCTGTGTACTTCTCATAAGAATAATTAAATGGTATATATTTCAATACAAAAGAAAAGTGAGTGTTAATAGCATTCCTCTTAGCAAAAGAAACTCAGATATGCACTCAACTCCTCAACACCTTGTCATCACTCATCATGCACATTGCTTTTCTCCATTTTCATATTCTCTCTAACTCACTATCACCATTCATAAATAGTAAAAAAAACAAAATTGTGTTAATAATCAGCTTCTCCCCCCTCTTAGTCTCGGATCTGCTGTGTTAGCACATCCATCATCATATATCAAACAAAGGTATGTATTTTCGTTAAACCCTTTAATATTAAGGATAAATAAATAAGTTAAAAGTTATTTGTACCTTCTTGGACAACTGTTTTTGTGTATATTTTGAAATGTTATTCTTGTATAATTGTAAATAGGTTGCGGAGCTTGATACTACCATTCGGTTGGAACTTCAGTTTAAAATTAAGTTTTTTTTAACTAAATGCATTGAACTTAAATTAAACTATCTATATAGTTCGGCGCTTTGGTTCATATGTTGACCTGATTACATGTATAATTATGTGTGCACGCGAACGCATGCGTGCGTGTGTCTAAATAAATACGACATTCAAACTTCATAGATGATGGATAAACCATCTAGTTTGAGAATTTATACCTTAAACGTTGATAACTCTATTTCTTCAGTACGAATGTTCTATGATAACAACACTTAACAGTAATTTTTAATGTTGATTTTCAAAATCCCATCTATTGGCATTTTCAAACTGGGAACAGTGAAAGTCCTTGCAAACTGTTTTCTATGCTTTTCTACACCAACATCGTTTGAATTTGGATTATCTATGCTTTTATATTGTTGCAGCGACTTGATATCATTTTATCTAATCGTTCCTATGTTGACTCTTTAACATTGTCAGCTGATCCGGACACCGGACAATTAAGCAAGGAAGAGTGTAGTTCATATATGTTTGGTTTGTGCTACTTAATTGGTTTTGAGATTGGACTTTTGTCCTATTTAAATGTTGTGCCCACCATAATCTATTTCTACTACTGATACACTAATCACATTTTAAGGAATCAATTACTTAGTCATCGAAAAAAGCGATTCCGATTCTTATTTTAGTATTTTCTCTGTTCTTTTTTAATTGTCACTTTTAAGTTTTTTACACAAATCAAGACAACAAATTTTCTTGATTTCTTCTGTTCATCAAATTTGCCAATTGTCTTTTTATTCATAGATAGAGCACATCACCTCCAATACCAGATATAGCGAAGAAAGAAGTTGATTACCACGGGTTTGTGAATTTGGTCAAAGTGTTTAATATCATCAAATTGTCACAACACAAACATCTCACAAAACGTGCAAAAGAAAATCAACTAGGAATACAACAAGAAATTGTTACTTTGTATGATTATGATGTGGAAACCATTTAAGTTACTACTACTGTACAGATAAAGCTTTTTTGTCCGTTACCAATCCTCTTGTTTTTTCTTCAAAAAAGAGTGCCTTTAACAAAGATTTAGGTTTAATTGCTTAATTTGTTTAACAAAGATTTGTTTCTAGTATAATGTAGGCTACAAATGCCCAATACAGAGGAGATTCTAAAGCTTTCTCCGTTACCAATTCTCAAACTAGATGGTTTACACATCATCTTTGAAGTTTGAATGTCGTACTTATTTATATATGCGCATGCACGTGCTCGCATGTACAGACAACTATACGAAAAATCGAGTCAACATATGAATCAAGCGAGCCAAACTATATAGATAGTTCAAATTCAACGTATTTAGTTAAAAAACTTATTTTTTAATTCAAGTTCCAACCGAAATTCAAATTACTGAAGCCTCTTTCTCTAAAAACTAGAGGATTAACCGACAAAAAACATGCCTTTATTATATCCTTCACAATTAAATTAATTTTTAAAATTTTAAATCTACGCCACAGTTTAAGAAACTAAACAACTAACTACAAATTTTAGTCATTCTTATTTCTAAACTAATTTTTCTTGAGCAGTGTAAATATTATAAAATTAATTAAAATCAATAAAATATATTAAATTGACATAATATAAATAGAAATTGTGATATTCCCGTCTTTTTCTAATGTGTGTGTGTATATATATATATATATATATATATATATATATATATACAATGAAAATAATTCTTATAAATTGAAGAAAGTATACATGCTTATGGAAATTAAATTTTGCTAAATTTTAGGAGCATACCTCACATCCCTTAAAACGAATTTATGGTTATCAGACATCTTTACATGGTACCAATAACTTGGATCTTGCAAGCTTTGTTGTTTTCGAGTCGAACAACTCCGTCTTCTTTTAACTCCAAAGTCTCAAAATACTTCTTTCTAGAACACATGTGATCAGAGCAACCCAAGTCCAAGACCTAACTATTTTTTGGTTTCCAATTTGTGACCGCTAGTGCACCTGCACTCTCCTAACCATCTTCATCGGAAGTCACTGCAACTTGAACCGAAGAACTACCATTGCCCCCATTTTAGGACAATGCTTCTTGAAGTGATCGGGCTTATGACAAATGAAACATCGATATTTCAATTAAACAAATCCCTTGGACTTAGACTTAGACCTCGACTACCCAATGCCTTTTCCTATATGCTTACTCCTTCCCCTTGTAATATTCAAGCCTTCACCACTTTCATCAACCTTTCAAATCTTTGAACTTGGTTAACTCCTTGGTTCTCAAATCCGTTTAGACATCTTCAAAAGTAGTGGTGTCTTCCTTTCTATAAAGGATGATATCTTTAAAGTGCTCAAAAGACTTCAGTAAGGAACATAGTAACAACAAAACCTTGTCTTTATCTTCGATATTCATTTCAATGTTTGCCAAGTCATCAAGAATCATGTTAGATTCCATCAATTGCTCCATGATAGGTTTAGACTCCACCATCTTGAATGAGTAGAGTTGTTATTTCAAAAATTGTCTACGAGCTAAAGATTTTGTCATGTACAATGGCTCCAACTTAGCCCACATCGATGTCACAGTAGCTTTCCTCGCGACATCCTTTAAAACCTTATCTTTGAGACATAAAACAATATCACTATTTGCTTTGTCTATCATCTTACACTTCTCCGCTTGTGTTAAGTTAGCTTACGTCGACGCAGCTTCATCCTTTAATGCTTTAACACACTTTTATTGTGTCAAAACCGCTTGCATCTTAACTTTCTCTAACCCAAAATCATTAATTCCGATGAACTTCTCAATGTCACACTTTGAACCCATGATACACACTTAACCAATTTGCTCATTTGCCCCACAATGGGTGTCAATTGTTGTGAATTAGAACAATAAAATCACACCAATAAACTTAGATGTGTGGAGTAAAGGAAGTAGTAATCAAGAGTAAAGTAGCCTCAAGCAGCAACAACAATAAACAAACCTAGATCTAAGTGTGAAGCAACACCACAAGCATATCCGAAGCAACAAAGATAAGAAAGATGGGAGAAACAATCCACCGAAATTTGTTTACCCAGTTTGGATAAATTTATCCTACATTTGAGGGAGAGAGCAGCTCTCTAATCCACTATGTAATGAGTGATACAAAGAGGTTACAAGATGTTATCTTACAAGCTCACCAAGAACATATCCTAATTTCTACTCATTTTTCAAGTCACTAAAACCCACAATGAATTCTAAGAGAACACACTAAAGAAAACTTTGTAACCTTCCCCTAATGAGATCTCACTACCCAAGGTGTTTGTGAAATGTTTTCCAACCCAAGAACCTCTCAAAAACGCTCAACACTAAAGTTTCCTTCTTTGGTTTACCAAAGTTCTCTATCTTGAAGTTTGTCCAAAAAAATTGAAGAATGAAGCGTTAAATAGTATTCAGACCCTTTTCTAAATAAAATAAATAGTATTCAGACCCTGTCAAAATCGTGTCACTGTTTGTCTAAATCGTGTCACGATAAAGCTCGTACATAGTACAATACTATATCTTGATCCGAAAAATCGTGCCACGAAATTTTCAATCGCACCACGATTTTGCTTCGAATAACTTAGCCACATTCTGACTTAAAAACCTTGCCACGATTTACAAATAGAACTTCTAGAAATTTCCACAATTTTGAGTCAAATTCCACATAATTGGTGCACGATAAATACTTTATTTCAAAGGTTCCTATAGTAAAACGGATATCAAATATCAAAGAGATGTAACTGGGCACGGGTCACATTGTGCATCCTCGCAGCATTTGTTGTAAATGTACCGAATCATACAACACCATTGCTCCAGTATTTTCAAAATTTAATCAACATTGGAAGTTTTCACTTTTCATGCAATGCGAAGAAGTGTATTTCCGTCGCATTCCGCTGGTAATGATGGCCCTAATATCCAAATTAAACAATGGTAAATACAATTGATGCGACCTTGGCTGTGGTCACATTGTAGTTGTTGGGACCCAAATTTAATTATAAGTTTGATATTGTGACTACATTGTAGTCTTTTAAAATGTACAATTAGACTCTTTCTTATGATAAATTAGCCTAATGAAATTTCAATCTAATATACTTGTAAGTTTGTGGTCACAACACGAACTTTTTTCATAGATAAGACTATCTTTTTTTCTTTATTAATCTTAGATTCTTGACAAGAACGGATGCCTTTTGCGCTACCGGGTGTTGGCATTTAACACATTTGATCTCAAAAACTAAATGTTTCTTGTGCTTTTCGCAAGAGATGTTCCCAACATTGCTGGTGGATCCCCTTTCTCTCGAGCCGTCACCAAAACCTTAGTTTTCTTCTCCTTCATCGACCAAAGAGGGATGATTTATAGTCAATTTTTTTTATCCAAAATCACCTCTCTAACCTATTTTCCTATTTCCCTTTTATTGAAATAAGCGATTTTCACATCTATTTTGTTTTTTCTTTTGTGATTTTGTCGTCCTAGTGCGACTTTGTTATGTTTGTCATCTTTATACGACGTTGTTTGTCTTTTTTGTTTCGTTCAGGTATTTGCTCGATTCAGATTGTCAGATCAGCTTCGATCCAGTGCAGATCAAATCAATGACTTTGGAGTCGTCAATGTTGCAGACCCGGAGATATGGGTATTCTGGCGACTTAAATATAGTCATATGTGTAGGCTTTAGTACTTTGCCGTTTTATACTATTAACATGGATGTTGTGAGTTTGTTCACATATTCATCATTTTTGTTTTTAGCGAATTTTCATTGTATAGATGTACTCTATCAATTTGCATTAATGAATATCGTTTCTTTTTAATGACATTTTAAAGGATTTTTCCTTTGTCTATAAATAAGTATGTATTTCTTTAACATACCACTCACTATAAGATATCTATTTCTCTTATCTTTGCATAGCAAGCTTTGTTATAATGGAAAATATGTTGAAGATTTTTTAAAATTTTATGTTATTACTTATTGCTATTGTAGGCACTCTAATTGGAAATGTGCAAGGACGTCTACCACCATGTTGCACAGGTCCAGTATGCGACCCTTCTGTCTGTCATCCTACTCCATGTTGCCAGCATCCACCTAGTCATGTGAAGCCTTAAAACTTCACAACCTTTTATTACTTTTATACCAATCATTTCATAATAAAGAAATTATCATCTCAAATGTAATAAAATTGCATAAATAAGATTGGTTCTTAATCTATATTATGTTGGTCTATTATTGGAATTTTTGGGTGAGTATATATATTTATTATCAAACGCAATGACACAAATACATTTAGCTTGGGACCTGCTTGATTATAAATATATGTGTTAAATATTGTTTACTCCATGCTATTTGAGTAAAAACACAATTATTACTAAATATTATTAGATATTATAGTATAATAAAATAATAAGAAATTAAAGTCAGTCAACATATGCTTAAAGAATAAAAACAAAGTCAATCAACATATAAAAAAATACTTAATGAGATAAAAAAAAATGAATTAATGATTTCTATTCATTAACATATTAATTTTGAATTGTGATATATATTTTAGAGGATTCTTTCTTTGCCTATAAATGAGTAGTATATATTGCTATAAGATATCCAATTTACTTCTCATTGCATACGAAGCTTGGTTATAATGGAAAATATACTCAAGATGTTCTTAAAGTTTGTGGTGATTCTTGCTGCTATAGGAGGTGCTCTAGTTGGCAATGTACAAGGTGACACACATCTTGTTGTGAAAGAGGAGATATATGCAACCCACCACCTTGTCTTAGGCGCCCATATGTTGTGATCCACCATTGAAGGAAATGAAGCCATAAAACTCGGTTTCACTTGTATTATTTTTACACCAATCATTTTGTATTTACAAAAAGTTCTTCTCATATCTAATAATCTCATTAATAAAATTGGTGAATAAATTTTATGCATAAATGGTGTAAAAGTATATTTATCTTCAAGTATTCTTACCTCTTAAGTGTACTATATAATAATACATCTTTTTTGTGATGATCATTGTACATGATGGCCAATAGTTTTAGTTTCATTAATACTACTAACGAAGCTTACATTTTTTACATCGAAAAAGATCTTATATCTTTAGTCCCTAAAAAATGATATGGTATTTTAGAAGTTTGATGAACCATATTATATTGAAGGGTTAAATATATTTGATCTTGGTACTTTTATGCATTTATGAATGTTCATAAATCGATTTATGTTTTGAATGATTATTAACCTTAATTTTTGAGATTCAATCTAATATTAATTGTTGATTAGGTAATCATATTCTATTACCGCCTTTTTGACAAGAGTTTAATGCACAATACAACCTTTCGATGGTCATAGGCTCACTTAAGACATCAAGGGGGTTATGGTCAGAGAAGCCAGGTTTAGTGTCAAGGCATACGATTTAGCTATTTTGTTAGAATGTCATGAAACTAAGTAAACAATTGCAGGATTTGGACCCGGCTACCGATTATCAAAAGAGAAGGGAATCGAACGTGACCTAATCGCTCTTTTATTAGTTTTCACCATTAATTATGCAACCCCCTAATTTACATATCATAATTATAATTGTGGTCGTTAAGTAGAAATTTCATAATCCCTATGAAGATGAATTTATAAATACTATTGTGCAATGAGAATTTAGTACACTTGCATCAGCTAGAAGCTCGTATCAACTCGTTGAAGGAAGAACTCCAAATGGAAGAAAGTAAAAGAGAAGAAGTATCAGCAGAGGCGGAGCCACCCCCCAGCTAGCCTGGGCTAGTGCCCAGGCTCGGCTCCAACTTTCTTTGTAGCAAGTCAAACCATTACTAGAATTTTTAGCTTATCCTGCGGATTTACCTCCGGATTTTTGTGTAAATTCCGCAGTAAACACATTTCCTACAGATTTTGCCAAGGATTTAGGTTCCGCATGAAAGATATATCCGTAGGAAATGTGAAATTATTCGCAGGAAGGAAGTAACGTTTTGCGATAAATTTTTTGTCCAGGCTCTATAAAATTCCTGGCTCCGCCACTGAGTATCAGAAGTAATTGTTGTGGTCAAATCTACCCTAAGAGACATCGAAGGATTTTATTCTATCATTACGACCTTTTATGGAATATAACATGTTCTAAAGAAGTTTGCACTGAAATAGCTGTTAGAAGAGATAACTTAGAACAGGTTTAGGTTAAGATTCAAACCCTTATATATTTGTAATCGTTCTAGTATGTATATTTTTTAAATGTAATTAAAATGTATAATTTCTGATGGACTTTTCTAAATGTAATTAAAATGTATAACTTCTAATAGACTTTTTGAGTTATCTTCTCGTAAGTATCTTGGTTTTTTTTATCAACATACAAGTTTAGGTGCTAGATCTTGACCTGACTTAGAAAAATCAATTTTTCGCTTCTCTTTAAAAAGTCTTGATTCTCGTATAGTTTCAAAAATTCCTTCTACTTTCACTACTTCATCTATTCCACTATTGACAAGAAAGTTAGAAGCATAAGCTCAATTATTTGTGGGCCATAGTAAATTATTGTTCAATCCAAAATGCATAAAAATGGATATCCGACATCTTCAAATTGACCCTGCAAATTGTTATTAGATTCTAGACATTAACTAGTGGGACAAACGATAGACATACATAACTATAAATTCTTCTAACCGTGTGCAAGTTGCATGTCGAAAGTTGACAATCTAGAAGCATAAGCATATATCAATATATACTTATTGTCTCATGGCAAAATTCAAAATGAAATAAGGACTAATGTAATTTAATAGAATAGTAGCAATGATTTGGTTTAATCTTCGCTACATCTTGTGTTCTTTGTATGGTATGCGGTATATATGGTTTGAGATAGAACTGTGGTTTGAACTTTGAAATAAAGGGAAAAGGATACCCTTTAATTTACAGGGTACAGTATTACTGTACTTGCAGTGGATCAGATTAGGGTTCAAGCTTATATTTTCCATAACTATAAATATTTATTTTGCTTATTTAAAAAATAAAAAACATGTCCATGAGATGATATTTGGTGGTATAGTTTTTTTTTTTTTCTTTTTGAGGGAATTTGGTTGTATGATTGAAAATGATTAATGTAGGTTCGAGATATTACTTCTATATGAGTTGAAAAAAAAAATATATTGCATATTTTGCTTAATAATTTTGTTAGTTTTCTTTCGTTTGTTTCAAGTTTACTATATTTATTTTTGAAAATAACTTTTTCTAGAATATTAAAAAGAGAATGTTTTTCTTAGACATTTAAAATAAATGTTTGGTTAATATTTATAGATTCTCAAAAACAATTATAATAGAGAAGTTAATGTTTAGTTAAACATGAGTTGATTTTCATGTGTATGAAATTTTTTATATTCTTCTCACCATTCTTCATGAGAATGATTTTCTTTCCTAAAAATCTTTATACCAGAAATAAAACTTAATAAACTTATAACAAACACTAAAATGCATATCTTTATCATTTAATTTTCAGAAATATATAAAGATAATTGAGACAAGATATATTATTTGAACAACAATTTATGGGACAACTAACAAGATAACTAAAGATAAATAAAGAAAAGTAGGTATTGATATGAAAATAAAAATAATAGAAAAAGAAAGAAAAAACACAATATAAAGATCAAAGATAAAATTGTCATCAAATAGTTGTTCAAATAACATTTCTCTTTTAAACAAACACATGACTATTGCTAAGATGATTATGTTAGGTTTTATATAATCTAAAAAAGGAATGGAATGTGTAGCACCGACCAAAATAATCCCCTCGGTGCATATCCTTATTCTAATTTATCCAAAAGGAATCACATATATAGTAAACGAAAATAATTCTATATTCATATAAAATTCTCCCACATACCTTTCCTCCTCCTACTTGGGTTCTTTTAATCACCATTTCCACCTGATTTATTTAATTTTAAATAAGAATTTACATGTGATTGTTAGCAAAATATTATTTTTGGGTATAAAAAAATGTCACACTAAAATGACAAAATCATACCAAAATATCAAATAAAAACTAAATATATTTAAAAATCACTTATTTAACATAAAAGAGAAAGGAAAAACAATTTGGAGTGGGGGATTTAGGGCCAAATTAACACCAAATCACCCCTCCCAATAAGAAGAACAAGGGGGTATCAAATGAAAGCGGCGATTGCAAATTAGGGTTTGTGAGAGAGTCGTTAACGCGGTTGATGTTTTATCTGCTTAACTAACCACAATTAAAGCCATATATTAGTACATTTTCTAAAGCACATTTCTACAAAACCATTTTCTAAGCTATGTGCATCTTCTAAAGATATGTCTGCTTCAATATGTTGAGTTTGCTTTAATATATTTTGCTTAGTTTCTTCAAAAAAATATGTTGAGTTTGTGAAATTTCTGCTTTGGAAGAATCCATTGTTTCCCTCCTTTTTTATCCCAAGGGTCGAGTAATCTAAGTTAGCGTTCTAGGTTTTGAGATTTTGTGCCACAAAAATGTTTAAAAGAAGATAAATTTAGCTATGAAATATATCATATGACAAACTATCTATAGGTGATCTTCTAGCTCAATCAGTCGAGAGTCTAATATCCTCCTATCACCTTTCAAATCCTACAATCAACAAAACTATTTGTTTTCTTTTGGTTTTCCATAGGCTCTATCCTCTTAGATAAACAAATGTAAGGTGTGTTGGACACAATATGAATATCACTCCAAGTTTGAATTCAAACCTTAGTCTATTGTGTGAATCTATCGTAACAACTTGATTTCCAAATAGAATATTTGATAATTACACTAATTTTTAGTAAGGTTTGCAGCGGTAAAAGGAGAATTTTCAAAATACTTTTCCCCAAAGGTTTGGGATATTGCATTCTCACATGCAACCCAAATAATAATGAGGTATTTTTTTATGGTCATAAGACGAAATCAATAATGTTTCGACACACATATAAAAAGATTCTCCTCAAAATATTCAATCATCTTTTTTTATCAATTTTCTCCTTATTATTAAAAAAAAATACTTTTTTACGTGTGTGACCAAACACTTTTTCTTTGGTCATGTGAGGTCATGTGACCATATTAGAATTTCTCAATAATAAAAGTCACTTTTTTGTATAAGATAGAAGCCACTTATTAAATTAAGACATCATTCTCAAAAAACATATCAAATTAAGACACCGGTAATATCACTTGGATAAAACTTGTACTATTATGCCCCCCTAGTCATTGGGCAAACCCTCGTAATACGATGACTGCTTGCACATATACATTGGATTGTAAACCCTATCACTTGTCCTCTTGCCCTTGTCTTCCTAAGTCACAAATTAATTGAAGATTATTATTGTAAGGAGCTTTTTTTCATTAATTAATATCTTAAGATAATCTTCCAAAAAAAAAAATATCTTAAGATAAGGAATATGATCTTTTTTCTTATATGAAAATTCTCCGCGTAAAGGAATTGAACTTAATTTCGGACATTATAAATAGCAGACACTCTTTGCCTTTCCTCTTCATCTTTATAACTTTTGCCTGCAATATTTGGTTAGTGAATACTCATCCAATATTTGACAAGAAATCTTGATAATACATCTTTAAACATCCTCTTCAGAAAAGAAAAAAGAAACACATCTTTAAACATGGATAACAACAAAAAGCAAGCATGGTCTTCTTCTTCTTCATCAACCGTGAAATTTGATCAACTTTTCGGTCCCAAGGACCCTTCGTCGGCGTCATCTTCCTCCTTATTTGGCTCCATTTTCCCACCACCACCAACACCATCTGTATGCATGGCTACAAACTCCTTTTTTTACCAAGGATTTATTTTATTTATCGTATCATATGCTGGCGTTTTACTTGAAAATTTTGACCGATCTAAATTTATCAAATTGCCTTTTTTATAAAAATAAATAAATAAATAATAGAGAGCTAGTAATGGTGAATGGTAGTTGAAATCTTTGACTTTAATATTCTTTCATAGCATGCCTGCATATAGTTTATCCCAATGCCTTAAAATGGCCATTTAAGAAAGGGTAATATTAACCGGTGTTTCTGAAGTCTTGGTTAAGGAAGCAAATATAGTAACATCACATTAGAACTTGTGCAGGTTAACTCGTTAAAAATCTAAAAAGTATTTCTTTTAATTTTAAATTTTTTATTTTTGGTTTCCTTAACCGGTGCTCCGGGAGCACCAGTTAACATATTAAGAAAATATAGTGTTGAGTGAAAAAAAATAGAGTGGTTAAGAACATCATGCTAAACTCGTCTGATATATGACGGCAATAGTAAATACATGTTTTGTCATTTTAAGGTAAGTTGGTATTTATATTCTTTTGTTGGAGTCCTTTATCTATCTAGTTTTTGTACAAGTTATGTCTTAAATATTTAAAAATCTAGACTGACCTAACTAGTTCGATATGAACTAGAAACCAGACATTAATTTTAGTGTGTGTTTGGTTTTTCATTTGCAACACACAAAAGCACGTTTATGTTTTTCAATGTGTTTTGGCCGTTATTTCCATAAGCTCAAATATGGTACCAAAAACGCACATATATACAGCATATTATTAATCACCTTAACTTTTTTTTATAAGGTTGAGGGGAGAGGATCAAGAACTCAAGAAGTGGGAAGCAAAAATCTTGGAGCAACAGGTAATTCTTTTAAAATATTCCCCTCATATATACCTCTATCTTGATTATATATAGACTACTGCTTTAAATATCTCTGCATTTATTTAGTAATGTTTATGTTTGGATTCGTTTTAGGCACTACTCCTAGTGATGGCATCTCTTATAACAAAAATACTTGTACCAATTATCAGAATGAGACAATGGAACCTAGCTACTACAGCTCTTCAATCTACTATGGTGGTCAAGAAAATTATTCCCCAAGAAACAGGACCACTGAACCCCACCATGTTGTGAGTGCCATCATTCTCATCCTTTTTAAGCCCTCGTTTAATTACCTGAGGAATTTATTATATCCTTCCTAGAAAAATATTCAAATATCTTGTAAATGATGAGATCTAATGAAATGTTTGAAACTTACTTAATAACTAAATTAAATTCTAAGAATATTATGTCACGAGTTGACTTTATAATTTTTATTAAGAATATGATTCAAAATAGCCACTAGAAAGATGATTGTTATTATTCACTTTTGCAGTTCAAGAAAGATAAGAATCATGGTGATCACAATGGTAACAATTCCAGCAGTGCTTCAAGAGGGGACTGGTGGGAAGGTAGGACTAGGAACCATAATTTAATTTATTTTGGCTAAGAAAAGTTTTCATAATTAAAAACTAGATATTAAAAAATGGCCACTATCATTAGTATTATGTCTTTGTTACTCATTTTCATTACACAATTTCGATTTTTCCAGGTTCCCTTTATTACTAAATCAGTGAGGCATGGTATTAAAATTTAGCATCCTGCAGGTACAGATTCCTTCTCCTTCATCTTCCATGACCAAACTAGATACAAAGAATTCAATGGAATGGATCATACCAATTAATTTTAAAAGAAAAAAAAATTATTTCTTTTTAATTAATTTTTCAACAAAATATTGTTCACCGTATTTCTTTTCTTCTTCTCTAAGATTGACTTGGTGTATGTTTGGTATCATACTGGATATACCCGAATCACGGTTATCCAACGTGATTTTGCAAAAGCTACGGAGTATAATTTTTAAAATATCGTGGTGGATCGCCACGTGATTCTACATACATACCATAATACCAAACATAGGCTAGGTATATTTCGCTTAAAATAAGGAGTGAGAGCTAGTTGTGAACTTGAGATTATTTGAAATTGATTTTGTTATTGTGTAATCTAAATATTCCGGTCTAAGCATATGTTTGGTTCATCTTCCATGTCCCTTAAAGTCGTGGCAAAGAACCATGACAACTTAGAAACTACACTTTATAACTTGTAGAAATCATGGTAAACACCTAGATATGGACGTGTGTTTGAAGCTTTTGGACGCAGTTCCAAACATACATTAAGAGTGATAGTCGAGATCCTTAGTGTGAAAACGAAGTGCTTTTTTTTATGAATTTTTTATTACTTTTGCATGCAAATGAAAGAAGATATTACAACTTCATGATTTTGTTTTTGTTGCAGGATGAAGATAGGCCACATAACTAGAGTATGCTCTACTTAGTTCCGTGGAAATAAATAAGTTAATGTACTATTATAGATCGTTTATGTTATTACTACCCTTTCATCCCATAAGTTGGGTTCTTTTTTTGTTAGCTAAACCGTTAAGGTAGTTTGGGGCAAAAACAACGTCGTGCTTTGTATTTTTTTTCTATTTTATATATATAAGAAAGTTATATATTTATATTTTATTTATATGATATGATCGTTTTTGGTTTTCTGGGTCTTCATATTCAGCTCATAGTATATGTTATTGGTATACAGGTTGGACAAAAATAGTGATACTGTATTGATTGGATAAATACATGGTAAAATAAAGTTTACATTCATAAATTAAACATTCTAAGCTTTCTAAAAAAAGATCGTTTACTCAAAACAAGGTTTCATGTACTTAAATTTTGTCCTTGGCAATTGGAGACATCATGTAATTGGTAAATAAACAACAACTTTTGCAGTTAAAAAAGAAAAATAAACAGAATAGCTGTTCTAATCAAATTTCATAATTTGTTGTCCTTTTTAAAAATAAGTTCAAACCTTGTAGAATTGTGTGAAAAACCGGATTTTCACATAGATAATTGGCGTCAATATTGTCATTGAAGATTGTTGGTGGTTGTGGTTGAGATAGTTTGATGCCAAGTTCAAATAAGAGTTGTTGCAACGATAATATTCGCATAAATGACGAGTTATTCTTTGTATTTGATGATCTGCGCTATTTATTTCTGGGCGGGATGGCATTCCCCGAGCCATATTGTACTTGGAAAAATTTGCAGCAAATAAAATAATAGTGGGACCTGAAAGTTCAATCTATAAAAAGGTGGATAATTTTGTGAGTATGATAAAACAGAAAAACCGAAAGTGTAATTAAGCAAAACAAAAAAAATTATCATATCTCTATGATTATCTTGAATTGAAGGAAAAAAAATTGCAAGGTTTAAGTTGTCTTACGGGGGACTACAACATTTTCAAATCATCACATTCTAAAAATATAAACCTGCATGCATGCATGGATGATAAAGTGCATTATACAATTTTTAGAAATTTCCTCTCTTTACATCTTTCACAAGCATTACTAGAGTACATTTTCAGGTTTTTTATTTCACATTAATATTTCTGTGTACTTCTCATGAGAATAAATGGTATATATTGCAAGGGAGCTTCTATGGTGCAGTCGGGAAACTGACTTTTTTGGAAAAGTTAATTGTTAGTTTTAGCAAAAAGAACTCAGATATGCACTCAACTCAACCCCTCATAAGTACTATTCTCTTATCGTTTGTTTCATTCATCTCCAATTTTATTCTTACTAACATTCAGCTTCTCCCCCCTTTTAAAGTACAGCTTCTGAAGTGCAACTTCTGATGTGCAGCTTTTGATGTCTTCAGAAGCAGAGTCTAGTAATAAACTTTGGTTAGCGTGTTAACCAAGGTAGTTAATTTGTTAGAGGAGTTTGTTACAACGTCCAGTTCAGTTGTATATATACTCACTCATGTGTTGTAAATAAATGACAATTTTCATTCAATAAAATTACACAAATCTTTTACTCATATCTCTTTTCTCTCTAAAAACCATAGAAACCCAGAATCTCAATTCCATCTTCTTCAATTGAACATAGTTTTAAGTGCTGGTTTCATTCTAATTTCATACATTGTTCCATCACTATGTATACTTTCATGTTCTATGCTTTTCTAAGAGGTCTTAAATGATGAAATTTAAGTGAATGGTGACGGTTGGTCTAAAGGTGAATTCGATGTGAATTTGGACATTTCTTATATGTAATATGTAAATGTCTCATAATTGTTTAGATGACTGATAAGATGAGTGGGAGTATTAGGACTCTCCCTAGCTAGGTGGATTCTCTATCTACGACGGGACGTGCAAGAAGGGGTAAACGGGACACCATTTATCGGAGTTAATCTATCTCCGCCTTACCAAATGATTTATATAATGGTTTAGGTTATTGAGGTTTTCCCACTTTTGATAACCTAGAGGATTGCTTAGTGATTGGATAGTGATGTTAATTGTGAATAATTAACTAATGTCTTATGATCGAGTATATATAATTTCCTAATTATAATTATATCTTATGGAAAATCTTGTTCAATGACAAGATTGTATTTTATTCCACGTCGGGAAGCTCACTGAGATAATTCATATCACACCCAATGTTGATTTCCATTTTTCAGGTAAAAGCCGTTTTAAAGTATCATCTAAGATCGGATCACAGTCAAAGTCTAGTTTTACAGTCTTTTAACATTGTCGTTTTTGTTTAAATTTGTTATTTATGTAATTTTGTAAACGTATTTTGTAATTCAAGTTATTTAAAGTTATTATAGTTGAAGTTCAAGTAAACTTTTTAAGATCTATTCCTAATTGAGATGGAAATGTTTTAAATTCTTTGGACTCAAATTGGAACATTACATTTATTGTTTTGAGTTTTTGCATTTCATTTAGAATTGTCGAGTTTCTATTGTATTTTGTATTCAGTATTAATTATTTAAAGTTGATATGATGATTTTTTAAGGTTGCATGTGATCCCTTTATTTAGTAAGTATTTTTTTTAAAATATTTTTGTCCATTTACATGGCTCATGCTTTTTTGTCCATTCACGTGGTTCATGGTCGTTGTCTCCCATTAGGGGTGGGAATAGGCCAGGCTTTGATAGGCTTGAGCCTGGCCTACGAAAAAATTTACAAGCCTGAGCCTGGCCTGTGGCCTATTATAGGCTGTTTTTCTTGGCCTGGCCTGACCTATTTAAAAGCCTGGACTGGCCTGAAAGCCTACTTACAGGCCTACTTTATATTAAGGTCATCAAATAGTTTATTTGGCCTACTAAATAAGCTAAACATGCCTTAAAGTCTACTTAAAAGCTTATTTAACTACAAGTAAATTTTAACTAGATTAAAGCCTACTTAAAAGCCTATAACAACAAAGCCTATTTAGGGACTAATAGATAGAGAAAAAGATGTTTATATTTTTAATGTATGCAATTATTTTAATATAAAAATATTTTTTAATAAATAAGTATTAATAGGCCGGCCTATTAGACTTAACAGGCTTTTCTGGAAGCCTAAGCCTGGCCTATTTAACTAAACAGGTCAGGCCAGGCCAAAACAGGTCAGGCCGTAGGCCCTTGTAGGCTAGCCTGGCCTATTCCCAACCCTATCTCCCATATATAGTTCTATTTTGTTATTGATGACAAATTAAATTAAATTTCACTGTCACACCTAAGAAGCAGGCCCGGCCCTTAGGGATGCAAACAGCTAAATGGAGCTGGGCCTCCCTAAGGTATGGGCCTCATATAAAAATTTATAGCCCAGTCAAAAATAATAAATATATTTAGCGTTAATTATATATCATGTTAGTTGAAGTAGCCTAGTGTTATGATAAAAAGCTGGTAATGCTTTGGTCATGGGTTCAACACTCACATTTCATGTTTTATGATTTTCTTTTCCTTTTTGCTTCTATAATTAATATTTGTAGTATGACAAGGCTTTGACTTAGACATTATTTTTTATGAATTTGAAGTTCATCTATCATCTCTTCAATTTAGCCAAATTATCCTTAACATATTTGATTATATATTTACAAATGAAAACATAATATAATTATTTTTTCTTATTTTGTTAGAACACTTCTTGTAATTTTTGGTCGATGCTTATTGTATAAGATAGTTAAACTCTAACAACAAATATTATAATTTTTTTATTTGCAAGAACAAACATTATAATTATTCTCTAAAAAAACATTACAAACCTTTTATTTTTGGCTTTGTACAAACTAAGGAAAAATATAACCTAGAAGATTGATAAAGATATTCGCTTGAATTCTAATTTTATATAATTGATTAGAATATTGATCTTTTATGTATTAGTTACAATAAACACCTTTTTTTAGTCTTAAGCTCAACTGGCAAAAATGCCGAAATTGTTAGGCCGGATGCCATGACCGGGGTTCGAACCCCGGTACCTCCACTTATGTGTGTGAGTTTATAATGGCTTTGCCATTTCGTCTATCTACCAAAAAAAAAAAAAAAAAAAGATCTTATTTTCAATTTAAAAGATAACTGTTGTTTTAAAAAAAATATATGTTTTTATTTTATTAGGGGGCCTATTTTTACATGAGAGCCGAGCCTCCAATTACCTAAGGACGGCCCTGCTAAGATGGTAAATTTGAAAGAGATAATACACGGTCTTGAAATATGTGGATGGTAATCTAGATACCTTTCCTCCAATTGATGTTGATATTAGATAACTAGGACTGGAAATGAGTCGAGTCGAGTCGAATCTGTCTGAGTTCGATTCGACTCGATAAGAATTGGTTCGGCTCGAAACTTGACTCGAGTTCGAAGCGAACATTTTTTTAAGTTCGAGTTCGGCTCGTTGTTCACGAACAGTTCGGTTCAGCTCGTTTACTCGAATTGTATATTTCACAAACCTTTTTTTTGTCAAAAATATTTGACATATTTAAAAAAAAAAAAAAAAAAAAAAAAGTAAAACTATGAAGTGTACATTACTACTGCAGCACAATCCATATACTACATGTATAGCTTTTACATTATAATTGAGATGCACTTCTCTCACACACGCGCGCGCGCGCACACACACACACTCATCGGGCTGGTTCATGAACCAAACGAGTCGAACCATATTTAGTTTAAGTTTAACTCATTTATTTAACGAGCTTAATTTTAAACTCAAGTTCGACTCATTAGATTCATGAATCAAGTTCAACGAATCAATTATTGAATTGAATCTCACACTATTTTCGAGTTGGTTCGGTTCATTGCCAACCCTAAATGTATGTGTGCAAAGTGTTTTTGCTACTTAGTATTCATTCAGTGAAGTGTCGTAGTCCCTCTCAATTCCTTAATTGATCATCATTCACACTTTAATTTTTTTTTGTTGCTTAATTTCCCTTTTTTATTAATGCTTTGCTCTCATCTCATGGTTATTTTTCCTATGTCATTACTTTGAATTGAACTAGTGATTGATTCACGATATTAAAATCAATTTTTTTAGGCTAAAATTCCAACAAATTATATCAGGATATTAAAATTAACTTTTTTAGGCTAAAATCATACCAGGATATTAAAATAAACATTTTTAGGCTAAAATTTCAACAAATCATATCTCTACTATTAGCCTTTTTTAAGCTAAAAATTAACTTTTTTATGCTAAAAATATGTGTTTGGACAAATTTCCAGCAAATACAAAAATAGCGGGACCTGAAAGTTCAATCCATAAAAAGTTGGTGAGGCCTACATTACCCTCTTTTGTTTAGGGAGTATTTACCCTTTCAAGATATCAACCAATCAAAATGTAATATACAAATATAACATTAAATGTCAAATAAATGAATCAATTTGCTTCTTTGTGCCTGGGTTGTTTGGAATGAACGTAATAACCGTATGTTTAACCATGTTGTTACCCCTATCCCCTGTTTACTTGATAAGATTAAGCTGTTGTCTCTAGGTTGGTTGAAAGCTAAAAAAGCTACCTTTGTTTTTGGGACTCAGCAGTGGTGGTCAAGCCCTCTTGTTTGTTTGGGTATTGGCTAAGGTTTTTCTGTTGTGTTTTGTATGTAATCGTTGTAACTCTTGGTTTCTGAGGTAGTCTCTAAAGGCACACCTTGTGCGTTTGGAACTACTAATTCGTATATAATTCCATTTTGGCTTGTTCAAAAAAAAAATTCTATAAAAAAGAAATCAATTTTATTAAGGTAACTTTTAATTTTTATTTAATTATATTTACGTATACAATCTTAATTAATTTACACTATAGGGCTTGTAACAATTAAAATTTCACATCAAATTCCACCCATCATAAACGTTCATAAATTTTGTTTCATTCCAAAACCTAGAACACACATAACGTGCAATTTCTTCTTCATTCTTCTTCCCATCTTGATTGTTCAATTCTCTCGTTTCAGAATTGCCGCCGTTTTCAATTATCGTGAGATCGTCGTTGTTTCCAAAAGCTATATCCACGAATTGCTCATGAATTAACACCCACCTTATGAAATTCATGTTTGTATTAGCATTATTTATTATTTATTAATTTCACTTTGTCTTCTCTTCCATCGCATTAACCGACCTCACACCGTGTTCACAATCTCAACAGATGTTCATTTCGGAAACACAAAATTCACCCGGAGCAGAAACAACATAACAACACAATATAATAAATTTGAATAAAACAAATTCCAAAAGTAAATTTAATAATCAATATTGTACCAAAAATAAAATAAAAAATCAACACATTGAAGATTCAGTTATCTTAATCAAATGCAAAATATGTGTGATAAAATACAAATTTATATAATTTCAAACAACTCAATCAAACTCAAAACCTAAATAAAAATGGAAGCATCATTGGAATTCATGTCAAAGTTGAAAGTCACCACTGTCACATTATAAGTGTTAAATCAAGAAGAAAAATCAAGTTAAAAATGGAAGCATCATTGGAATTCATGCCAAAGTTGCAATCAAGTCACGATACTAGTAGTGAGAAAGAAACGAAAATGAAAAATCAAATCAAGAAGAAAAATCAAGTCACGATACCTGATGTGATTATGGAAACAACATTGATCCTCACAATGTCTGGAATCAAAAGGACGGCAACGATTCTCACGATAAGGAAAACGGCGACAATTCTAGAACGAGAGAATTGAACAATCAAGATGGGAAGAAGAAATTGCACGTTACATGTGTTCTAGGTTTTGGAATAGAACAAAATTTATGAACGTATAACATATGATTTTATTTTTTTTATTTCATAAGGACAAACTGTTATTTCAAAATTTATAAATTAACAATCACTTTAATGAAATAAAAAGGTATTTATCAATATTTATATTTTAGAAAACATCATTTCATAAGAAAAACCATTATTTCATTGTTTATAAGGATCATATTAAAAAATTGACATTTTGTCATAAAAAATAATTAATATTCATTGTTATGAGTAATAAAAATTCTTAAAAATTAAATTTTATTTTGTCGAAGCTTTTGGTAAATAAAATTTAATTATCTTAGTTGTCAAATGATAGAAAATAATTATTTTTCTTCAAAAAAACAATTCATTTATTACTAATTTTACGACTTGGCGTACGACACCCAAATTTAATGGGTGTACCATAGAATTTACCTTGTTGAATTCGAGAATGAACTAACAGGTTTTATGTCCATTGAATTTGTATAATTGTTTGACTTAACCGGCTTAATAAATAAATAAATAAGAGCACCAACCCCATGTTTTTGGGACAGACACAATTTTAATTGGCGAAGAAGTAATTCGCGAGAATTTCGTTGGATAATCTCTCTAGATGTATATCACTGCTCTTCTAATTGTCTAGTTTTACTAGAATTGATTTAGAGTTACCAAATGTTGTGAGTTTTACTAAAAATCCCAATTGAGATCTGTTTTAATTTTATTTTTTTTTGTCAAGTGTCCGGGGTTCGAATCCTGACCCCTACATATAATATACAATATCCCTATCAATTGAGCTAAGCTCATACTTTAATCGCGCATGTTGGTTTATTCATTGATATTGATTAGTTAGACATAATTGTTATTTTTGATACATTGAATACTGGCAGCGCTAGCAAGGAAAGAAATAACATTTAGGCTTCTTAACTAGTTACTTAAACAATATGTGCCTTCATGATAAATACATTCCATGAATATCATACTCTAAAGTCTAAATTAATACAACCGTTGATGTTATCCCCACAAGCAATGTTCGTAACGCCAAAACAGAAACTTTTCTCTTTATTTCATCATATCTAAAGACATTTTAGAACAAATCTAGTTTAAAATCAGTATACAAATAAGCTAGAAGTGAGAACTTATTTTTCTTCAATTTCTATCATTGTCCTACTTTCTTTAGTTAAAAGCTCAAGAATTATAATAATTGGTACTTATAATTCTTTTAACTTATGTAAATTCGTTCTTGTATATTTCAAAATTTACACATCTATGTTCAATTTATTTTTTGAATTTTGCAAATTGGTCCCTGGAAATTGTTAAAATTTATAGGGATCAATATAAATTTTTAATCATTTCATATTCATTCCTCTTTATATTTTACAAATTGGTCCAACTACCCCAATCTCTTAAACTTTTCATTTTGATTCGCTCTTTATATGTATACTTTTACCTCAAAATTTATTCAAATAGTCCAAGAAAGTTTAAGTAGTGAGAATTTTATTACTTCATCAAAATAAAATACAAAGTTATAAATGAAGGAAATTCAATTTAAGCGTTTAAATCAAGTTTTTATTTAATATTATGGTGGATTGACTAATATCATTGCAAGTTTTACAAAAATGTTTAATTCCTTCATCTAAATACGAACATTAGAATTCGTCAAAATTAAGTGTATGTTTCATATTATGGTGGATTGGCTAAAATCAGTATCAACCACCAGGATTTGGTAGACACACAATTGTTGCTATTTCTAGGGGAATATTTCCAATTGTCCTTCAATGGGACAATATTAAGACTACACTTTGAATAAATAAATAAATAAACAAACAAATACACCATTGAAGTCACTCTCTTAAATCTCACTATAATCTTCCCACTCATACAAATGGTTCTCAGAATTGAACCTTTCAGATTTCAACAATATTTTTTTCTATTTTTTTCATTGGACTCAATAATGTAACACTCCTCACACATCATTTTGTCTTGCTTTTCATGGAACATGATTCATTCTTACACTCTAGTTGTTCTGTTCTTTTGCAACTTGGATTTGAACTATTCACCTCATGACTTGAGTTGCTAAATATTTTTGCTGCTTTCATCTCTCCTCCAAGATAATTTGACAACACTCTTTTTACACCAAAACCGCGACGTTGAGGTTTAATGATGTTGCTGTTATTGTTGTGGATAAAAGGAGTTATCTCTCCCTTCGAAGGACTAATTAGTGGCACAGGTGAATAACTAGGAGTTCCAAATTTTGCTTTGTGTTGAGTGTCTGAGACAGACACTGGTAACTGTTGTGAAACCTTTTTCTGTGAAACCATGTTAACCATTGGAGCCAATGGAAACCTATCTGAATGTTTGGTTAAGTCATCAACATATAGTAAATCATCTATACGAGCTACTATGTTAAATGCCATACTCTCCAAAACTCTTGAGTAGCTTTCTAGTATGGATTTTCCAACATCCTGAAATGATTAAAATGAAATATGTTAATGTGAAGTTCGTAGGGTTTGTTTAAATAAACAATTTAATTACATGCTCATAGCATAAGCGTTTATCACATAAGATTTTATGTATAAATTGTTTCTATAAAGATAAAATAAAGCAAAACTAATTAATTTCACATAAGGTATGAGCTGTTTTAAAAGCTATTGTGGAGAGCTTATGAATATTAGCTGAAAATAGCGTATGGATACGTTATAAGCTGTTTGTATATAAGCTCTCCCAAGCGGCTTTAGAAGTGTTTATGTAAGTACATAAGCTCAAATAAATCAATCTAAACCGAGTTCTGTTGATTTGTCTTAGAGAGATGCAAAAGATAGATAAATTTTTTCGTCTCCAAGATCTGTTGATGATTCAACTTTATTTTAGTTTAGAATTGCAATGACATAAAAAAAAAAATAAAGAGAAGCATGAAACCTTGTTGCATTGGATCTTGCTAGTATCCAATGTAGTTTGACTTAAACCCGGGAAACGCTGCTTCAATGAAATTAGAATACTTTCAGCTCTCTCTGCAAGCAATTCTCTTTTGTCTCCATCAACCATAAAGTCCTTGACAATGTCCCAGGATGACTTTGTAGTCGAACGGCTAGGATAAAGTGGTGGTTTAGAGTGAGATCTCCGGCGCCAAACATAAATTGCGGCTTCTAAACGGTTAGCAATCTCAAGTGCAACATGCTCATTGGAGATGTCTATGCAATCAAGCAAGCACTCTTGAGAGAACTGGTCGGATGTGATGTATCGATAAATAAAATCTCCCAAGCACGTTCTTCCATTCTGAAAGTTCAAACAACGTATCATGGGATCAACTACATAGATTATATGATGCCATAACGTTCTATCATGTATCATGTCTAATACCAGATTATATAGTATCAACAATGTAACATTCATTTTCGTATATATATTTTTGAGCATTTTTTCAATGATATAAAGATCTCAATCGATTTATTTGAAAAATCAAACCTTGGGAAGGGTATCAAGATAGGACTCTGGAACTTCCATTTCATCCAAAGCAATGCTGTTGATAGACATGGCTGCTTTCAGTATTTGGCTAGCACTTTCGCGTGTGTGATTCAACTTCTTTCTTGAGTTCTCACTGAGACCGGCAGGGGGAACACGGGGTACAGGGAGCCACCACTTCTCCTCTTGCCGTTGATTTCTTTTGCGAAAAGAGGCTGATCCATCTGCATCTGGTGCCACGATTCCTTGGTCAACATACCAAAACTCCATAGCAGTGCAACTATCTAAAATTTCCTGTTACAAAGAGAAAAGTGTATGAAAATCTGAGATTGATTTCAATACCAAAAACTAGCATACGATGGAAGAATAAAATACAATGCTTACAAGCAGCATATTGTCGAGTTTACGCAGAGCTGGAAGATTGATAAAAATGTCTGATCTTGGTCTGCAAGTCATTACCTGCAGAACGGAACATGTTAGAAACATCATAATTCTAATTACCCTACTAAATATATGCACACGATTGTCTACAGTCAAAGGTAGTAGTAGTACTAGTAAGGGATCTAGGTCGTTGATCCATGTCAAATAGTTCAAATTTCGAGTTTTCAATTTGGCAAAGTCACAATTTGAGCAGCTAAATATCGACCGTTCTATTTCAATCAAACGACTTCCAATGCGTTGACATGACTACAAGATTCCCTAATCATACGAAGTAGAGAGTAGGGCCTATTTATTAATCTTTATTGAAAAGGTCAAAAAATTCACATATTAGGATTCAATTCGATTATACCTCTAACTTACTACCATCTGAACCATCGGATTTTGATCAATAATTTATAATGTTTTGTACTTATTTACCAAACATGAAATATTGACCGTTCTATTTCAATCAAACGACTTACAATGTGTTGACAACATGTCTACAAGATTTTCCCTAATCATACAAAGTATAGAGTTGGGCCTATTTATTAATCTTTATTGAAAAGGTCAAAAAATTCACATATTAGGATTCAATTCGATTATACCTCTAACTTACTACCATCTGAACCATCGGATTTTGATCAATAATTTATAATGTTTTGTACTTATTTACCAAACATGAAATATTGACCGTTCTATTTCAATCAAACGACTTACAATGTGTTGACAACATGTCTACAAGATTTTCCCTAATCATACAAAGTATAGAGTTGGGCCTATTTATTAATCTTTATTGAAAAGGTCAAAAAATTCACATATAAGGATTCAATTCGATTATACCTCTAACTTACTACCATCTGAACCATCGGATTTTGATCAATAATTTATAATGTTTTGTACTTATTTACCAAACATGAAATATTGACCGTTCTATTTCAATCAAACGACTTACAATGTGTTGACAACATGTCTACAAGATTTTCCCTAATCATACAAAGTATAGAGTTGGGCCTATTTATTAATCTTTATTGAAAAGGTCAAAAAATTCACATATAAGGATTCAATTTGATTACACCTCTAACTTACTACCATCTGAACCATCGGATTTTGATCAATAATTTATAATGTTTTGTACTTATTTACCAAACATGAAATAACGACCGTTCTATTTCAATCAATCAAACGACTTACAATGTGTTGACAACATGTCTACAAGATTCCCTAATCATACAAAGTATAGAGTTGGGCCTATTTATTAATCTTTATTGAAAAGTACATTAAATTAACATATAAGGATTCAATTCAATTCAATTATACCTCTTGCTTACTACCATCTGGATATGTTTGCCAAGAAGGCATTAACTCAACAATGTGATCACCAACACAAAGAAGCCAATCCATTTCTCTCTGCCACTTTTCTTTCTTTTCACAAGGTACAGGTTCCAGTCTCCATAATTGTCCAAATACAGTTCCTACATGTTGCAACAAATCCCAATTGAACAAATTGTAAGAAAAATATTAAAATTGAAACCATAACACAACATTTGTATCATTTTCCATCTAAGAAAAAGTAATATTTTCTCTAATACAGCTTAATTCTATATCACTATGTGTTACAAAAAAAAAAAAAAATACCACAAAGATTAGTAATAGCATTTGAGATAGCCAAAGCAGTGCTAACTCCTTTTCCAGACCCTGACATATCTTCACCAAGCAGTAACTTTGCAAACCTTTCCTTCATCATATCTCCTCCTGATCCTACAAAGTAAAAACATAATAATGAGAAATTTATACACTAGGGATTCTCAATCCTAAACACTAAACAGAACATAACAAGGAGAAAGTTCAGAACTTACCAGAAATTTTTGAGCTGATACTAGTAACTTTTTTATCATCAACTTGAGAAACAGGTTCATTTTCTTTTTCATCTGATTTGCTGCATTTGGACATAGTTGCCTTCCTAATAGGAAATGAAGAAGACCCTCTTGCTGTTTTTGCTTGTTCAGTCAAATCTGAACAACACGATCCAGTAGAACTACAAGACCCATTTTTTCTCTTTTGAAAATTTTCACTCTTATTACATAAAGCCTCCATTTTTACCAACAAGCTTTGATTTTGTTACTCAAAACACAAAAGGGTTAGTAGAAAATCTATGATTTATTCAATCTCTTACAACGTGTTCTAGCGTAGTTACATGAGTTTGGAAATGACAAGGAACGTGTGAAGTGGGTTTTATAGTTGATGATTGAATATTGAAAATGATGAGACCGTTGAGGTTCTACGGATAAAACATAATAGAAAAAGACAATGTAATGAACAAACATTGTTGCTTTTTTAAGAAAAGGTTGTTCAGATTGGATTCTGAATGTCACATGCTAATGCCAACGTCTCTTTGGCTTTCGCTCTCTGTGTAACCCAAAAGTTACGTTCAAAATAAATATAAACAATTCATTTATTTAACGGTAAGTAGAAAGACAAGAACCAAAAGTTACTTATGTTGACTTTCTTTATTGTAAACTCAGAGTTTCTTCTACTATATCCCAACCAGTAGTTTTTAATTTTACTTTTTACTCTTGTACCCTAATCTAACAATTGCGCCCAATGCAGTTAGGGGTGTACTCCATTGGTTAGGTTAATATGGAATACCAGTCAAATCCATCTAAAAATCTATAAAATGTCGATTGGGATGGATAATTAGATGAATATGATTTAAAAAATAAAAATCTGTAAAATAAAATGGATTTGGGTAAAACACAAAAAACTCATTGACTCGGTAATGTAAACATTTATTTTTCAAAGAAGTGAAGAAAAATATCAAAGATTTTGGTCACAAATCAAGACAAATTTTCAAAACTTACATGGTATGTCATCCATATTGAAAATCAAACATATGTGTTAACAAATTAAGAATCATTCATATCTGTTCATTCGTCTCTGACCATGTTTACATCCAAAACCTAGAATATCATCGATATATAGATACTAACATGAATAATACCGCTGATATAATAGCTTTTATTTTTTATACTAAAGAAGCTACTAAAGTGAGTGAGCAATTTTTAAATGTTTAAGGATTTTCCCTAGTTGAAAAATAATCGCACACAATCGGAATAAATTTTGAAATGTGCAATGTAAAATATTTATAAGTTCCAAGTATTGTCTAAAATCATGTCTCTAACTCGTTTTTCTCTTTCTCTTTTATTGAAATAAGCGAGTTTCATATCTATTTCGTTTTTTCTTTCGTGATTTCGTCGTCTTAGTGCGACGTTATTTTGTTCGTCGTCTTTGTACGGCGTAGTTTATCTTTCTTTTTTCATTCAGATATTTGTTCGATTCAAATTGTCATATAAGCTTCGATCTAGTGCAGATCCATCCAATCAATAATTTTGACGTCGTCAATGTTGCAGATCCGGAGACATGAATATTTCGGAGACTTGAATATGGCCATATGTGTAGCCTTTTGTACTTTGACGTTTTTTGCTATTAACATGGATGTTGTGAGTTTGTTCGCATATTCATCTTTTTGTTTTTTTAGCGAATTTGCATTGTATTGATGCACTATATCAATTTGAATGAATGAATATCATTTATTTTTGTCAAAAAAAACTCAACCCAGCCTTGAAATTTGTGTTTGTCTATACAAATCGAAAGATATAACGGATGGTTATTTTACCTCATCTAAATGGGCAGGTCAACCAAACAGGTTTTGAGGTCTAAGGCGAATTTAAAAATGTGAGCCTTTTAAGTAATTATTTTTTAATAAAACTATTATATTTTATTTAATTTTTTTACTATATTTTATTGAATTTTTTTCAATTTGTTTTTGAAAGAAAAATTATTTATTAATTTAGCTACTTGTAAGAAAATTACATTTATACTTTGTAGAAGTTTATGATTCCTTTCAATATCACAGTAAAAAAAAAAAATTATATTATCATATTCATTTAAGTGCTCATCGGAGATTGAATAATAAGATAGCAAGTAAATAATTAAAATCAATAACTACAATAGTTATGCGAATTCTTGTGCAAGCTTTTTTTCATTAAAGTTTATTTTTTATATGCAAATGGCAAAACAACAGCTAATTAATAAATATAGAAAAATCCCTAAAAAAAAAATATAGAAAAAAAAAAATCGGGAATGCAAAAGACATGTGGACTATGATAGCAGTTGTACTCTAAGGATGGAAAAACAAGAAATCAAGAATACATTTGGTCAATAACAAACTACAAAGGTCAATATTTGTTCAACTTGTCACCATATACATCCTCCGATCACTATTATAAGCAAAGTTTTGTATTTTAGATTCATTCATTAAATGATGCATGTGGTCTGTGATAAAGACTGCATACATCATTTAATAAATGAATCTAAAATGCAAAGTTTTACTTATATTAGTGACCGGAGAATGTAATATGTAACACCCAAGGCTGACGAGGGCGAGGAGTAGTCGCCGGTGCACAAGGCACGACAATGAGCGGCTCCTGACAGCTTCTAGAAGAACCGAATCACACCGGAATGAGAGGGTTCCTGAGGCCGTGCAGGTATGGGACTGCATGGTTGAAGGAAGGCTTATAAGAATTGTTTGGTACTACCTATATCAACAAGATGCATCTTCTTTTCGGTAGCTCATTTCATAAGAACTCCATAGTTAAGCGTGCTTAACTTTGAGCAATTTTGGGATAGGTGACTTACCGGTAAGCGTGCAAGTAAGGACAAAACACGCTAAAAAGACTCGTGTTGATTTGTGGGATCCGTCGGCAATCCTGAAAGCAGTCTGGGATGTTACATAATACACAAGTGCTAGCAAAAAAAGTTGAGGCCTTAGGCAACTACTTAGTTGGTCTATCCTTTGGGAGGAGCCTGCAAACGGGAGTACTTTGTATAGTTGAAGTTTTGGGTTTGATCAAATCCAACAAAATCGGTTCACATACACCCGTAAATATATATGATTCTGGTTTTTGAATATCTATAAATATAATAAATGGATATTTAAATTACCTGTTAAAATAAGTAAATTAAATAAATAATATTACTACCCTTTCAACTTCAATAAAAGATTAATACTTACAATATTTTTACATGACACTTTACTTCTCCTCTAGAATAAAGCAATAATATTACTCATTATTTAAGTTTTTTTAATCAAGAAAACTTGGTTTTTTTTTAAGTGTAACTAATTTATTTATTTTTTGTGAAAATGAAATGTATGAAAATTGTTATTGTAATGTATGTATATTATTATATATTGGTCAAAAGAAGAAAATGAATGTGATGAATTTTTGTTGTTAAATATTCCCTTCGTCTCAAAATGTAAGTAAAAATTGGTCAACATAAGTGGATATTGGTATAAATTTTGAACCAAATATATTTTTTTAACTTTTATTTACCAATTTTTGCTTACATTTTAGAACGGATGGAGTATTAGTTAATTATAAAAACAAATTACAAAAATCATTTTTTAAAATGTTATCCATGGATATATGTCTATACCCGTGGATAATTCGCTTAATGGATATCCGCACAGATATAGTGAAGATACGAATATCATTTTTATTTAACGAGACAGATACAAATATAATATTATCCGCACCCATCCCTACTCGAGAGGTTGTCAAGCAACTAATGTAAATTGGTCAATTTACCTCCTTATTACTTACTCATATAATAGATTAACCAATAATGCCTAATCGTTTAGCAATTCAAAACAACAAATCTAACATAATCAAAATATGATAGTCACAAAAATAAGTATTATAGAAGGCACATGATATTAGAGAACATAAAACTATAATTTCATTACCAATCTTATTCATATAATTATTTGTAAGATTTTTACATGTCATAAAACTATTTACATGTGAGTATAATAGGATCGTTTCCGTAGGAAATTGCGTATTTCATAAGTATTTTCATAATATTTATCATATTAAGTGTTTAGGTATAAATTGTTTGTTTGTGTAAAACTATCTTCCTATTCAACATAAAAGTAAAGCGAGAAGAGATAGGGCTATTTCGCTGGGGGTCAGAGACATCAACCAAGTGTAACAACTGCAACCTCTCGATTAATTAACGGATTCTAGCTTTTTTAAACGATATTATCACAATCACTCGACAATATCATTCGTGTCCAAATGATATCGTTATTTCTAAAGGGATCGTTTAAACATCGATTTCCCAAACATTTAAACGATCACAAAGTCGATTGGATAATTTAATCGAGGATTTCCCAACCGATTAAATTACCCAAAAGCATTAAGTTCTAGATTAAAAGTGATTATCAAATATTAACATCCATGTCTAGAGTGATAACTTAAGAAAGATTGTTATTTTATTTCTAGATTCAAAAGTACGTGTCCATATCATTTTAAATCTCAATAGAACATTATATGCAAGAATAACAACAATATTGAATAAATAGCTAGAACCATATATTAAATGATCGAAAGATTACATAATAGCTTGTTTGAATACCTCAAAACCCACAAGGGTAGATGTAGCTACATATGTCTATGATAGCTTTGCAAAGAATGAATAAGAGATGAAGATTCAATGACAAGATCCATGATGTCTCAACAAATCTTGGCTTGAATCTACTCCTAACTACCTTGTTTTGTGTTTCTCTCTCTAGAAATGCCCTAACCTCTCTCTAAAAACCAGAAAAATATCAAAGACAATGTAAAAGAATGGTTGGAAAGAGAAGAGAAAACTATTTATATGGGCTATCTCTGCGCAATTTCGCTAATAGCGAAATTCTGAAAATCTTCTTCTGCTCCAATGAGATGGCTCCATGTGGCCCTTATCCACTTGAGTTTCACTGTAACTTCGCCAATGGTGAAACCTCTCTGTGAGTTTTTTGCTATCAGCGAAATATTCGCTAATAGCGAATTTCTTCAAAACAACTTCAATGAAATCGCCAACGGTTCGCCAATGGCTAAGTCTCCCTAGAACATTTTCGCTATTAGCGAAATTCTTGTGAACTTTGGCATTTCTTTATCCTGGCTTGTATTTTCCTGCATAAATTGGGCAAAATCAGACATGTAAAGCATAAATGGTAAAAATGCAACAATTGATAGTTTTTCCTTAGATAACTTGCAAAACAAGCCACTAAAATGCCTAGATTAACACATAAAATATGTTACTTTTGAGCACTTGTCAGTTATTACATTTGATATGAACCTTTCTCAAATATAAAATGATTGGTTTATTAATAATCGAAGAGTTACATAAGTTTCAGGGATTCATATTACAATGTGGAGGTGGAGGTGAAGGTATGCAACATGGGAGTTTAGGACAATGTATTGGTTGACATTCTACCGTGTACATTTGCAACAAAAGCACATGTAATAGCAACAATTAACACTACAAACTTCAAAAAAATCTTCATAAGAGTTTCCATTATAACAAGATTAGTTTGCAAAGAAAAATAAGGTGGATATTTAAATTGTATGTTAAAACAATTTCTACGAATTTATAACCTAGAGGAGAACCTTCTAGAATACCATAATAAGAAAAAATTAAACGTTATTAATGTTTAAACCTTAATTGTTTTTTATGTTGACTACTTTTTTGACCCGTTAACTGACTTATTATAATAACTTATTACTATTTTTGGAACAAATTCCTTAGAGCAACTACAACGGTAGTTCTACACATTGTTCTTGAAACTCAAAAAACAAGTTCTTGCTTTCTTTGCTATTGGAGATGAATGATGTGGACTCCAGGTTGGAGAACTGTTCTCTGTGGAGAACATGTTCTAGCAGAAAACTATCAGAATAAACATATGAAAAAAAGGGAGAGAAAGAGAGAGAAAATATACAATCAGGAACATAGAGTTCTAAAAATACAAATCAAAACACCAAATCAAACACTTTAAATTCCAAATTCGAAAATCAATTACAAATTCCCAAATCATACAACTAATTACAAAATCTTCACAATTCAATTCTAAATTTTTTCATTTAAATCTGAAATCCCCCCCCTCAATCTGGATTTTGGGCATTTCTTTACCTTCTATATGAGTTTTCTCCATTCAAATTGAGAATTGTTAAAAAAAAAAAGGATGAGAAAATTATCAACAAAAAAGAGATGGCCGATGGCAAATAGTGGCAACGAGGGAGATGAAAGGTAGTTTGAGAGAATGAAGTAGTGGTAACAGAGGACTTGGGAGATGAGTTTGGTTTATTCTAGAACTAAAAGGTGTTTTTTTTAAACAAAATGAAAAGAAAAATAATATAATAATGAAAATTAATTTTTCACTTTTTTTATGTATTTCTATTTGGTTTAACTTGTTTCAATAAATTATGTATTTTTTTTTTCATAATTAGATAATAAATGTATTTTTTAGTTAGTTCCTTCAAAAAAAATGTACTTTTTAGTTATTTAATATTTTTAGAAACAAAAATATAAATAAGTATTTTAATGGAAAAAATTAAAATAGAAAAGAAATACGTGGGGTCAATTGTAGGACCCTATAATGTAAGTTAAGAACATAAATATTGTTCTTTGCATTGGAGTAAAAATGGAAGAATGTTGTTAATATATATGTGGCATTTTTAGACCCCACCAAAATACTTCAAAAACATAAATAGTGTTATAGCATTGGAGATGCTCTTATTATTTTGTTCCTAACAATATTATTACTAGTAAAAAAACAATATTTATTAAGAGTAATTTTTCATTATTCATTAATTTTTCCTACATATTTACTTATTTATGAATATGAGTATATTATTACAAGTACTAAATTTATATTTATAAAATATGATGTTATTTTCTTAAAGGATCTTAAGCCTAGCTAATAAAATATATTTACTATACTTATTTAATTTTAAATAATATTCAAAATATATAAAGTCATCTATCACGTAGCTTTCGTTAGAAGTATTCGTAATGCAGTTAGATTCGGTTTTACTGAAAGTCATTTTAACTGCAAGATAAAAAAATGTTTAGTTTGGTTTAGTTCATTTTTATAATAAAATTCGAACCAACCCAAAGATTGTTGCAGTTTTTTGCAAGACAACACAATTTTTTATTTACAACATTAAATCAGATCAAAAAGTTAAAAACAAGTTGTTTCCAACAATGTTTCATATTTCATTCAACATTATAATTTCATTTTCATTCAACTATGTTCTCGATTTTATCGGTCTCTAAAAGTTTTCACTAAATTTGTATGATTCAAGATGAATTTGTATGATTCAAGATATATCTAACATAAATATTTGTAAAAGTGCAAGTAGCATCAAATTAAAGCACATATTGAAATAAAAAAATCAAAGAAGAAACTTAACAAAAGAAAAAAAACATGTAATGCTATAAAAGTAATGTCACATGCTAGTGTCAACGTCTCTTTGTCTTTCGCTCTCTGTGTAACTCAAGTTACGTTCAAAATAAATATAAACAATTCGTGTATTTATCTATTTAGCGGTAATACTAATAGGAAGACAAGAACCAAAAGTTACTCATTTGACTTTCTTTCTTGCATATCGAGTTTCTACTACTATTATCCAACCAAAAATTAGTTTCTTATTTTGCTCTTGACTTTTGTACCCCTGATCTAACAATTTTTCCCAATACATTTACGACTGTACATAGGTTGGGTTATCTTGGAATAGAAATCGGGTCCATCCAAAAACCCTAAAAAAATTGGTTGGGACAAGTAATTTAGATGGATATGAATTTAAAAAAATAAAAATCTATAAAATAAAACGGATTTTGGTATAACCATACTCAGATAAAAAAAACTCATCGACTTGGTAATTAAACATTTTTTTCCATAGAAAACAAGAAAAATATCAAAGGTTTTTGTCACAAATCAAGACAAATTTTCAAAACTTACACGGTATGCCATCTATATTGAAAATCAAACACATTAGACTCTGCGCTCACAAATTAAAAATCAGTTATATATGTTCATTCGTCTCTAATCGTGTTTGTATCCGGAACCTCGAATATCATTGATATATAGGCACTAAAATAATATCATTGATATAATAGCATTTAATTTTCATGCTAAAGAAGCTACTAAAGTGAGTGAGCAATTTTTTTTGGTTTAAGGATTTTCTCAAGTTGAAAATTATTCGCACACAATCGAAATAAATTTTGAAATATATCGCAATTTAAAATATTTATAAGTTGCAAGTAGTTTATAATGACTTTCATTATTTAATATTATCATTTTTTATTTGAGCTAAATGGTGGTAGGTTGACAGTTCAAAACAAATTTGCATACACAATCAATAAAAACATTTAAAATCGTCACATCAATTAATGTTTTAAATTTACGTGGCAATTCAGAATGTTTTGATTGGTTGTATGTGTAAAGTTGACATCGACCGTCAACCCACCACCATTAAACTATTTATTTTATGATGCTAAAACATAATAAAAATAGGTTACACATTTTATTTTAAGAAAATAAAAAGTTGAGTAATTTTCCTAAAGAAAAAAATGATTATTCATCATTTAATAATTTAATATAAAAAAAACGAAACATAAAGTTTACGAAAAAAATGGAAAATCATTTGGGCAACCTACTATCCAACTCAACCCCACCAAAGTGGAGGGGTGATTTAGGGTCAATTTTTTTATCGAAAATCACCCTTCTAACTCGTTTTTCAGTTTCCCTTTTATTGAAATAAGTGAGTTATACATCTATTTCATCTTTTCTTTCGTGATTTCGTCGTCTTAATGCGATGTTGTTTTATTCGTCATCTTTGTGTGGCGTTGTTTGTCTTTCTTGTTTCTTTCAGATATTTATCCGATTCAAATTGTCATATCAACTTCGATCTAGTGCAGATCCAATGAATGACTTTGGCGTCGTCAACGTTGCATATCCGGAGACATGAGTATAAATATGGTCATGTGTGTAGACTTTTATACTTTGCCATTTTTTGCTATTAACATGGATGTCGTTAGTTTGTTCGCATATTCATCCTTTTTGTTTTTAGCGAATTTGCATTGTATTGATGCACTCTATTAATTTAAATGAATGAATATTTATTTTTGTCAAAAAAAAAAAAACTCGACCCAGCCTTGACATTTGTGTGTGTCTATACAAACCAAAAGATAAAATGGATCGTTATTTTACCTTGTCCAAATGGGCAAGGTCAACCAAACAAATTTTGAGGTCTAAGACGAATTTAAAATTGCGACCTTTGAAGTAATTATTTTTTTCAATTTGTCTTTGAAAGAAAAAATTCTTTATTAATTTAGCTACTCATAAGAAAATTACATTTATACTTTGTAGAAGTTTATGATTCCTTTCAATGTAAAGTTAATTTGGTTCAAAGAAGGATGCTTGATACAAAAGCTTCTATGTGTGTTTTAGATTGTCGCTTGAGTGAAACGGCGCAACATTTCTAACTTGTGATGCATTTTCATCTTTATGGCCTCTGGTGCGCCATTGGCCGGGTATCATAGGTGTTGATATTAATGTTCTACTAGACCATTTTCTTCGGTTTGTGAACTTGACAGATGGAGGCAAAGCTACTAGAGACTTTCTTCAGCTTATTTGGCTCTTGTGCGTTTGGGTTTTATGGAATGAACGTAATAACAAGCCTTTCAATAATGTTGTAACTTCTATTCTCAAGTTGTTAGATAAAGTTAAATATATGTCTTTAGCCTGGTTGAAAGTCAAAAAAGTTGTTTTTAGGTTTGGTTTAGATAGGTGGTGCTCAAGTCCCTTCCAATGCTTGGACATCGCGTAATAGTTTTTTGTTTGTTTGTATGACTCTGTGTTTGTAGAGTAGCTCTTTTGGCACACCTTGTGCTACAGAAGCTGCTTTTGGTGGTTAATATAAATTCCATTTTTGATTGTTAAAAAAAAATGATTCCTTTCAATGTCCCCGTAAAAAATAAAATAAAATATTATGATATTCATTTAAGTGCTCATCGTAGATTGAATAATAAGATAGCAACTAAATAATTAAAATCAATAACCTCAATAGTTATGACAATTCTTATGCAAAGCTTTTTTCATTAAAGTTTATTTTTTATATGCAAATGGCAAAATAACAGCTAATTAATAAATATAGAAAAATCCCTAAAATAAATAATGAAAAAATATCGGGAATGTAAAAGACATGTGGATTATGGTAGCAGCTGCACTCTAAGGATGGAAAATCAGGAATATAATACACAAGTACTAGCAGAAAAAAATTGAGGCCTTAGACAACCGCCTAGTTGGTCCATCCCTGTGTATGTGAATTTCAATGATACTTATCAAACTTCGAATTTCAATGATATTTGTCATTTCGTTTGAAGACTAAAATAGAGAAAAAAGAGAATGAAATGAGATGTAGAAAGCTAGGGTTTGATATAATCCAATTCCATAGATTATCTTCTACTTTTTTCGATAAATTTTATATAGATTTTCATCTTGGTTATACACTCTCCATATATCCATATATCATATGCGGCTACAAAGTGACCCTAATTGTTAGGAACACATAAGAACGTTTTCAATAGGAAAACGTGCCTTTAAAACAAGCAATATCCCTTATTATTTTTTTGGGCTTAATAATTTTTTAGTCTCAATCAATATATCTAATTTTTTTATTCCTCAATAAAAAAAAGTGACATGTTTAAGTTCCAATAAAAAGTTTCCGCATAAAATTTTAGTCTCATTCAAATATATTTATTTATTCCTAAACTTTAAAATTTTTAAATAAGTTCATTCAAACATGTTCGTAACATTATAAAAAAATCATCTACGAAAAATGAGTTTAAAATATGATTTCTAAGTCTATTTTTTGAGCAAATATGATTTCTAAGTCTATATCTTCGTTACTTTTATCTTGAACTTTTAAAAGTTTAAAAATTTCATATTTAATTTATTTCGTAATAAAAAATTCTAATTTTTTTGTAAAAGAACATTTTATAATGTTCTAAACAAGCCTACAAACAGTCATTAAAAAATCTAAAAGTGCAAGAATAATTAAACAAATTTAAATTTAACAGAGACTAAAACTCATGTTGAATTTTTTTATAGGAACATTAATATGTCATTTTATAAGAGGACTAAAATAAAATTTTGATATATTTATATGGACAGAAAACTTTTTTTTTGAAAGAATATGAACAAAAAATTTAATTAACCCATTTTATAAAAATACACTCCTTGTGTAGTTTATCCCAATAGTAAGTTCCTAATTTAACATTTTAAATCTGTGAATAACAAAATGATTAGAGAAAAAAAAATGTTACTCCAAAAAATATAGTAAAATATAAATAGATTAAACTATCTTTAGTCCAATTATAACAAAATTCTCTTTTCATGTTATCTAACATCTCCGTTCAAACTCACAATACATTAACATAAAACATTGAGAATTTATTTGATATGAAAATCACATTAAATAAAAAACCGCAAACCAAATTGATTCATCAGCGGAAACCACATTAACATTATGGAAGACAATTCACCGTAGCAGCAAATTATGGCAATGATGTGGTTTACGAGCTTGCAAAGAGTTAATCCTGAAGAAAGTGCAGCTCAATCTAATATTTGATCTTTTGGTTTAGAAAGTTCTAGACATAAGATTTTTACTTAAGGGGCATAAAATATATTCATATGATGATGCTATTTGTGAGGCATTACTTGATTTATCATCACTAACCACTATCAAAATATAATTTTATTTTATCCGCTTATTGAGCTATACATAATAAGTTTAAAGATAAACAAATCTTCTGTTATTTGCGAGACATCATCAATATGTATGGCGGGCGGTATATGATGGCATAGTTGAAACATTATGAGTATTCAATAGTTCAAGGATAGACTTGATGATTAGTTGATGAAACTTGATGCCAATGCTATTTCCCCTAATAATATGAAGTTGCTTTTGAGTATTTGTATATTTTATATTTAATTTGTGTTTGCATCCTAACCTCTATTTGTTGGAAAAATATATTTCTCTTTTTTTTTTTGAGGAAAAAAAAAAAAGGCCAATATCACCGACCCAATATAGAGGCTCATTAACCCACAATTTTCGCTAAACATGACACCTTCGAAGACCTCGTATACACCTCACCACGGAGCACTCTTCGTCAAATCACAGCAGTTAGATCAATCTCTAACGACTTACGACGTCCTGCATAGGGATTTCTATATGACAGTTGCAACATCTCCCACTATAAAAGCGTTCTCTCAATCTAATACTAACTTGAGTGTTAATTAACCTCTTTAACACGTTTCTTTCCCCTCATCCACTGTATCGGAGAACAATCCCATCCGTATTAGGATCCTTTCACTGCCGCGCTTGGTTCTCGCATGCACAAGCATCCTCACGTACGGTCACATCTTTACTCAAGTCTACTCCAATACAAATGATATACTCCCTCCGTCCTTTAATGTAGACATTCATTGCCTTTTTCACATTTCTTAAGAAATGTTGTCAGTGTAATTAATTTGTCTGTTTTGTGTGTTAATATTACCAAATTATCATTTGTTTGTGTGTGTATTAAATTTGACTTTTCATTTTTCAAGACAAGTTTGTAGTATTAATTAGGAGTATATTTAGGAATAAAATAATAAATGCATATAATAATTTAAAAGGGGATTTACATTTATGGACAAAAATAAAATCAAATGGAGATTTATATATAGAGACGGAGGGAGTATATTTTACTACTCCAATACAAATGATATATATTTTATGAATATCGAAATAATTTTGATTTAGTATTGTAATTATATGGTCATTTGTTTATAGTTGTATTAATGACATGGAGATGAAATGGAAGAATATGATGCGAGATGGTCAAAAGTATGATATGTTCTGAAGTGGAACTCACTATTCGGAGAATCTTAATAAACAGAGTTGCCCACAAGTGTTCTCTTTTCTGCAGAAATTTTCTTCTATTAGGAAATCATATTTGTCACATTAAATTATTGCCATTCCTCTTTCCATGTCATTATATGGAGATATAATATCATTTTCATCTTTTTTTTTTTATTAAAATATGTAAGAATTTGTTTGCTATGCTTTTTTTTTTTTTTTTATTGTATCCCTGCATGTTAATGTGTAAATTATACCTTTCCAGATTGTTAAATATCAGTGTTCTCTTTGTGGAATGTGAACATCGGTTTTCTATCTTTTTTAACCCTTGCTAATTTTTCTATTAATTTAAGTACATATGTACATCTTCTCTCTTTTTCCAATGAATTGACTTTTTATTTTGAGGGAATCCTATGAACTAAACAATGGTCCGTTCAAAATAAAAAAAAAAACTAGATAACGATGATCTGCATTTTTATTTCCCTTAAAAAATATGATCTACATTTTTTTTTTTTGGAAAATAGATCAATGTGAGAAACTCTTTTAATCATTTCATTAACAGGTAAAACAATGAGTAAACGACCATTTTTGCTAATTCCATGAATTAATTAAACTGAGAAATGAAAACACATTGGAAGACCAAAATATTTAAGATTTGATACATTTGAGAACTAAAGTGACTAATAAAAATAAATTCATAAGTATCTATTTTAAATTTTGATACATACAAAGACTATAAAAAACACTTATTTACATATTTGAAGACTCGATTGTTTATTGTTCAACTTCAAGAGTTACACAACACAATTCATATTCAAGTTTTGCTTCACAATATATAGACCATTAATAAATCTTGCAATTAGATTTAAGTGCAATAAAGAAGACAATGTTACCATAATGAAACAGAATGGCCTGAAAAGTGGAGGCATGTGCATCATCAAGAGACATTGGTGCTGCCCATTAGTCCATGACAATAGCACGCTTACGACGACATTTTTCACAGAATAAGTCATAAAGTGCAACCACGTTAGTCCATGTTGCAAAAAAGTTGAACCAAAAGCACCTATTATCATCGTAATACGAATCATTGTCCTTTCACTAAAATTGTCTACACATTTGTTTGTAATCATATCCAATTAATTAAACATTCAATTGTGAGGTCACTCTATAATTTCGATGAAAATGATAAGAAAAATCATACGGCTTCTTTGTGTATTTTGCTTCTAACCTATGAAGCACGGAAAATGACATCGGACTTGACACGGATACGGACACGCCGGCACCGCTAAAAATTTGAGAAAATCATATAATTCAGTGTAATAATATGTGTCGATGTCGGACACGGGACACCGCTAATAAGAGAAGTGTCCGTGCTCCATAGCTTCTAACTTTGTGCTGTATTTCTTTCCTAACTCTATATAGCATAACATGAATATGCTTGGCAGGATTGACAAGAAGCTGGAAATGTATGAGTCCTTTAAAACCTCCAATGCATGCATGCTTCTTATTACCAATTCTCTGTGTAGAATCACCAATGTCGACATTTTTTATTTTTAGAAACTGCATATTTCATTAACAAATGCCCTGCAAAAGATGTGCAAAAAGGCAGCAACTACAAACAAAGCAGGAAAATAGCAACATAAACCATAAAAACAGCCAAAACCTGTTAACAAAACATTGAAACACCTTTCCTAAGATGTTTATATGTTACCTCTTGACTCCAACATTCAAATTCCCTTCTCCTCCGGAGTCCACAACCACACGTCATCCACACCACCCACATTAACTCCTTCGATGATAGCCACTGGATTCTCAATTAAATTAACTTCCCAATGACACGGTTGCCGTCTTCAAATAAGATTCCATGATACCACTCAATCATGAATTCTCCACAAGTCCCCAACCTTGGCCTCCTTTTGCGTTGAAAAAGAGTATAGACGAGGGAATCTATTATAAAGCAATGTTTCCCAACATCACCTATACTTCCAAAAATTAGTCTTCCAGCCATTGCCCACTTTTCTCAACACCCTATTTGTAAACTAATCATCCCCCACACTCCCATCCAATAGGATCAAATCCTTCCAACACAACGATGTAAACCTCAACTATTTTGCTCCTACCACCAGTTCCAAACCTTCAATTTGCTCACCATACTTCTCCATCAAAACTTGCTTTGAAAGAGAATTCACCTCTTGAAGTAGATGTCATTTCCACTTTGTGAGTAGTTGTAGACTCATATTAACCACCCTAACATCTTTCGCCCCAAACCCCTCTAACTTCTTGGTTGGCAAACCTTCCTCCATTTGACCCAACAATTTTTGTGACTTCCTTTTGTGAAAATTGACTTCCGACCCTGACACCATTTGGAATCCTCTCAATAATGCTTTCAATGTCCAAAATTATCCACCATTGGCTCCCATATACATAGAGTATCATCGACGTATTGCAAATGCGATATTATTGTACATGCTTGTTTGATCTCAAAATCATTAAATAACTACAATTAACCGCATTTGTCATCAAGCCACTAAATCCTTGGGCCACCAAAAGAAACAAAAACGACGCTATTGTAGAACATGGTTTGCAACTTGTAAATGTATCACCTCAGATCATGCATGAATTGATTTACCACACTTATTGCATATGCCAAATTTAGCTTAATATATTCCAAGTAAATGACCTTTACCTCTAACATTTGATATTGACCTTTATCAACTTTGACATTTCCCTTATCATAAGTCATTGTATAATTTATCTTAATGGGAGCACTTGTAGATTTGCCTCCAAGGTTTTGTGTTTCCAAGGTCATTTAGTTTGGATGAATTCAGATCATTTTGTTACAAACCAAACCAAATCAAACCGCAACATAAGAAAAACATTAATTAAATATATGCCACTTAAACCAATACTCATAAAACTCAATGGAAACTTTTATAAAAATGACATATTTTTCCTGTGGTAAGTTTCTTCTTTGCTTTTTTATTTCAAAAGTATATTTATGTGCCACTTGAATTTTTAGAGAATGATAAAATCTTAGTTTTTTGCATTTCTTACAAAATACGATTACTTTTTGTCCACATTTTTAATTTGTTATATGTTTGTTGGGAACATCGTTGGATGAAAATAAAATTTTAATGTTGGATGAAATTTAAAACATTGTTGAAATACGTTGTGTTTTAGATTTTTAACTTGATTTTAATATAGAAAACAAAAAATTATATTGTCTCAAAAAAAATGGCACATACTAATCCAAATCAAACCACTTGATTTGACTTTGTTCAGATTTAATTTTAAAAGTCAACTGAACTAAACCAAACCGTTTGCTTTTTTATCTCGTGGTTTGGATGACTTTTAGCCTCAAAACTGAATTAAACTGCACCGCGAGCACCCCTAAGCAATTTTTTTTTTTTCTTCTAAAAACGTCCATTTTTTGTACAAGTTTCTCTCTCCCTCTCCAACAAGTCGGCCCTAGTTTTCTCTCTCCAGGTTTTCTCTTACAGTTTCTCCATTGAGGGGTGGTTCTGGGTCAATTCTTGACCTGAAATCACCTCTCTTCATCTTTTCTCTCTATTTCAATCTAAATAAGTGATTTTCACATAGATCTAGTTTTTTTCTTTTTTTTCTTTGTGATTTCATCATCTAAGTGTGGTGGTTTGTTGTTCGTCGTCTTGTGCGGCGTTGTTTGATTTCCCGTCTTCGTGCGGTGTTCATTTGATTCATATTGAAAGATCAATTATTCAATCAAAGATTTGGGCGTCAACGTTGCAGATCCGGAGGCCATGGATATTCCGTCACTTTAATTATATCATATATTTTTGTAGGCATTATGCCGTTATATGCTATTAACTTGGATGTTGTGAGTTTGTTTGCAGATTCATCCTTTATGTTTTTAGCGGTGTTGAATGATGTAATCTCTCGATTTGAATGAATGAATATCATTTTGTTTTTGTCAAAAAAATATATCATTAAAAGCAATTAAGGTATGCACATTATTTTCGTTTAAATATTTCTTATTATTATATTTTAGAAGATTATCTCTTTACTATAAATAAGTAGACATTTTATTTTAAATACCACTCAATATTAGATTTCAACTTTGTTTTCTTTGCAAGCTAAACTTTTTTTATAATGGAAGATTTTTTGAAGATGTTTTTGAAGTTTGTGGTTTTATCTGCTGCTACTGTATGTGCTCTCGTTGGCAATGTACAAGGTATACCACCTTGTTGCCACCAACCTGGCAACCAATTCGTTGTCCTAAGCTCCCATGTTGCCACCCTCCATCTAGTGCTCCAAAGCCCTAAAACATAGCAACTCTTCTATTATGTAACCAATCATTTTTATTCGAGAAAGGCTGATGGCGTGGGAGTGAAACCGTGAGAATAATTGAGGTTGAGATCCGGTTAAATTTGAACTTGGTAGATTCATTCAAAAGATGATCCACCAACCGTCTTAAAAGATTATGTGAAAAAAATGTTGAATCACCTAACTACATCGATTAATGCCCTGTTCGCTCATCACAACATGATTCTTCATGACAGATTCCTCAAACATGACGATCTATGTTTGGTGTTCATGAAAATATCAATCCTAGCAGCGAGATTTACAGGAATCAATAGAGGATAAATTTTCATTTCGATAAATATAGAAAACTTTGTAAACAATCTAAAATTTGTTTTTCAACCCTAAATCCCAAATTTGTTCGTTAATTGTTGAGTTTGGATTGTTGATTTGTTCTTCATTGCTATCAAGATTGTTGTTTAGGTGAATAAGGGTAAGATAATGAAGAAGTGATAAAATAAGGGTGGTGTGTTTTGGTTTTGATTTTTGGGTTGAAGGAAAATAGAGACGAAACAGAGAGAAAGATATAACAAAAGAAAATTTTGAGGTGAATTGTAAGAAAGTGAGAGTGGCGTGAATGGAAGTTATTATGTTTGCTGATCACAACATGATTATCCATGACATATTCCTCAAACACGACGATCTATGTTTCGTTTTCATGAAAATTGCAATCCTAGCAACGAGATTTACATGAATCAATAAAAATTAACTTTTCATTTAGATAAATAAAGAAAATGTTGTCAACAATCTAAAACTTGTTTTTCAACCCTAAATCTCGATTTTTTTTCGTTAATTGTTGAGTTTAGGTTGTTGATTTTGTTCTTCATTGCTATAGAGTTTGTTTTTTCTGAGGTGAATAAGGCTTATTGGGTAAGATAATGAAGAAGTGATATAATAAGGTGGTGTGCGTTGGTTTTAATTTTTGGGTTGACGGAAAATAGAGATGAAACAGAGAGAAAAATATAAGAAAAGAAATTATTGAGGTGAAGTGTAAGAAAGTGACAATGGCGTGAATGAGAGTTATTATGTTCCTCTCTTCTTTGAATTATTATTTATATAAAATATTGTCAACTTTTATCAAATACTAATTATTGATGAATGATTTATTTGTGTTATTGTTTCTGAATAGAATCTAGATCATTTAGTTAAGCCCAATAAGAAGGCCATGTCATCGTCTCTTTAACTAGTTAAACGTTATACCATCAAAAGGTATGTCATTCTTGATCCATCTTATAATGTGTGTGTATGCATGTATGTATGTGTGTGTTTTTTTTTTGTGGTGAGTTCATATATTGTATCTATGATATATGGCAAAGTTGTTAAAATTCCAATAATTGGTATTAGAGTCATATAGATGTATATTTCTACTGTTATAAGAATTTTATTTTTGATTACTATTTTTGTTGGTGCATAATTGTTTTATTTGACGTAGGGTTTTAAGAGGTGTAGAAGAGGATCTTGAATTATTATTTCTAACTTGATTCATGACTATTTATACGTGAGTGTGCAAGTTACTATTCTGCCCTCAACTGCTTAATAAAATCTTAGTTTATCCATAGTACAAGTTAACGATCATAATATTAACTTCTCATGTGGCTTTTTAAAATGTTCAACCGACCAACTCAAAAGGAATTTGGCAACATAGACTGACTAGGTTTCATGTCCAGTCCGATCAACTCTTCCCATTTTTCCTGACTACAACCCTTACTATGCACAATTTCTACTTAGCCAAAAATAAACCCCCATGAGCTCAAAAATAGGTGTCTCGAAAGCCATTAAAACGAACGAATAATAATAATCATATCATTCCTTTAAAATAATAATCATGAATCAATATAGCAATTCCATAAATAAATAGATAGATATAGATCCATATTTATCATCAAGAATGAGAAACAACCAAGCAGCTCTATTTTTATTTTTTTTAAGAAAAATATTAAAGAGTGTCATTTTGAGCATTGCCACATTAGCTGAAAAAGTAAATATTAAAAATAGGTTAGGAAATGGTGAATTTAACTTTATAAAAGTTTAAAATTGTTGTTTTTCAATATAGAACCTCAAGTTTTAACTTCCTTAACTAATACTCTAAAAGTACTTAGTAGCATTTTTTTAAAAGAGATAAATCTTACAATATTCTTTTTGACTTTATTCATTTTTTCTTCATTCACGAAAACTGGTGGTTTGTGATCAATTTGCATTTTTTTTTTAATTTAAATAAATGTTTTCTATACATAGTTTAACTTTTTCTTGTGTTTTTCTCATTTGATTGGTTTTTCGTCTTTTTTTGATGTAATTTTTTTATAAAGAAACATAGATCCATATTTAAATAATTTAATCAATTATTAACGCCTATTATATGCCTCATTTTTCCAACTAAACAGAAAAACCATCTTCATTTTATTTGAATTGAAGTCATAAACATACCCACTAGAACGACCCCACTTTCAAACTTTACATAAAACCTTCATAAACAAGGTCAGCATCAACGACAAATCTAGCAACTACTGAAAGAAAAAAGAAAACCAATATTATAAGTAATTTAAAACAAGAGTCAGAAGTTTGAGAATTTAAATTTCAAAATGAAATCTTGCCAAAGACCAGAATTTACCTAAAAACATGTAACGACAAAATGAAAATTGGTATTGGTAGGAAGTAGGAATAAGTGAGTGTGAGTGAACAGTACTAGTAGTTTCCTCAGTCATACACAAGTCCAAAAATTTGAAAATTGAAAAGATACAAAAAGAAGAAGAATTAGAAGCTGTAAATATCTATCCCATTCCACCCCATCCCATAAATAAAATATAAATTTTAACAATAAATAAAAGGGTAAGTAATCTCATGTGTGAGGTGTTGTCAATGTAAATATATATCAAAAGTGCAAAAACATCTCCAAATCTATCTCTTATTTGTAATCTTATATATTAAATTGATTAGAGAAAACCACATTTCAAGACAAAAAAGATTAACAAATGACACATATATGACTAACTGAAAATACTCTTTGGTGAGTTTACACTTACACGTTAAGATATTAAATTATTGACTCGAGCATTTTATTAAGATAATAAAAGATTTATTCTAACAAATCAATTTTGAAAATGAATCAATGTTAAAACTCTTGAAAAAATTATTTGTTATTGATTGTAATCTAACTATAATCGAATGATGAGTGTATACAACTTCATATAAATGTTAAAACTCTTCGAATAATTAGTGAATCAATGTTAAAAATCTTGAAAAAATATTTGTTATTGATTATAATCCAACCATAATCAAATGATTATTATATGCAGCTTCGCGAAAATGATATCTTATTAATTTTTTTTTTTGTCAAGAAAATATATTTAATCACTCTATACACTGAATAAAATGTAGCCCTGCCGCTTAATGAATTTAAATTTTAAAAAATAATTATTTTTTAATTAGCTATTAATTAATATTTAATTTAAAAAAGGTTGCAAGATTAGTGTTATGGGGTAGACAAATGGCAGGTGGGTTGCATGCAAGGACAAATGTCTTAACCACTGGGCCATTTGTTCCAGTTGTTTTACAAATCTTCTCCCTCTCTTTCTCTTTCTCTTTCATTTCATTTTCCACCAATATCTATATTTTTTTGATTTTGAACTGTCTTTAAAGGGACCCTTCAAAACCTTAATAAAAGCAACTTGTCTTCAACATTCCCATATCCATCTCTCTCTCTCTCTTTGGGTTCTCTTTTCCTCTATTTTGTGGGTCCCCTTACCCTGCAAAACACTTCCACATACAGCTGTATCATTATTATATCTTCCTCATCCAGCAACTTCATTTTCATTTTCAACTTCCTTTCTAACTGCCTCAGTTTTCTTTTCTCTTAACCATTTTCCTCTCTCTCTTTTTACTCTTTTGTTCTTCTTCTTGCTATGGCAACACTTTCTGAAAATGTTACTGGGTTGGAAAACGAGTTTGGTTTTCCTACTGAGTTTCCTTACGAGTTTGACTCGTTTGAAACTGAAAACAGTGATGAAGAAGAAGATTTTTTCGTTGGTTTAACTCGTCGATTGAGTCATGCATCCATTCATGAAAATCGGAAGAAACTCACTGTTCCCATTTTCAACAATGAAAAACCTGAAGAAAAGGTAACAATATTTCAGTACTTTTTTCTAGTTTCATACGATTTTTTTGTTTGATTTGTATGAATCTAACGTTTTTTTTTTAATTTTTTACCGTTTTTTGCAGATTCAGGAGAAAGTTACTGTTATGGCGGGTTCACCACAATCGACACTTGCCGGAATCGGAAGTTGGTCTGGTCGGAGCGGCGGCGGGTCAAGTGACGGAAGTCCAAACGGGTCGACTCGTGTTCCTTCACCGACGACGGTGCCATTTTCCGGTGGGAACGATGCTTGGGATGTTTTGTACGCTGCTGCCGGTGAGGTTGCGAGGTTGAAGATGAACGATGAAGTCAAAAGAGGTGTACTCGGCGGTCTACCATCACCTACCATGGCGGAGAATCGTGCCGGAGCGGTTTTTGTTAATCCTAATGCTTCACATGTCAGTTACCTTCATAACTGTTTGTGAAAATGGCCCAATGAGTATCTTTTATTAATAAAAATAATTTATTTTTTTATTTATTACAGGTTCAGTATCAGCAAGTGAAACAAGAGTGTGATTCTATTTGGGCAAGACATGCATTTGCCCAGGCCCAAGCCCAAGCCCATGTGAAGGCTCTTCAGGCTCAGGTTCAGAACAGAGTGTATGATTATGAGGGAGTGAAATGCACGCGCGCTATGCCACGTTCAGCATGGCATTCTCCAATTCAAGTGAAGAACCAGAATAACCCGGTTTATTTCAACGGATCCGGGTTAAGAACCGGTTTGCAAAGAGGATCTGGTGTGAAAAGAGGATGTGGAGGAACAGGGGTGTTCTTACCTCGTCCATATGGGACCCCTCTCCCTGAATCTCGCAAGAAAACAAGTAAAATCTCCAACACTTATGTTTATTTTAATTGTTTTTACGTGTGATGTTTTGTTTTTTACTTTGTCTTACTTTTCTTTTTCTTTTTGTTTTGTTTTTTCTTTAGGTTGTGCTCCTGTTTTGGTCCCCGCTAAGGTGATTCATGCTCTAAACTTGAACATTAATGACTTTAATGGTGGTAGACAACCTCGTTTCTCTAATGATTTTGGTGTTGATTATGGTGAGTTAGTTTATAATGAGAAAAATTTAATTAAACTTAATTTTGAAGTGTAAAGTTTTGATTTTGAATTTTTGGGGTTATTTAATTGTAGATGCTTTGTTGGCAAGAAGAAATGCTCTATTGATGCAGCAAAGATTAAGGATGCAAAGAGAAGAGGCAGCTAGTTATGAAAGTCGTTTGCCTCAAGAATGGACTTATTGATTCATTAAGTTGATTAAAGTTCAAGCAAAGATTCGAAAAGAAGAAGAAACTAGTGAAATTAGTAGGGTTGTGATAAGGATTTTAGTTTTTTTTCTTTAATAATATAGTATAAAGATTTTAAGAATGTGTTTGGGTTAGTTTAGTGACAATAAATCATCCGGTTTTTGTGAGAGATGCAGCTTTTGGGCAACACTTGTTGTAGTTGGAAGAACAACAGTGAAAGATGGTAGATTAGGGGTTAGTGAATTATCTTAAGATTATTATTATTTATTAGTATTAATATTATTATTATTTGTAATATGTAATAAGGTAAAGTGGTGTTATTCTTCAATGTTAGAAGATCATAATCTTTGATGCAAGTAGCAGGGTAAAGGGCTTATTAGCATTTAGCTAAAGTTTCAAGTCAAGACAGCTCAAGTGTTGAAAGATTTGTCTATAATCTTTGTTGTAAAAGCTCTTGTTGTAATGATACTAGATTGTAATAACTTATGCTATTTTAAGCTAATATATATATTTTTTTAACTTTTTGAGCTAAGAACAGTTAATGGGGATGTATTAGGAAAAACTTAACACTAATGAAAAGTTAGTAAAGTGTTTTATTTGTTGTTTGAAATAGAAAAACAAGTATGGAAATTTCCAAAGAAAAGAAGACAAAGATGCAGGCGTTGCTTGGTGTGTGAGGCATGTGGATATGGATGGATTGGTGAGAATGAAAATTAGATGTACGATTGATGGGATGGGTCTGATGTATGTGGGGTCCTTTTCTGTCTTGATTAATGGCCCATCCATCTGTATTCCCGCCCTTTTTTTTAACTCAAAGAAGCTACTCTCTACAGTTGTCATTTTGAAAGTTGTGTTCTGACTTAGAGCATTTCTATTACTCTTTCTTTTTGACCTGGTCATACCTTTTTTATTATAAAGTGTTATTTGAACAATCAATTTAGTTGACAACTTTTGTGAAAATCATAATTTATAAAGAATAATTATGTATTTGTACGGAAATCAAAACAATAGAGAGATAAAGTAAAAATAATGTGAGTGTGAAAGAGAAAGTTGTCATAAATGTTGTCATTAAATGGATGTTCAAATATTATTTCTCTTTTCTTTATAGTATATATACTGTATAGGATTAAAGAGTAGGAGTCTTGTTAACAATTGTTCCTAGGACAATGTTACGTACTTTAGTTGCTTAACTATTATTATAAGAGAATGTTGTCTAGCATTCTTTAAACAATATACTACATCCGTCCTTAATTATAGAGTCTTTTTGAAAAAATAACGGGAATTAAGATAGTGGATATTTTTATTAAATATGTTTGTAATTACTATTGTTTTTACAATTTTATCCTTTAAAAGAGAGAGTTGATTTATGTATTCAACATGTTATTTATTGCTGGTTGAAAAAAAAGATGTATAATAAATAAGGGCATGTATGTAAAGAAATAATTAATGTAGTTGGAAATAGGAAAGATGTCTTATAAAAAGGGACAATTTTTTTTCTTCAAAAAGATCTTATAATTAAGGACGGAGGTAGTACATATTTAAAGTATTTTTCAGTACAAGATAGCAAGATATTTAAAATAGATAAAATAAAGCAGAGTTGAAACTCCAATGTTTTGATTCAATGGTAGAAAGTTAAATTGAATTTATGAGGCTTTGGCTTTGAGTTAATTAGTGTTGTTGGAGAAAGATAAATACACCTTTTCAATTTTAGAATGAGTGTGGTTTGAAGTTTTTACATATTAAAATGTAATGATTAAGAGAAAGAGTGGTGATTTTATCAAAATATCTTTTTAGTTTAATGGTGCTTTATCCCTGTAATATATGTCATTTTTTGTTTTTCTCCTGTAAAATATTTTTTTTGATTTACCTCCTGTAAATAAAGTCGTTTTTTTACAGAGGGTAAATAAAAAAAAAATATTACAGAGGGGAAAACAAAAAATAACCTATATTACAGGGTAAAGCACCATTAACCCTATCTTTTTTTTTTTTAAGGGAATCATATTATCTTTATTAACCATTGATTTTTTTTCTCACTAAAGTAATACTTTGATAAAATTTATTTGATATGATGTTATTGAATAAGCGTAATTGTTAGTATAACTCTTCAGATGAAATATGATAATCATGTGCTTCCAAAGACATTAAGTGTAAAATAACTGTATAAAACGATTTTCTCAAAAAAAAAGAAAAAACAAAACTGTATAAAACGATGCATACAACTTAAATTTATTCAACATTTTAACATATTGCATATTTAATCTTGGTTGGAACAAATGTATCTAACTTTTGTTTATATTTAATATGAGAGGGAGTAATAAGATGATCAATGTTTCACAATTTAACTTTTTTATTTAAAAAACTAAAAGTTGCATTTTTCTTAGGAACCAAATTCAATCTTACATTTTCATGAGACTCATACCACCACACCAAGACTTCACTCTAACTATAATAACTAGACGAGTAATTATTATTATTATTATTATTATGAAATACGTGCCAACAAATCATCAACATAAAACTTTTATAATAATCGCATGCTTGTTTAAATTAAATAAGATAGAACTGAAAATATAATAGTTTTGTTTATAATCAGAAAATGACTTGGAGATAGTGGAATATATCCATTATGGACGGCACGTTATCATCTGATATACATCAACTCACTAAATTATGGTTTTTTTTTGAGGGGAACATACGAAATTATGATTAACAACAAAATTATTCGGGTTGTTTATTAAATTATGGTGGAGAGTACTATTAGTCTATTACGTAGTAGAGAAAAGAAGGCATGTCCAGATTATTATTATATTTATATTTCGTTTATATATACTCAATCAATTGCAAGTGTCTTTTAGAATTGCTAGAACGAACTTGGGACCAAATTATGAAATATATATCCGAGATAAGGATGATGACTTATCGTGATATTTTTACTCCTTAAATACCAGTTTTACAACACTTCTAGAAGATGTCATATTTAGGGGATAAACAACTTATGAGCACAAACAATTATAATGATAATCGTTTGTGTAGGTATACATAAGCTGTTTTTATATTGAAAGATAAAATCATGTTAAATTGTATTTATATATGCTATAAGTTATTTCGATAATTTATATAAAAGAATTTATGAAAATGAGTTAATTGTCTTAAGTTGTTTTTATAGCTTATTCTAAATAATCTCATAAAATATATTGTCGTAGATAAACTTAAATAAATCAATGCAAAAATGCTTTTATATATTCACTTCCTTCTCCCAAATCCTAAATTGCAAAACCCTAAGACCAGAGAAAACTCCATAATCATATTTTCATATTCCTATCAAAAATATTTTCATGGTTAAAAATCTATAATTTCTGGTTATTACCACCCATCTCTCAATGGTGAATCAATCTCAAATTAAATTTGATCATAATCAACTAAATAAAAACATACAAAATAGAGATTTTAGAGCTAAATCAACATAAACTCAATTGCATAAATATAAAATAAGATTACATTCACGCTATAGTTTTAAGTCATCTAATCTTAGTCTAAGGAACTTAGCTAATCATGTCCAAATATAGAAATAAAAAACATGAAAAAATAACATTACACATGAAGGAATCCATTGAATCTTCAATCTCTTGTTTCCAATGAAGAATATTCAACTTTTGGTGACTCCAATACGTTGTAGTCGTCTTTCTCAAGTTTCAAAATCCAAGATTACCTAAGGTTTTTACGTAAAACCCTTCACAAATGTTGCATAAAAACACATTGTTGTCTAGCGAGCTTAAAGCGTCGCTAAAGGAGACAACCCTAAAAATAGTGGTCATAGATTTAAAGATTTGCATGGGTAGAGCAAAGTATTTTTAAAAGGTATATTGGTCCTCAATTTAAAATGTGAATAGGAGGGTCTCATTGAAGGGGAGGTCTTATATAGGAAAAAAAATTATCATTTTTGGTCGCTCATAGAGAGTGAAGATAGCATGATTTTCCAAAGAGCAAGCTCATAGAGGCTAAAGGAAGGAGATTCTAAGTCGACTTACTACCATACTTGTACCAACACTTAGAAGATCTTGAATGTTATATATGCTATAAGACCGGTTGATCATTGGCTTCATAATCTATCGTCAATAATGCATGAGGATTTAGGTATTTTTCTAAACTTTTCTTTGATGTTAGTTGGGATAGATATAAACTTGATGATCTGGAGTTTCCATTGGTGAATGATAATCATAGTTATGAACTCTCCAAGATCATTTTGGAGGAAGAGATAGAAGAAACAGTAATTGAAGCGAATGTGAATAACTCCCAGGCATCCTCCTTCTTGTTCTCCATGTAGGCGAAGAAATTGGGGGCCTTATGAAAAATCCGTTTCAATAGGTTACTTTAATGGATTAAAGGTGTGTAATTTTGAGGTGGTGGTTTCACACTTACAATATGCGGATGACCCGCTTTTCATTGGGGATGCAATTGAAATGTAAAACCAACATTTCAATTTTAATTTGAAATTTTGAATTTGAACCTAGTACTGAAAATGCATCAATGTCAAACCTTTTTAAGGAAGAACTTTATCGTTCATTTTGACCCTATTCAACTTGAAGAATTAGACTTTACGATACTTCGAAGTAAAAGATATGTGGTTTACAACAAATCAAATATGATTCTATTGGATTTTTCTCTAGTTCTTGTATAAGTTTCTTTTCGAATTTTTATTTGCAATAAATATTTTTAGTGACATGTTATCTGTTTGTAAATTATAATCAATACTGTGAAGAAAACAAATCAATTCTCTATCTTCAAGAACCAACTATTAAAAGAGTATCAATTATCAACAAATTTAATACTACCATACTACCTATAGCTGCTCTTATATTTAGAGAAGTACACAACGTAAAATCCCATTTATTGATATAACTTTTATTATTTAAATTTTCATGGGTCACGTTATTCTTTTGTTGGTGATTTACAATTTACAGTACTATATAAATTATATATATTTGCTGATTTGCTCACAAAAAATACAATATATTATAATAAGACATTTTTCGGTTTGTAAAAGTTAATATGAATAGAGTAGGACAAGAAAATGGTGATAGAGGAAAAAGAAGACATTTTATAATTTATATTCTTAAATAGTTTTTCTTGTGTGAAAATCCAGAACATAGATTCTAGTTGTTGACTGAAGGTAGATGTAATATAGTGGATTACAGCTATAAATATGTTGATGCAGAGAAATACTAGTAGCAGCAGGTAAAGTTGGTGCTTGCATTTGGGATCTTTGGTGTACATGTGGGGTTAATGGTACGGTACAACTTCACTTATTTGGGTTCATGCAAGGAAACAGGTCAAACTCTCTAACCTATGTCACGTGCAGCCAGTTCAATGAGGACCCTCATATGACAACGAACCATGTACCTGTCTGAACTCGTTTCGTATTTCATGTTGAAAATCAGCTTTGATAGAGAGATATGAAATAAATGCATGGTGACTTTGTGTATTTTAATGTGTTTTTTCACAAGAGAAATATGAAAGACAAATAGTTATTAAAATAAGAGGGAGGTACAAATAGAGTTATGATAATTTTTCCCTCTTAAAATCACTCGATCTCGATCCGTTCTCGTCCCGTCTTTGATGACACTTGCTAAGACATTGATATTTTTGGCGCTCCACATATATTGAAGCCAAGCGCTAGAAATATCAATGTGTTAGCGACTTGTATGGTTGGCCAACTAAGATGATCAAATAATTTGATTTGTAAACTATTATTGGTCTCAAATATAAATAAAAGTTTGTAAAAAAAATTAGTGTATTAAGTTCAAACTACAACAAGGTGAAATTGACCACTTTGTAAATACAACAAATTGTCCAGAACAAAAAAAGAGTTTTTTTTTTTGGTTAAAGTGCACTTCCCCCTCTTCCCTAACTTTCAAAAACTTGCAATTTTGGCTCCCTATGTACAAAAACTACAATTATTTTTTTTGAGCAAAGGCAGAGTCAATTCATTTCATTCAAAATTAATTGGTACAAAGTAGGCAATACATGATGAAAAATATTCATTGATTGAATTTGCACTGGAACGAAGTTAATCTGACAATATGAACCGATCAAATAGCTGAGGGAAACAAGAAAAACAAACAACGTCGCACAAAGACGACAAAATCACAAAATAAAAAATGAAATAGATATGAAAATTACTTATTTCAATATAAAGAAAAGAGAAAAACGAGTTAGAGGGGTGATTTTGGGTCAAAAATTGACCGTAAATCACCCCTCTTTGATGGATGAAGGAGAAGAAACTAGGGTTTTGATGTTGGCTCACAAGAGAGAAAGTGGAAAGAGAAAATGTTTTTTACTATAGAGTGTTGTTGTTAATAGTTAGGCTTATTAGATCCATTGGTCCCTTAATTAATTTCCATTTTTCATTTTGGTCCCGTAAGTAATAAAAAGTACCTTTTGGTCCCTTAGTTTTGTCTCCGTTTGCCAAAAAAATCCCATCCGTCAAAAAAATTGATTTCCCGTTAGTTTGAGCCACGTGGCGTGTCCTACGTGGCTAGTATAAAAGCGGTCAAAATTGTGTTAGAAGCCAGAATTAGGGTTCTTCGAAAAAGTTCTCCTCTATCCCAAAATCTCTTCTCTCCTCTTCAAATATCCTCTTCCAAAATCCCTAACCCCTACTTTCTTTTTCATTCTTCTGCAATAATCTCACCATTCCTTTGATAATCGAAAATCTCACCATTCCTTTGAAAATCGAAAACATGTCAAAGCAAATGGGCCAATCCTATGGATCTGTTGGTTCGAGTATGAGAAGAAGAGCAGTGACTGAATGTAGGTGTGGTGAAGAAACAGTGATTCGTACTGTTACTGATAACACGAATCCAAATTGTGGGAAAAAATTTTGTGGATGCAAAAATTACAAGAATCACTTTGATAAAGGTTGTGGTTTTTTTAAGTTACTGGATGAAGAGGAAGAGGTTAGTGATGAGAGAGATTTGTTGATTGCAAAGCTGCAGAAGAAAAATTCTAAATTGAAGCATGAATTGGAGAAAACAAGGTTATGGTTGATGAAGGCATTGATTTTTGGATTAGCATGTTTTGCAGTTTGCCTGGTCTTAGGGACAATACTTATCTGCAAAATTAGTGTGTCATGGAGTCATATGTATTTGAAATAGTTTGATTGTAATTTACTAGTTGTTGTCTAATGAAGTAATTGATGGTTGTAATTGGTCATTGATATGAATGAAATTGTAATGGCTATTTTGAGATGAATGAAATTGGAATGGTTATTTTGAATGAATGAATTTTAATGTCTATTTTAAATCAAAAGTAGTATGTTTATTTGAATGAAAGGGATATATTTGAATTCTGTTTATAATAGCTGTGAATCAAAAAACCAGATGTATTCACTATTGTGTAACACAAGAATTAGTTGTAATTGAACATAAACATACTCATAGTCATTAAACATGAACTGTGATAAGTAGCTTGCACTTAGGCATTACATTACATCCAAAAAAACCAGAAGTTGCAAATTGTAGCTTGCTTGCACTTAGGCATTACATAACCATTACAGGCATACCATTCAAAAAACCATAAGTTTCAAAAAACCATTACAGACATAAACAAGTTTCATCATTACATCACATAACAATAGTCATTGCAACAGTTACTACTGCTGTGTTGAAGCAGAACCCTCAACTCTAGCAGAAGTTTTTTTCTTCTTTGCATTTGAACCTTCATGTTGTGTTGCAGACACTTGTTGTTTTCCCTTCCTTTTCCTTCTTGGTCCACCATCAGCTTGTGCACCTTGAGTTCTTTGATTACTAGCATTGCTTTGAGAAGTGGCAGGTCTTTGAGAAGGTTGAGTAGCAACATTTCTCTGAGTGTGAGTAGCAGGATTCATGTGAGTCTGAGCACCTTCAACTGCAGCACCTTGTGCAGGTTGACTAGCAGCATTCCTCTGATCAGTTGGTTGTGTTCTTTGAGTAGTTGGTTGTCTTCTTGCAACTCTTTGTGTTGGTGGATGTGTTGTACCAGTCACTTGAGTAGGTTGTGCATCTTGAGAACTTGGTTGAGGTTGAGAATTCACTTGAGCAGGTTGTGTTGATGACCCTTCACCTGATGCAGGGTTTGAAGAGCCTTCAGTTGTAGGAGGTGGTGGCAGCTTGCAAGTGGACTTATTATGTCCACTTTGCTTACATCTGCTACACTTCATTCCCCACCTAGCCCTTCTCATCTGTGTATCATCCTTCACAAGTTCATGAGCCTCTTTGTTCCTTTTCTTCTTAGGTCTACCAGGTTGCTTCCTTATTGGTGGTGGCTGAAGATCATTGTAATCAGTTCTTTTCCACAGGCTTTGTCCATTAGCAGGGTAGATGACACTACTATAGCAAGTAGCATATTTATCCTTTTTGTAAATGTCTGGAACAAAGTCATACACATTCAAGTCTTGGTTCCTCATGCATGAAATGGCATGACAACAAGGCAAAGCTGTCAATAACCATTTCCTACAGTCACACACCCACCTTTGGAGATTAACATGATTCTTGTAGCCTGTACCAGATACATGCCTCACCTCAAAATCAAACTCTGTGCTACGCCTAAACACATAAAATCACATAAAATACACCCTGTCATCTGTGTACCAGTAATCACAAAACATCCAGTCCAGTCCAATCACAGGCCTACACTGAAAAAAACTATCTTTGCAAGCTTTGAAACAAATATACATCCTCTGAAAATGAGGACATAACACTGCTCCAAGCCTCTCAACATCTTCCTCATTACCTTGAAAAGGCATAGTACTAACTCTCACAGTAGACCCCACATTTGACCTTAGAAGCTCATGAGTGTAATCATATAGCCTGGTATATTGCTCCCTGAAAGATCCATCAATCACATCTATTGCCTTACCTCTAGCTCTATAAGCTTTGTTCAAATTGATTTCCAAACCCCATTTCTCAACTGTTCTATTCATGATAGTAGTCAGTTTCAAATTTTGATTTTCCCTAACTCTACTATGAAGTTTACTTCCCAACCAATCAAAATTCAGCATCTTCAACTTAAAACCTCTGCTGCATTTGTGGAGCCTTTGAATCTTCCTCAGTTGCCAAGTCTCTTCATTTGGAATCTTACCACAATAAGCCTCAAATAGCAATTACCCTTAGCTCCCTTACAGGTTACTCTAACCCTTCTCTTATCATTTTTACTAAACTTTAGATCCCTTCAAGAATGAACTGCATATGTTCTTATTGCCTCCTGAAATGCTTTCTTAGACACAAAGTATGTACCCAACTCCCAATGGTAGTCTCACATGTTATCAAACACCTTAAAGGTAGGAAATTTAACACCAAGACCCTTATCTTCATCTTCAGAACTACACCCACTATCTAAATCTTCACTGTCATACTCCTCATCCTCACTCAAACCCCTATCTCTAACTACACCAGATGGCCCACCCTGCTCAGTGTTGTTAACTCCCTCAGCAATCAGATCTTCATCAAACACAGGTTCACTAACTTTTTGTTGTTGTAGTTTCTTTGGTGGTCTACCCCTTTTCTTCTTAGGCTTACTTCCACTTGCTTCTTTCCCCTTCTCTTTTAACTGTCCTGCTTCTGCACTATCTTTATCTGTCACTCTTTCTGTTTCAGATACTACTTCATTACCTCCTACTGCAACTGCTTCATTTACCTCCTCTACATTCCTAATATTCTCAAAAGGTTCATTGATCCAGTCAGCAAATAAGTCATCTTGTTGTGTTTCTTCACCTACTGCATCACCAAAACCATCATCCCCACAAAGCTCTTCTTCTTCTGGGTCTCCAAATCCAACACCTATTGCACTATCTTCACTTTCATTTCCATCCCCTTTTGACCCATTCTCATCCACATACTCATCCCTATACTCTTCATGTTCATCAATAGGAGGCCTAAAGTTATTTACTACACCAGAAGGCCCACTTTCATTAACTGCCACATTTAAAACAGTTGGACCATTATTTAGTCCCTCTTCCAAAACAGCAGGGCCCACATCAACACTTTCCTCCACCTCAGTATGCCCCACATCATTACTTTCCACCCCCACAGTAGGACCCACATTAACACTTTTCACCCCCACAGTGGGACCCTCATCAGTCACTACTTCATTTTCAAAATCTCCACCACAGTCCAACTCATCATCTCCCACATTTACTCCTTCTGCATTCTCAAACCCCTCATTTCCATCACCTCCATCATTTTCCATCTCCACAGCAACTCCTTCATTCTCAACATCCACATCTACTCCATCATTCTCTAGATCCACAACTACTCCCTCATTGTGTACAGGATATTGAATAGGATACTCTATCAAAGGGTTTAGCTCTACCATTTGTGGTTGCTCTCCTACTGTATGCTCTACAAACAGATGTACCCTATCATACATCTCTGCTATTGCCATCATCCTCTTACAGCCATTGTCATTCCTTAACCTAATTAAGTCATCCACTAAATTTGGGTCATGGTACCAAAGAGACCTTACCATTGGGTACCCCAGACGTTTTATAGTTGATAAAATGGAGAAGTAACTCCAATAGTCTGGTTCACACTTCAGTGCAGTCTCAACCCCAATGTAACCAGCATGGTGAAAGTCATCAAAAAACCCCCCATGGTGAAGAACCAACACAAAACGACCTTCTAACTGTTACAATTCGAAACAACATAACAACATCAGCTTTTCAACCATTAATTTTCATACAAACGGTAAACCCTAACATGAATATGAAAAACGAGATACAAAATTTTCAAACAGTGAATGATGTTTTCGTTTAGAAAAGGTTTTTTTAATCAAAACCCTAACCCTAAACCAGAAACCATTCACTTTGACCAAAACAAAAACCGGTTTTGCAACAAAACATAAACCCTAAATTCGAAATGGAGAAGAAACACGAAAACTAACCTCGTCGTTCGAATCAAACTCTTCATCGGAGCCAGCCATGGTAGAACTTTGCTTCGTTTTCCACTTCGTCTTCTTCCTTCAGTTCACACCAATTTCTCTTCCTCTTCCTTCAATCGTTCGCTCTCTCACTTTCTCTTTCTATTTCTGAAAAACTCTTGTGTTTCTCTCTCTAAACTAAACCTTAACCTTTTATACTAGCCACGTAGGACACGCCACGTGGCTCAAACTAACGGGAAATCAATTTTTTTGACGGATGAGATTTTTTGGCAAACGGAGACAAAACTAAGGGACCAAAATGTACTTTTTATTACTTATGGGACCAAAATGAAAAATGAAAATTAATTAAGGGACCAATGGATCTAATAAGCCTAATAGTTATTAATGTTGATCATTATTAAAAGGGAAATGTTAACGAGTGCACCAGGGCACTCTTTAAACACTTTAAATAGTAAGTTTTAAATGAAAAGTTATATATTAAATGCATTAGAAATTGTAATAATTGTCTTTTTAAAAGAATAATTACTATATTTGGGATGCTTAAAGAGTGTCTGAGACACTCGTTAACAAAACCCTTATTATAAATACATGTCAGAGTTAAATAAATTTGATGACGGTGCACAAAATATTGTAGATAAAATTCAAATAAATAAGTCATAATATGTAAAAAATATAAAGTGACATGTATTTTTGAATGTCTTCTTTTGCTTTTGTGACAATCAATATACTAGAAGAAGAGGTCAAGTTACTTTGTAATCAAACCAAAGAAGTGTGTGACAATAAGATTTGTCCCTACGGTGCAACAAAATAAAGGTACTTCTGTCGCCATTAAAAGTCAATTATTTCTATTAAAGATGTATTGTTTGAGTTTTTGTAGATTAAGCTATTAATTAATCAATGTAGATTGGTTGTCGTTTACAACCAATTTATGAATTGTCATTTTCATTTGCACCTACTAGTATCTAATTGCATTGCAAGCCTATACGGGATCAGTAAGTTATCTCTATTTGGTTTTCTGGGGATGAATTGCCCTTAATATTTGGTTAGCTATTAGGTTCTGTGTTGGTAATTTGGATATTTTTTGTCCAGTTTTATTTGTTATTTTGAAAATTGTACTAATCATTGGATTTTCAAAATTATTTATTTCTTTTTCTGTGTTGGTATTTTGGATATTTTTTGTCCATTTTTATTTGTTATTTTGAAAATAGTACTAATCATTGGATTGTCAAAATTATTTATTTCTTTTTCTGTGCTGGTATTTTGGATATTTTTTGTCCATTTTTATTTGTTATTTTGAAAATACTCCATCCGTTCCAAATTGTATGACGTATTGGTCATTTCACACGTATTAAGAAATGTAATTAATATTCTGTGGGGAAGAGAAATTATGAGTTGTTTTACAAAATTATCCTTAATAAAAGGTATGGAAAAGATAAATGAAATAATTGAAAGAAGAGAGAGTAATTAATAGTTAAGGATATAATAGGAAAAGTAACATTAATATTTCATTGGTATTGTAAAGCGACATATAATTTGGGACAATTTTTTTTTTTCCAAAACGACATACAATTTGGGACGGAGGGAGTAGTACTTATCATTGGAATGGATTGTCAAAATTATTTCTAACTTTGTAATGGAGAGAGAGAAATAAATGTGAACTCGTATCATAAATCATTATTGGTATTATAAGAAAAAGAATCATGTTAAAAGTTACAAAATTTAATGGTTTTTTTAGTATGGGTAAACAATCTTAAAATGACAACTTAAAAGGAACAAATGTCCTATTATATAGAGATGAAAACCATCTTCAAGAAAACTGCCATCCACATTGAGTTTAATGAGACCCTCATGAGGTGGTTTCCAATGCACTAAAATTCGGGTGTGTTAGAGCCTGTAGGTTCGCAGAAAGTGACGAACTCGTCATGCAATGCCTGAGTCTTGCCCACCTTGTCATGATTCTGACAAGGTTGTTCCTAAAAAATACTACTGTTTCTTCAGCACCAAGTCTGCCATAAACCTGCAAGAAATAAGAGCGATAGAGTACCACATGCCATTTACTTGACCTAGGTTGTGGTTTCTGTTAGGGAGAAAAAATCCCTTTGTCCTCCCATTCCCAAGCGAAGCTAAAACTCCTTGGAATGAGGGCAATCACGTAAGCAGTGTAAATGGTCTTCCATAAGGGATGAGCAACGGGTGCAGCCTGGTGAAGTTGCCATGTTGCAGTAGTGTCTACAAACATTTGTTGGAAGAGCGTTATATGAACAAAGCCAGATAAAATGTTGTATCTTTGCAGGGACTTTAAGCCGCCAAATCCATCTCATATCACAATTAGGATCCCAACCTCTCTTTTCTTCAAAAAGGATCTCAACCTCTCTGTTGTTGAAGAAGCCAAAAGTAACCACTTGAACAAGTATACTTCCATTGTTGTGCTGGTTGCCAAGTTCACTCATCACTTAGATGAGTATCCAAAATCATAGGAGGCGTAATTTGTTGAATAGCTCGAACAAGTTCACAAATACCAAGTTCACATACTCCACACAAGTTTTCCAAGTTCACATACTCCACACAAGTTTTCCAAAAAGAGACACATTTATGATCCTAACTTCACAAATACCAAGGCCCACAGAGTGTTTCAAGGTAGTAACTGTATGCCAATTAACATGGTTTCAAGTCCTTGATACCCCGTCACCGCCCCAAAGAAAGCTTCTAGCTATTTTGTCAAGCTGGTTACACACATTAGTAGGAATATGACGAGTTGCATTGTATATACTAGGATAGTTGTGGTAACATATTTCTCCAAACAAGCCCTACCAGCTTTATTTAACGAGTTACCCTTCTAAGACTAATTTCTTTTGAACTTTATCCAAGATATCATTATACACAAGAACTTATATATAACCTCCAAAATTCTCATCAATATATTTTTAGTTCCAAAAAAGAATCATGAGGATTTTGTGTTGGGAACTTCTACGGTACACCTCATAAATTGGGGTGTACCGGTACTCCTTACTTCATAAATAGATAAATTTATGATTATTTTAGGAAGTAAAGAGCTATTTGTCAAGGTTATCCTTTAGAAAATATCATTTCATAAGAAGAAAAACATAATTTCATTGTTTATAAGAATCATATTAAATTTTTAACATTAATCATAAAAAATAATCAATAATCTTCATTATGAGTAATAAAAATTCAAAAAAATTAAATTTTATTTCGTCGACGCTTTTGGTAAATAAGATTTAATTTTTATAATTGTAAATGATAGATTTCTTAAAAAAAAAAAAAAACAACTCATTTGATTAATAATTTAACAATTTGGTGTATCGGTACACTCAAATGTTTGGGTGTACCATAGAATTTGCCTTTTGTATTACGTAAAAAAAATAACTTTCAAAGCTCTCTACACTCAAAGTCTTTTTTTTTTTTTTTTTTAAATCTTTTCTTCTCCTTCCTTCGAACTCGCAAACAATACTTTAGAGAACGTTAATCCCATGAAGTTCATAATTCTCTTGGTTATAATGTTTGAGATAGTGAACGGTGCCGCTTAGACAAAAATAAGAGAGAAGTGTGTACCAAATATCAACTTATATTTTTTTCTTTTCTTGTTTTAAACAAATCGACAGCAACTTGTGAGGACGGAGAGAACTTTGACCTTTTATTTTTTAGAGTACAAATACCAACCGTCATTAATGTTTTGAACAATTTTCAACTACCAATTTTCAGTGAATCACTCAATCATCTAAAGTGCTCGATCATAGAACTTATCCTAGATATACTCCTAGTATTTGATCAATTAGCCTTGTGCTTTTTCAATTGGATTTGCCTTTGCCACCAAGATACTGACCAAAGACTGCAAAATAATTTAAGAGTAACATGCAAGAATAGACAGGCTGTCGACACGTGGAGGGCCACAAAGATTTTTTTTGAACATGTGAAGGGTCACAAAGATTCTAATAGAGAGTGGCTATAGCATCATATGTGATGATTCTTTCACTTTTGATATGTGTTTTGCTTCTTCATTTCTGTCCCATATTTAGCCGTCAATCACGTTTCTAATGGGTCCATCGTATTTGTATATACCCTTTAATATATCTTCAAACACATGCAAGTTGCTACAATTTTTTTTTTCTTTTTTTGGTAATATTCTACAAACACTTATCTTATAAGCAAGCCAAAGAAATTATTAAGAAATAAACCACACGTAAACAAATTAACAAAGTGACTTCCAATTAAGACTAAGACAAATACAACATCAAAATCAATCCTTAAAACATTGAGTTTAATTAAAGACACTCCCAATTGTTCCCTTACATTATAGTACTACATGACATAGTAATAGTTGAGATTTTTATTTGTTTGTTTGTGCCACATCAACACCTACACACATTGCGTTTATTCATTTTGTTAAGTCCTTTTATCATGAATGTCGCATGATCTTTATGAACTATCTATTATTGAAGGCGTGCACTCAACTTAATCATTTGCAGCTTGCCAATATTTGAAAATCAATAACATTTGTTGCTTAGATTTAGGGTTGTTTATTGTGAGAAAATGCTTTAATTAATTAGAAACTAAAACTATCACCTAATTTCCTATTTTAGTTTGGGTCTTGCTAACCAATGGCCCTAGGGCAATGGTTAAGGAATCAAAAAAGGAAACAATTCTGAAATTTCATGTAGAAAAAATTGCTTTTTACTATTTCAATAAGTTGAATGCACAATTTTCAAGATAAAGTTACTACTTTAAGTTTCTTATCAAGTGCCCTGCCTTAAGGGCACTTGGCATTTCTCTTTTATTATATATATACACACTATCATTTAGAATTAGATAGCATAAATAATAGATTGGTTTTGGTTAACTTTCGATTAAAGTTGATCATAGAAATTTTAGAATACATTTGTATTACTTTAGAAATTTTGACATTTTATTGCTCCAAAATTTTCAAAATACAATTGTATTACTTTAGAGGCATTAAATCTTTTTTGGCTTACACTATTGGCCCCCAATTTTAAAAGAAAATGAAGTTTTGATCCCTGGCCCATTTTAAAATCCGTTCTTTGATTTTTTTTGTTAACTTTCAAATCAAGTTATCAAAATTTGGTTTTTGTTGTGAATTTTTCACCCTCATTTCATTCTGGAGTGATTTTTGGCAATGTTGTATATTCATTAATGACGAGACAACGATTATGTGGTCACCTTGATTTTTCTATGGGCACTACTCCTTTTAACTAATTAGGTGTTTCCATTTTCAAAGACAAATCGAAAATGAGACATTTGCCACAAATAGTTGATATCATCAAAGCCAAATTGTCTTCTTTGAAAGGTGTTCCCATTCAATAGAATGATAATCCACTCCTTAAGAATTTATGTTTGGTCCAAGTAATTGTTGAATCATATTGATAGTTGCTTGAGAAATTTTATTTGGACCAGTGGTGTTAACGGTAGGAAACTAGTCAATCTCTTTTACATAGGCTTTCCACTCCTCTACCAGAAGGAGGATGGGTGTTAGAAGTATAACATATTAATGAAGCACGTTGTTTAAAACATAGTTGAAATATGCTCACTTTTAATTCTCAAGTGTCTTGAAGACTTGAACTCTCAAGTAGAGATTTTTCGAAATTACAAGCCAGTTGCCCAGGTAACACAATTATGTATGGCGAAGTATTTTCAGTGCTAAAATGATGGTTAAACAGGGTGCTAGATGGAGAATTGGATCAGGTGATACTATTCCTTTGTTAGATGCACCATGGCTTAAAGACGGACGTTCTCTTACAATGGACAATCCTATGTATGCACCCCTATCCCATGTCAAAGTGCCGAACATCATCGAGCCATCAACAAAGGTTTGGAATACTACTCTAATTTCTAATATGTTCAATCATAACACTACCCAGCTTATTTTGAATACTCCTCTTCAACCTCTTGTTCATGAAGATAAATTAACTTGGAAGGCTGAGAAAAATGGTAATTATTCTGTTAGTAGTGCATATCGTATTTGTGTAACCGAAATTGCAGATAAATCCCACTTGCATATCCCGGCTAGGTGGAATCTGACCAGGAAGCTCAAGGTACCTCCCATGATTAGAAATTTTGTGTGGCGTGTGTCGGGGCTGCTTCCCAACACGTGCATGCCTAAGTAGCAGTGGAGTACATTGTCCTATAGATTGTGTTTTGTGTGATAGTAATTATGAAGATAACATTCATGTGTTGTTGGAATGTCCAAGCGCAATGCAAGCATCGTGTGAGGTTCACTTATGGGATACGATTGATGGAACCTCTGTCAAAATTATAATATGGATGCTCTAATGTTTTCTCTTCTTGACCAACTGTCTCCGGCTCGAAAAGAATTGTTTGTAACGATCATGTGAAGTTTGTGGAAAAGCATGAACTTAAAATTATGGCAGCAACAAAATAAAACGATTTCGCAGGTTGTTGATCGTGCTAAGAACCTCCTAGATGATTGCGAGAAACAAAAGGTGTGAGATCGAATAGAGTAATTGTCTCCGCTACCCACCTGAGCGGTTCTAGCATTAGTCATGGGGTCGAATGGATGAAAGCGACATATGGCAGGTACAACCTTAATATTGATGCTTCATTCTCCTCTTTCCTTAATATGGTAGGCATCGGCATATGTCTTAGCGATTACTTGGGTGAGTTTGTTCTCACCAAGACAAACTTTTCTCTCCTCTTTGTGATGTTGATGTTGGAGAGGTTGTTGGTCTTCATACGACACTGAAGTGGTTGGCTGATCTTCACTATGATTATAATGTCGATTTTGCTATGGACTCCAAGACAATTGTATATCCCTTTAAGTCAAATGCAGAGAATAATAGTGAGCTAGGTTGTGTTATACATGCTTGTAGACAGTTGTTTGTTAATAGTTTTCAGAACTCTTGTGTTGAGTTCAATAGGAGACAAACCAATGAGGTCGCTCATGAATTAGCCCAAGTAGCCCGATCTCATGCTAACTCCCAAGTTTACGATGATGGACCATCATATATTGAACATTTGATAGCTAATGAAAAACAATGAATTTCTTCAACAAAAAAAAGAAGTAAATCCATCTTGAATCTAAACATCAATCGTGTCCATACAATTGAAATATATCCAAAATTTCTATATTAAATCATTATAAATGGCTGACTTTGGTTAAAATTATATTTAAAGTCACGTATACAATTACTTGTGGAATTTAATGATGGTGGGTTGACAATCCAATTTTACCTTTCATTGTATCAAAATGAAACTTGTAACACTCTTTTAATATAATTATTTAACGTAGTTACACCTTTATTTTTGTAAAATAGCAAAAAAAAAGTTCATCAAATGACATTTATATTGATTTTATACAATATATCATGTATTAGGATAGCCGCTCTCTCTACTCCTTCCTAAACCATAGTCTTCACCACTTTTTTTCTTCTTAATCTATCAAAGAGGGGAGATTTAGGTCAATTTTGATCCGAAATCATCTATCCGAATTGTTTTTCATTATTTTTAGTTAAAGAAGTTATTTTTACATATTTTCAATCTTAATTTGTTTGTTTTTGTGATTTTGTTGTCTTTACACGACTATGTTTGTTTTGATTTTTGATTTTTATGCAGTGTGTTTTTTATTTTTCGTCTTAGTGTAATGTTTATTTGATTAAGGTTGAAAGTTTAGCTTTGAGCAAGTGCAATTTCCGTCGATGACTTTGATGAACATTGCAAATCCGAAGACATCAGTACTACAAAAACTTGAGTATAATCATATTTGTAAGCGTATGTACTATGTTGTTTTTTGTAAGTATATATACTCTGTTGTTTTATGTTATTAAAATAGATGTTTTGAGTTTGTTTGCATATTCATCTTTTTTTAATGACTTTAAATTTGAATTATATCAATGTACTCAAGTAATTTGAATTAATTAATATTGTTTATTTTTGTAAAAGAAGAATATATAAACAAGGCAACTGGGCTTAAAAGGGGTTGAACAAGCCCATCAACGTGAAGCCAGAAAGAGTAGCCCTACACATGAATCTCCACCCCTACAAACTACTAATGATATCCGTTTTACACAATTTTTTTCACTTTCACTTTCAACATATCTAAATTTATTATGAGTTCACCCCACATAAGTATTTCGGTATGTAATTTTTTTTTTTTCAGTTTGAAGTTTTTCTAGAAAACTTCACATCAACCTTTCCGATTTTAATATAATTACCAAAAAGATAATCATGTAGTAGTTTTCTGGTTCTGAAAAAGTAACAAAAAAAAGGAAACAAACCGAAAAAACTTACATATATTTTTTCGGAAAAACTTTTTTTTTTCTTTCTTGGTGGTGGTTGGGTTCGAATCCGGACGTTGCATATTTTTATACATTGCACCACCAACTGAGCTAAGCTCACGAGGACTTCCGAAAAACTTTAGCAAGCATAAAACTTTATATAAATTTCTGGGAAACATTTTACGAAAAAGTTAAAAAAAAAGTTGTGTATTAGGAAACTTTGAAAAAGTCTTATGGTTTATATTCAAACACTTAGTCTTTCTTTGATCTTTGAAAAACTTTGAAATTTTTTAAGGAAAACGTATATAAAGAGAAAAGGAGGGTTTTAGTTCTATACAAGAGTAAAATAGACACTTTATGCAAAATATAGGGTATCAAGTATAATTGTTGAGGTGTATGATAAATTTTTTATGAAGCTATATCAACTCTCTGCAAAATCTATAATCCTAAATCATGGAAATTAATAATTAAGTATATCATTAACCACTAAAAACAAATCATTAACCACTAAATTAAACAAAACAAGCGAGTAATGAGATACTTTAAGTGAACTTTTTTTTGTCAAACAATCTATTCGTTAGAATTCACCTTTTAAAATAAATAATTAGAGTGCAGGAGTTCGAACCCCAACTCATGTTCAACCAACCAAACTATGCTCACGGGGACTAAGTGACCTAGTGCAATGTATTTCAACAAATAAAAAAAGTTAAAAGAGAAAAAAAATTACTTGGAGATATAAGACATGTTTAAACCACCTTATTTGAGTTTATTTATTGACATAAGTTTTGTGACAATTAAGAGATTTTATAAAACAACTTACTACAATCTTCATAAGTATTTTTCAACTTTTTTTTAATAAGTTCTTTGAAATAATTTATAAAAGCAACCGATAACATATAAAAAACAATTTAACAGTGTCTTATATTTTGTTATAAAAATAGTTTATGCAATCATATACACAAACCTTTATCATGATAAAGACTTGTGCTATAATTTACAAATAAGTTGTTAATCCAAACGGTCCCATAGTTTAATTGAAAGAAATTTTCATATATAGACCAACGAAAAGTTCATTACATGCACACTAAATAGAAGAGAAGACAACAGATCACGTTAGCAAAGGAGGGAGGCAACACTCATAAACCACATTATTTTTTAGTAGCAGAATTCATACATAATAGATAATAATCTCCTAAAGCATGACCTACACACATTTATTTCATCATTATATACACATTTTATTGAGAGAGACAAACATCAACATGCTCGATATGGTAAGAGTGAATGGCCTTAGCCCGTAATCAGCGACATTGTTCTGAAACTGAGAATGAGTAGAGTGTTGAAAAGTTGATGTTGCTTTGAAGTTTTCTGTTGATGAAGAAATGATGAGGGAAAGAGTGTATATATTTGGGTTGTTGTGTGAATTATTCGTGATTGTTCGGGAAGGATGAAGAACAACGTTTTGAAGAAACCGGAGGAAGGGTTTTTATGGCATGCCATTGTGGAAGTTGTGGAAAAGTCAAGACATTTCTCGAATGTTGGTGAGTGTGATTCTTCTTTCAAAATAAGAAGAAAACAAATGTGTATCATTGACATTTTAAGCTTTGTGGCAATCATGTTAGAATATTAGAAAATTTTCTTAAAAAAATTGAATTTTCAAACAACGCTGATTTAAATATGAATTTTTATGTTTTGAATGCTTAAAAAATCATATTTACCTTATGGTTTGTCAAAAAATTCTATTTTTTTTGGAAGAAATTCTTATAATATTTCAAACGTTTTTCCAAAAATATGAAGGATACACATGAACTGATATAAAAGCATATACGAAAAGTGTGGACGAAAAACTTTTGGCAAAGTAAAAGTCGAACTTTTTTTTTAGGAAAATTAAAATGAAAAGTTAAACTACTTATAGGAATAAAAACTCACTTGGGATGGCATGATGTGTTGAATTGGGACATTAGAGTGCGCTCATCCTCAAAACCTCAAGTTCGATTGTCCATAACGCTAATACATGTGGACTAGTTTTTCTTAAAAAAATTATAGGAATAAAAAGTAAAATCATAATTGGGAGTATATGAGGTGGATTAGCGGTTAAATGAAGTTATAACTGTTAAATAAGCTTATAATTAACGGTGGATAAACCGATTGATTGAATTCAAATTAGAGGTTAAACCAATGAATATGAAATGACATAAATAGATATTTTTGATTAAATTTTTATTGAAGAAGATATCAAGGATTAAATTGTGAAAAAAATAGATAAATTTTAAGGTTTAACACTACATATTAGATTTTTGTACAAGACCAAACTCATTAATTAAACATGGTTGTAAGGTGAGATTTACCTCCACCTATATATAACCACATTGTTAGATTATATCTAGTCCAATGTGATACTCTTAAGACACGTTTAATATGTCCATAATTGAATATTTGAAGCTTGATTTTAGTGATTCACTAGCGAAAGTCGAAAGTCTGATAACAAATGACTTAATAGATCTTAAATAGATTAGATTATGATGCCATCTTATATTTTTATATGGAACCTAATTTATCCTTACAAAATATACATTTATAAGTGAGATCATTGTTCCACAAATCGAGTGTTAACACGTAAACTCGCTCGAGTTTACGTTTTTAGGTGGCAAAAACGTGTTAATTCGGAGGTAAACTCGGTCTTTGGTGAAATCGGAAAGTTTGAGGAGTTTGACCGAGTGAACGCGTGTTAAACTCGGTAAACTTGTGTAAACTCGGAGTAAACTCGTCCGAGTTTACCTTTGAAATTTTTTATTTTTATTTTTTTTGGTTATTTTTTTTGTCTCATTTATTTTAATCCCAAGGTGCTGAAATGTTGGCTTTACGGTTAACATAACTCGGTTTTTTCATGCTTGTTATGTACAGAAGCTACGCCAATGCGTGAGAATGACATACATTGAATTTTAGGGAATGCATTCATAAGCTTGTTATTATTGATTGTTTTGAAATCATTCAAATATATTACTTGCTCAAGTATTTAAATGAGAAAATGGAACAATTGAAGTTAAAGTTACAACTGAAGATGAAAAAGAGTTTAAATGTACTGATAATTTTTTTTTTTTTTACTGTTAGAGTTTATTATTTAAATGTGGTTAATTGGTTATGTTTTGTTTAAATATTAGCTTACATATGCTATATATATATATATATATATATATATAATAAATTTTATATAATTTTAATTTTAGATAAACTCGTACGAGTTTACGATTCGAGTTTACATAACTAAAACGAGTTGAGGTAAACTCTCGAATTGTAAAACCTCAAGTGAGATTGATAATTTAGGAACACCCTCACTTATATACTAACCATCAGACCATATATATCTCATTTAGTATTAAAATTGAAAGTGAGACTAACTCAACCTTCCAAAAATGATTTGTAAATGAAGGACGACTTCTAAATGCCACATCTCATAAATTGTAAGATTCGTAACATTACTTAAGTAACTAATAAAAAAATATTATAAAAGCTTAAAATTTAGAAATCTACTTGGGGAATTAAATGTAAAGCAAAGAAAAGATATTAGTTCCATTCAATTAAAAAGATAAAGAAATAGCCCTAAATTTAATAGACATTATTTTATCTAGGCTAAAATATGTTTTTATCCCTGCAAATATAGCAAGTTTGAGTTTTGGTCTCTGATAAAACTTTTTTTTTTTAAAATCCATCCCTGCAAAAATTTTTGTTTTTTAAAATAGTCTCTAGATCCACTTTCTTGATGATTTGTTCCATTTTTGCCTACTTGACAGTTGCTGACTGTAATTATGTACATGTGAGACCGACATGGCAATTACTATATTTTAAATATTTTAAAACATTTAAAAAATCAGAATAATTATTTTTGAAATAGAAAGATATATTTACTTTAAATAAAAAATTGATTTAATTGAAGGGAAATGGCTAAACAGCCATGATACCAAATTTGCAGAAAATCAAAGCTCAAAGAAGAAAAAGAAGAAAGAAGGGAATGGGAAGGGCGAGAGAATCACTGTCGCGTGGGCAGTTGCAAATTTGTGCATCCATCACAAAGCTAAAGCCTCAAAGAAGAAAAAGAAAAAAAGAAGAAAAAGAATAGTTGTGAAGCTTGCAAAATTTGTGCATCCATTTGGTTCTGAATATGGGGAAGAAATAGAAGAGTTGTGTTTTTATCATGAACTTCATCCCAAACCTAATCCCAAACCCAGAAATTCATCAAGAACTTCATCACAAACCCAAAATCAGAAAAGGGGAAAAATTCAAGGGTTTTAGATTTTTTTTTTCCTTTCTTCCTCTTTTTCGATGTAGATCTTCAATTCATCCTCAATCTTGTGTTTCCATAATTTTTATTTCGATTTCGATTTCAACCTCTTTGAAATTCATCCTCTTTTTCGATTTCGACCAACACTGTGTTTCCAGAATTTTGATTTGGATTTGGATGAATTTGCTAACAAAAAGGATTTTGATTTGAAGAAGATGAATTTTGTTTTCTAGAATTTTGATTTGAAGAAAGATGAATTGATGAATATGATTGAATGGAAGGTGAAGAAGAAGAGGAAAGCAAAAGAGATCTGTAAATAAGAAGAGGAGGGTGAAGTAGAAGGGATATGTTGTTTTTAATAAATTATTAAAATAAACATTTTTTATTTCATAGATATATTTTTTGTTTTTTTAAAATGTTTTTAAGTAGTTAAAATAAAATAATTGTCACTTGTATGCCACATGTACTTGATTGTACAATCATTAACTGCAATCTAGACCAAAATGTGCCAAATAAACAGGAAAGTGCGGCTAATGACTTTTTTAAAAAATAAAATTTTGCAGGGATGAATTTCAATTTTTTTTTTACTAGGGATCAAAATCCAAACTCGCTATATTTGCAGGGACCAAAATCATATTTTAGCCTTTTATCAAACACTCTAATCTAAATCAACATTAGTGAATATGTAACTTTGATCATTTTTTTCTCAAACTAATGGTTACTTGTTAACTTAGGGTGTGTTTGGATTGAAAAAGAAAGTGTAAGGAAAGATAGTAAAAGGAATGATTGTTGTAGGGATGAAAGTTAAGAGAAAGTGATAAGAAAGTAAGATGATTTTTTTAGTTGTTTGGTAATAGTGAAGGTGAATGGAAAGTGAGAGGAAAGAATGATGACTATTCGATAAAAGACATAAATATCCTTATAGTAAAATGAGTTGTATCTTTATTTATTACTTTTAAATAATATATTCATAATATATATAAATGCATAAAGATTAATAATTTAACAAATGTACATGAATATAAATATTTATTTATGAAAATATAGATAGTTATTCATAAGTGTTCCGTTGAATAGGAAAATATATCAATTTTATAATTTACATATTTTTACGTGCAAATATGGGTAAAAGTGGAAAAACACAAAAAACAAGCACTTTCCTATCCTTTCCGCATGCGTGGGTCCCACAAATCTTTCTTTCTTCAAAACCAAACGGTTGAAAGTTTTTAGATTTCCATGCTTTCTATCCATAGGGTTTCTTTCCTTGAGCTTTCATGGGAACCAAACATACGATTAGTGATTCAAGAATATTGAAATTTATTTGGTAGGACAAAAATGTAAGACCAAGTACAATGAGTATGTTGAAAGTAGGGGTGGACAACAATAGTCGACCCGACCCGAACCCAGCAAACCCGTTGGAAAATTGAAAGTCTGGGTGGGTAGCGGGTCGGTTTTCGGGTTGGGCGGATTGAAGGAATGGTTTCAGATGGGTTTAGATGGGCGGGCTCGGATTGAATTTTCAGGCCCATCGAAACCCAAATCCGACCGAGCCCAACTAATATTCAATCAGTATTTTTTTACCCCTAAGGCCCTATTCTTGTTAAGTTGCTGGACTTTTGCTTGGATCAAATTTAAGCCCAATTCTTTAGATCCATTGACAACAAACTAGGGTTATATCAAAACACACACTCATACTTATCCATTCATTGAGAGAAAGAGAGAGAACGAGTTCTGGAAGTTGAAGGAAAGCCAGTTTCACTGCACCGCCGTCGTAAACATATTGACCACCACTTCCTCCCTCTCTCTCGATCGATTTCATTTTGAAACCCAAAGAAGATGTCTGTCCATTTTCGTTTTCGTTTTCGTAAGTGTTCATTTTCGTAAGTTCATTTTCGTTTTCGTTTTCTTCACTTAATCTCTTGATTTTTCTGTTATTCATCTAATTAAGTTCATCTTTTACGGATGTGTTTGACAGATGTTTGGTACTAGTAGATCGATTTTCACAAAGGTACGTGTTGTATCGTATTCACTATTTTGTTGGCTAGGGTTTGCATTTTTTCATCATAGAAGAAATCAAAGTTTACTGATCCATCTAACCAAGTTTTCTTTTTTACTTTGTATGTTCATTTTCTCTTATCTGAAGAACAAATCAAAGCTCAACTTAAAGAAATAGAAGGTATATGACTATATGCTTGTGTTCATTGTTTTTCTTTTTTGGTTTGTTTTTACTTTTTTGGTTTGTTCTTACTTTATTTCTAATAAATTCAAACTGGGTTTTAATTTGTAATTTTTGTTAGAAATGTAAAAAAAACTTTTTCTAAACTAAATCAAACAAGTTTTTGTAATTCTTTTTTGTTTTGGTAGTTTCTTTACTGTTTTCTTTCAAAGTAAACGCAAGGACTGTCATGATAATCTTGAATCAAAGAGTTGCTGAAGCATGCTTTATTTTCAATGTTCAATTCAAGCTCAACAAATATATTCGTGCAAAAATGATTTAACAATAAATTTGAGAGTAAAAAACAATTATAGAAACAAGCTTTACTAACAATTATCCTTTTTATTTTTTAAGGTTATTGGCCTTTTGGTGGTATTTAAGTTTGTAGTGATTATTGATTAAGCTGTTGAAAAGGTAAGTTTTTTAATCCATCCTTTTTGAACATGTAAATATAAAGCTATGAAATATTTAAGTTGATGTGGTTGACGTTTTTTTATTTAATCTTTATGTTTTCAGTAATGGAGAGTATAAGTCAAAATTTGTCTTCTACCTTAACATCTGGAAGCGCTAATGTTGCTGAGCCTACTGAACAAGTAGCAGTTGCTACTCAAGTTCCTGTTGTCGGGCTTCCTCCTCTCCCTTGTCTTGCAAAAAGGAGGAAGCCTAATGCTGGTGGTCCTAGGAGAACCTCTCCAGCCTGGGACCACTTCATTAAGTTACCTGATGAACCAGAACCTACTGCTGCATGCATACACTGTCATAAAAGATATTTATGTGATCCAAAAACTCATGGAACTTCTAACTTGCTGGCCCACTCAAAAGTATGCTTTAAAAATCCACAAAATGATCCTACACAAGCTTCTCTTATGTTTTCTAATGGGGAGGGTGGTACTTTAGTTGCTGCTAGCCAAAGATTTAATCCTGCAGCTTGTAGGAAGGCTATAGCTTTATTTGTACTTCTAGATGAACATGCTTTTAGAGTAGTTGAAGGGGAAGGTTTTAAGCTCTTATGTAGACAGTTGCAACCTCTCTTAACCATTCCATCTAGGAGGACTGTGGCTAGGGACTGTTTCCAGCTCTTTCTTGATGAAAATCTGAGATTAAAAACATATTTCAAATCAGACTGTGTTAGGGTAGCTTTAACCACTGATTGTTGGACATCTGGTCAAAACTTTAGCTATATGACCCTCACTGCCCATTTCATTAACAATGACTGGAAGTATGAAAAAAGAATCTTGAGTTTTTGCACAGTCCCCAATCATAAGGGTGACACAATTGGTAGGAAAGTGGAAGAGATTTTGAAAGAGTGGGGGATAAGGAACGTGTCTACAATAACAGTGGACAATGCATCTTCTAATGATGTAGCTGTTGCTTACTTGAAGAAAAGAATTAATAACATGGGAGGTTTAATGGGTGATGGTTCTTTCTTTCATCTTCGTTGTTGCGCTCATATCCTAAACCTTGTGGTGGGGGATGGTTTAAAACAAAATGAGCTCTCTATTTCTTCAATTAGAAATTCTGTTAGGTTTGTGAGATCGTCACCCCAAAGATCTGCAAAATTTAAAGAGTGCATTGAGTTTGCTAGAATTACTTGTAAGAAGATGTTGTGTCTTGATGTCCAAACAAGGTGGAACACAGCGTATTTAATGCTAGATGGTGCTGAGAAATTCCAACCAGCCTTTGAGAAGTTGGAGGGTGAAGATTCTGGGTATTTGGAGTTTTTTGGGGAAGCTGGTCCTCCTAGTATTCATGACTGGGAGAATGTTAGGTGTTTTGTCAGGTTTCTAAAAATTTTCTATGATGCTACCAAGGAGTTTTCCTCATCTCAGGGAGTGTCTTTGCACAAGGCATTCCACCAACTAGCTTCTGTTCATTGTGAGTTGAAAAGATCAGCCATGAACCTGAACACAGTTTTAGCTTCAATGGGGTCTGACATGAAGCAGAAATACAACAAGTATTGGGGTAAAATTGAAAACATCAACAAGCTTATTTACTTTGGTGTGATTCTTGACCCTCGATACAAGTTTAGCTATGTGGAGTGGTGCTTCAATGACATGTATGGTGACCAACCTACATTTTTTACTGATCTGATTGCTATGATCCATACTCAGCTGTTCAAACTGTTCAATTGGTACAAGGATGCCTATGACCAGCAACATAATTCTGGTCATCCATCTGCAAGTCCATCCGAGTCTAGTTATGTTAGCGAGAATGTGATCCCAGCTGAAGTCCCATCTCATTTGGCAAGGGCTGAAGCTTTTAAGGAGCATCTTAAACTGAAGGAATCAATAGTTAAAAAAAATGAGCTTGAAAGGTACCTAGATGAGGAGCGTGCGGAGGATGTCAACTTTGACATCCTTCTTTCGTGGAAACAAAACTCTTGTCGTTATCCTGTTTTGTCATCCATGGTGAGGGATGTTTTAGCTACACCAGTTTCAACTGTGGCTTCTGAAAGTGCCTTTAGCACTGGAGGAAGAGTTTTAGATACATATAGAAGTTCATTGAACCCACAAATGGCAGAGGCATTGATCTGTGCACAAAATTGGTTGAAACCCACTTTGAATCAATTCAAAGACCTCAACATAAATGAGGAATTTGAGCTGTCTACCACTGTTGTATCAGGTATTTAATATGTTTATTTTAACTTTTAAATGTGTGGCATTTATTCTTGTTTAAATGCCATTAACTAATCATATTGCTTGGTCCTTGTATTTGTATATAGAATTTGATGGACCATCAGCTAATGGATCAACATCTTGTGGTGTTAGAGCAGCTGTTGTACAAGGAGATGCATCATCATCTCAATCACAGCCAATGAGCTGTGATTGAAAAAACTAATGTTAGTGATTATATTATTTTTCATTATTTGTGTTTATGTTATTATTTATTTTATTAAGTTATGCCATTGTTTATTTTATTAATGTAGTTATTGTTTTTATTTACAGGTTCTTAACCCTTTTTTGGTGTCATTAATCATAATGATTAATGACTTTGCTTAGTGCATTTTTTGGGAGAATCTACTTTTTGTGGAATATACACAACAACTCTTTTTGGAAGCATCTGGAAGATGATGAAGGATTTTAATCCAACTTGTATGTTTGAAGACATTTTGAAATGTAGATGCTTGCTTGGCTCCATGGTCTCTCACATTTTTGCTTGATTGATAGCATATACACTGCTGTTTAAACGATGTTTAATGCTTATGCTAAGGTATGTTAGGCTTAGTAAGTGTTACTTGATAATGCTTGTAGTTATCATAGTTTTAAATCCCTTACTGTTTGTTTTATTCTTCTTTTTTTCAAGTCAGGGATGCAGTTATAAATCTAGAGGTCATCTCTAGTGATGGTAATGTAGGAGAGTTCACTGTTTTTATCCCAAACTGTTGCACAAAGGTACAATAATGTAGGATGCATAATGATTTTATTGTGATGATTTTACTGTGATGAAATGTGTTGGTAACACATTGCTTTTGATTTTCATTATTCAAGCAGATTATTGATGTTAACTTGGGTCTGGCTACTCTTGTACTTGCTGAAATGATGAGATGTGATATTAATTTGAACTCAATCAAGGTTAGTTTTAGTTTATTTATTGAATTTAGTCTTGATTCTAACTTCATCTATAAAAAAATACAAAATTTATATCTTATAATATTTTGTCCCTCTTGTTGTGCAGCTATATTTGTGTGACCATGTTGCAGCATCAGCAACTGCAAGCATCTCCTGCCAATGTATTTGTAGAATTATGGATGATTGTAATTATGGCATTGTAAAGTTTAAGTTGTTGGTTGTGTTGTGCAGTCTTATCAACTCTAAACGTATTGCACAGTCGTACTTTTATTTATTTGAAGTTTGTAATATTATGATACAGGAATACCGGATACCTATCACATGGATGATGAATTATCATGAATGATGTAGTTGGGCTTCTTTAAACCAACTAAATTCATGTTTATTTCCTATTACAGGGCTGAATCATGAATGATCAAATGATGTAATTAGGCTTTTCTAAGCCAACTTAACTCTTGTATGATATGACAAGAAAATATGCTTAATTTATTTGTATTTCATTGGCAACTTAGATTGAGAGGGGATGGAATCATGAACTGATCCAATTTGGAAATTATGGTTAAAAATATTTGAAAAACAGCGATGGGCCAAAAATCCATCACCGGCCCAATGTTGGCCTCATCCGACATAACCCACCCATAACATCCGCTGAAACCGATTAACCGAGACCCGCCATAACCGTTGCTTCATTTGGGTGAAATTGGGCCTTGAATTCTCAACCGTGGATTGTTTCGGATTGAGCTTTCTGAGCCCGAACCCACCCATACCCGACCGTTGTCCATCCCTAGTTGAAAGGCACTCTCAACATGTTGAACCATTGCAAGGTGTGTTGAATTTGGTTGAGAGATGAGGTGGAGGAAAGAGGTGATGAAATCATTCAACATGTTGAAGCTTGACACATGGCTGAATCTGATTGGTTGTTTGGATTTATCTCATCTTAATAATTTGTACTTAATTATTTCATTATAAATTAATTTTTTTTTAAAAAAATTTATACCAAAATTCATGATTTTATTTTTTCTATAAATAGAGACGAAAAAAAAACTAAGTTTTTCACTATTATTATTATTATCTTTCTATTAATTTTTCTTTTGAAGTTTTAATCTTCTTTTCAGTGAAATGAGCCAAAAGCTGTTTGGAAATTAATTTCAATCAAATATTTGTTTGTATTTTGAAGTTTGTTGTCTTGCATTTTAAGTTATTTGTGTGTCCATGCTTAATTTATTGTATTGCATTTTAAGTTAAGAAAATAAAAATAAATTATTTAAATAGATTTTGTTTTTACAAAACACTAAAAAATAAATTGTTAAGTGTTTTTTTATTTTATTTTAATTTAATTATATTGATAAATGTAATTGTATGTAATTATAAAAATAAAAATATAAAATTAAATAAGAATAAGAAATAAAAGATGGTGGGTTAGATTGTTGAATGAAAAATCAATGGAGAGGGTAAAAGTTGAATGAGTGTTGAATAAGAAAGAAAATGATGTGGAGTGTTGGAAATTGAAAAAGTGAAGTGTTTTTGAATGAAAAAACCATTTTAAATGGTCTAAGAAGCTAAACTCCAAATACTATTAAAATAGAATAGTGTAGAAATTTATAGAACATCCTTTCGGTTCACTTGCCTCAAAAAGAAAACAATCCTTACGGTTCATCCCTATCTCTCTATAGAATATTCAAGAAAATCCTAGATACTTATTTTGTCTCCTATATAAACCTTCCTCTCTTTCTCTATCAGCAACAGAAACAGCAACTACGAAACGATCAAATCAAGAAACTAAAACAAGGATTCTACAATGTCTCTCATTCCAAGCTTCTTTGGCGGTAGACAAAACAACGTTTTTGATCCATTCTCAATGGATATATGGGATCCACTCCAAGGTTTTCCATCATCTGCTCGTGAAACAACTGCACTAGCAAACACACGTGTGGACTGGAAAGAAACACAAGAAGCTCACGTGTTCAGTGTAGATCTTCCTGGTTTGAAGAAAGAAGAAGTGAAAGTTGAAATAGAAGATGGAAATGTGTTGCAGATAAGTGGTGAGAGAAACAAAGAGCAGGAAGAGAAGGATGATAAGTGGCATCGTGTTGAGAGAAGTTCTGGGAAGTTTATGAGGAGGTTTAGGTTGCCTGAGAATGTTAAAATGGATCAGGTTAAAGCTGGTATGGAGAATGGGGTTCTTACTGTTACTGTTCCTAAGGAAGAAGAGAAGAAGAGTGAGGTTAAGTCTATTGAAATTTCTGGGTAACCTTCAAACCATGTTGTGATGTTCCTTTTGTTAAACAATGTTTATTTTGTTTATGTTTTTTTTTTTCCAGCGTTGTAAGGTCTTGGTAAATGGTAATAATAATGTATATGCAGGGTGTTGTAAAAAATCTCACTAAATAAATATATTAAATTAGTTTTTTTGAAGGAAAAATATATTAATTTAGTTATTGTTCGATTGGTTCCATAGGTTAATTTTCATTAGGTTAATTTTCATTTGTCAATGGTTCATTTCTCAAAATCAATTATGCACCACTAAAATCAATTTTTAGTTATCCAAAAATGAAACGATATGCACGTTCAAAGTTCCAACTTATTTTTTCTCAAAGAAACTATAAAAATGGCTTTTTTTAAGGAAAATTTACTTATAACATTTCATTGATAATAAGAGACCTAATATAAATTGGGTATGGTATATTCCCGTTTTAAAATGAGCGTCGCTTTAGCAAAAAAAAATTGTTTCAAAATGAATGTCACTTTACATTCCTAATATAACTTTAATTTTTTTCTTCCAACTTGACTCTCCTCAACTTTTCTCTCACAATTATTAATTAAGTTTGTCTTTTTCTTATAAAGTAAGGGCAGTTTAGTAAAATTGCTATGTCCAATGATTATTTTATTTCATTCCTTAATCTGTGTGTAATTGGCTAAAGCGATACTCATTTTGAAAGGAAGGGAGTAATAGACACTGAGACTAGCTAGTAACGTGGTGTCTCTTGCAAGTGCATGAGCAATTCCGTTTGCTTGTCGCCTGAAAAACTCTACCCTAGAGTTAGAAAATAAAGAGTTAAACAAAGAACGACAAGAAGTAATAATGCAACCAAATTCAGAAGTGTCATTCCTGTCATAGAGAAAAGCATCAACCGTCAAATTAAAATCCGTTTCAAAATCCACATTATCAAACTGCATATCACTGAGCCATTGCAAAGCTAAGTATAAACCAAGTGCTTCGCCCATATCTATCGGAAGAAAACATGGATGCAACACCATTTTTGCCAACACAAAACTATCGTCTGACTCCCGAATACATAACCAATACCTGTTCGATTAAGAGAGTTAGAGAAAGCTGCATCGATATTGCACTTGTACCGTCCCAGCATAGGATGTTGCCAATGATTGCCATTGTGTAATGTCGAAGTAGAAGGCCCCCCATTGAGGGTCGATGAAGACGAACTGGGAGCAGTGGAAACAATAGCGTCAGGGGCGTTTGCTAATTGTCAATCAACAACCATGTTTCAAGCTCTCTCCACCACTAAAGCATTAGTTTCCGTTACATCATCCGATACTCTAAGATTACGATGTTTCCAAAGACTCCATGTCACAGTTGCGAAACGCTACGATAAATTAGCAGACAAGTTCTGAAGTAGTGAAAAATAGCATCTGTAGCTGATACGGTAGTTGAAGGAGCATGTTGAATAGAACTCCATAGGCCAATTTTCTTTATATTTTACAAATTCATCTAGTTAAGGATTAATATTAAATGAGATATGATTAAACAATGTATTATAAGTGGAAACAATCTTCACTTGATAAGTTAACTTTGTAAAGTTGATTTAGGCTCGACCTAAATTCTAATATGGTATATCAGACCTGATTATAGTTCATGATCACGTGGGTAATCGACTCATCACATTTCTGTTACGTCTCATGCTATTCAATTAATGCTATTAGGCCATTCAAATAACTCTTATTGGTACCATGTGGTATCGTCTCCTAGGTGTGGTTTGTTTTAGGGGTTACACATTGAATGACATATGACCTAATAACAAGGGACAATGTGTTTTTTTTATTTTTTTATCAGGTAATCTAGTGGCTAGAATTCAACTTATAAGGTGAATAAGTGGGATGTCTTGGGTTAGAACCCCGACCCCTGCATATAATAATACATCTACATTAATATACAAATTACAAAAAATAATTTTTATGCATCTTCATCGGTGATCTCTGTTTAAAGTTTCTTAATAACCTCTTAAGCCACAACTTTTGAAGCAAATCATTTAACTTTTTATTTTAAGGGTGAACTCTTTAAGAACTCAAAATGGGTCCAACAATTTATTTCACTCATTTAGTTAATTTTATTTTAAATTAATTATTATTATTTTGGTACCATGAACAAAAGTAAATTAGAACTAACAAGATGAAAAATTGAGTACAAATATAGTCAAAGTCAAATGAAACCTAAAAGAAAAACTATGAGAGCAAATTCAATATAAAATTAAGAACAAATTGATGAAATTCTTAGATGAAAATTGAGTGTGATATTTTCAAATGATTACAAATTATAAAACAATTTTATGAAGTAAAAAGGGGTAGAATTCTTCAAATGGTAATCTTTTTCTAACCTCTGCAGTGCATTCCCATAAACGTTGCTTAAGGAAGGAACACATATTATATCACACGTTTGCTAACTCCGTTGAAACGAACTTAAAAAAAGTGAAGTTCGTGGATGAAAAAGCAGAGAACGAACCTCTATTTATGGATGAAAATATGAATATTGAAATGATAAAGAGGTCATACATGAACTCAACTTATTTTTATCAGGAATAATAACAAATTAACAGCTACTAAAAAAAAATCAAGTTGTAAATGAAGTCCATTCAAACTAGAATGCACGAATAGAAAGCATAACACAAAAACACAGAACTTAACATACACTAATTAGTACAATGCCATGGCAGACAGCAAGATACAGACTTGGAGCAACAAATAAAGTACAATAAGACACTTGACACAAAAATCAAAACACAGAGCAAATTTAAAACATAAAAATCAAAACACAAAGCAAATTTAAAACATAAAAACACTTGATTATTTTAACAGAAGAACACAACAAAAGTACATTAAATTCCTTCAAAAAAAAAACAAGTACATAAATATTATTTGTTGGTCTACCATGGATGTGGATCGTCGTGTACTTAAAGAAACTGTGTGTTCCTAAAGTACACTTGTTTTAGATTTTTTTCCTACTAGATTAGGAAATGCATGTAAATAAAGACAAAGGAAAAAAGGTAAAGAGAAATATAATGCAAGTAGTCTCTCTTTGATCGATTGTTTGTCGAATACATTGTACAAAATGAGTATTTATAGAAAAAATGTATTCCTATTAGTACTCGTCAACATGACATGACTTAGAGTGTTTATCATTGTTCGGCTATCTGAGCGGGTAATGCATTATTTTCTTCGTCGAGGGGGTTCGTGGTGCCACACCTTCGTTCGATAGACAACTTCCTACTTCACGGCATGGTCCATTGGCAAAGTCCAATGTGTGCGTCTCTTTCTCAAAATGTGCATCCTTACTCATTGCTCCTTGCAATTAGTGGTGCTATAAATAGGGGGTGTGGGTTTAGTGACTTGTTGTCCAGTTTTATTGAGCTTTGACTCAGTTTGATCTCTTCAAGACTCACATACCCTTCGGTAGATTCAAGAAAGAATCGACTAACTCTCGTATGGTTATAAGGTACGCCTAACCTTCCATTGGCTAGGGGAAGCTCGACTAACCTAAATTTGCTCATCTACCGATTTCAGCTAACATAATAATTACTTTTAGGATTAAACTGATTCTATTGTTTTTCTTTAGTAATCTTCCATTGATCATTGTAAATTTTTCATCCTGAAATTAGTGGGTCCGAATAGAATCCAAAAAGAAATGAATTAATTTATGCAACATATAATACTATATCATATTGCTCAACTACAAACTTGACCAAACCAACAGAACTAGTGCTATTACAACATAAAACATAGTCAAATTTACATATCTTGAATGTTTTCACTAACACATGAATCATCCACATCAATAGCAGCTACTTTTGAAACACTAATCTTAAAGGAAGCAGATTGAATCTTATATGGTAACTTAGCATTACTAACAGAAACCACACCTTTTTCTTCATCTCTCTTCAAATCACTAGGAGGTAAAAAACAATCCAAAGACAACCCTTTAATATTAAAATCAACTTCTTCAATTTTCCAAACCTCATTTATACTTGTCCTTGAATGATTCTCAGGTCCTTCACCAAACCTTGACAAAGTGACCCAAGTTTTCCCACAATGTGCTATTTGAATACCATCCACTATTCTATAGTCTTGTATGAGAGATTCTGTATTTGTTTCCCAAAATATGAATTCAGTTTCAGAAGATTTTAGTTTAATCAAGTTGGTGTCTTCTAATTGAACCAAAAGTCCAGTCCTTTGGCTGAAATAGCCTAAAACTGTGTGACCAATTATTTCTATGTTGCTACTGCTTCTTGTTTGTAATGAAGTGGATTCTGCTTCAAGTTTTAGAATGAAACATTCTTCATTGTTTACTGTTTTCTCTCCTATGCATGTTGAGTTGTTGAATAAATTGGCAGTGGACTTCGGATCAAGACCCTGTTCAAATTAAGGCAATAATTAATTATTAAGAGATATGTATCATGAACAAAATAATAGTAATTTGTACTATAAACTTATAAACTAGTATATGTATTTTCTTAACACAATAGCATCAAACTAGCATGTGTATTTTCAAAATTTTCTCATATTAACATCTTTAAAAACCGAACCGAACTGCATTGTTCAACCGGTTGACATAGTTCACATTTCTTTCAAAAAAAGAAATCCATTTAAATGTTGCAGTTAATTCTTTTGATAAGGAGCTCTAAGGAACTTTGGCTTATTAGGCTTGTACATGAACTTTGTTTGGTGATATGTAACTATATAGTGTTTCAAGAAAATGAAAATGAAAAGCTGCAAGTTTTATTAAAAAGCGGGACTTAAGTCCCATGAAAATTAGCATTTTGTACTGGCGTGAGTTAAGTCACGCTACGTGACTTAAGTCAAGCAGCATTTTGTACTAGCGTAAGTTAAGTTATGTAAGGGTAAAAAGGTCATTTATTTTGCGAACGAGCAAAACCTGTCATTTATTTTGCGAACGAGCAAAGCCGTTTGGGAAATGAGCATAATTCTTTGAAGATCGTGTGGGTTTGATGTCAAGGCCCGACTCCAATCATCTCACATTGGCCCATCAAAAGGTTTGGAAGGGTAGGAATTAAAGTAAAACAAAGCTTTTTGAAAGAAAAAAAAAAAATTGAAACAAGTTGTCATGCACTAAGCAATGAGAATGACAAGCATTGTTGACATTTAGGGGTCACAACTAATTAATTGGATAAATTCAAATTTCAAACTTAGGATTTCCTTGCATTACCTATTAAATTGTTGACTTTTGATATTAAATGTAGACCTTCACTTTATGGTAGGGATAAGTTAATTTCTATGAAAAAACAATTTGGAAATTGACCTTTTTCAAATGAGAAGGGAGGAAGAACCTAGTTTTAGGTAGGGTGGATTCAATTGGGCAATGTTTGGTTAGGTAAGCTTGCAACATCCAAACTTATATTTTCTGTTATAGAAAGCTAGACCTTTATGTTAAAAAGAGAAGGGAAAAAAAAAGTGAAGTGGGAACACAACATACATTTGAACACATTAAAATCAGATTCACACTTGAAATAATGTGAAACAAACAAATTTGAAAACTAACACTAAATTTTCCAGCACTCCACCATGGAAATTGAGTCCATTGTCATAAAAATAAAGTGAAGAAAAATGAATTATTATTATTATTAAAATAGCAATAATAGTTATTTTACAATCGTTTTTTAGAAGATTTGAACTTTGTATTTTGAGGTACATAATCAAGCTTTTAACATTGAGTTGACATCTCAAAGACACTTTGAGTTCATTTATAATGGTCAGAGATTAATACAACTACAACACAAAATTAACACAATAACACAAAATGATTAATGAACTTTAAATTAAATTTACCTGAAGTAAACGTTTAAGTGGCCTAGGTGGACCTCTTGAAGCATGAGAATGATGCCAAGGTGTTTGCCTCCAAGCCACTTTTCCATCACTCCCTGCACTAATTTTGTACCCAGAAACCACCAATTCTAAACACCACAATTCTGGTCTCTTTTGCCACAACACAAAACCTCCCAACTCTTCTTTCATATCCACCTTCTTCACTTTCTTCATCACCTTCTTGCTATTCACACCTCCTTCCCCTGCCACAAACTCTGATGTCCCTATTCTCACTTCACCCATTGCATACATACTTTCAACATTATTTAAAACACTCTCTCCTCCCACGGCCGCCACATATTGTTTTACTATATACTTCGCCATCGACGCCTCCTTCAAATCACAAAATAATTTAAGAAAAATTATTTAACAAGACAAAACTTATGTATATTTCATTATTTGTTGTTCTTACCTTTAATATTTTTTTTATACAACCACAAAAAGCTTCGAGAAAATCCATTTAAATAAAATTTTGAGAAAATTATGAATTTAAGAAACTCGTGGTAGTTATGAATATTTTAACTTAAGAACAATACGAAAAATCACCTAAGTAAAAACACATGAGTTTTGTCCAATTAAAAATTGTAGTATTGTATTATAAATTTATAATTAATCTCAATCAAGAAACCAAAACAAAAAAGTTTCTTCTATACTTACAATGTTATGGCCTTTAATGTTGCGAGTGATGATGGGTTTGTACTCATTAGTGATAGGAAAAGGAATCAATGGAGCTCCTACAACACCAAGCAAAAGTTGAATATTTGTGTTTGGATCTTCAAAACGTGATGATCTTGATTCATTGTTTGGTTTCATCCATTGCTTCATGTTCTTCCATGTGGTTCCACTCTTGTTGGTGAAAATATCTTCTGGGATGGGAACTTCTAGCACAGTTTCAAGGCCATCTTCATGATAAAGGTTGGGACAAAGCTTCTTCATAGTAGAGAGAAAAATCAAAATAGAGAAAAAGATGAATAAGAGTTTAAGAAGATAATAATGAGAATATGTATCTTGGGTTGATTTGAATATTTCATACAATAGAAAGACTTTAGAGATAAAAGGGTTATATGTTATGTATGAATGACATGCGTCATCATATCATATTTAGACTCGCGTGGATATAGACGTCTGATCTTGATTAGGTGACTCATATACTGACCTCGTAATTAAGAGTTGATTTATAGAACTAGAATATTGTTCGTCTAGTTAAGATCGAATGGCTAAGATCGCGTGATTGCATGAATGTGTGATTTTTCTTACCAATGGAAATGGGATTGGAGTCTTGAATTGAAAGGGAGAAAGAAAGGGATGTATGTATGAGATACTTAATGTGTATGTAACTTTGGAAAAAGATCACCAACCAAACTATATTGGGACCCCCTCTTTGTCTATTTCGTCGTGATTGCACGCATCTCGTATACTATTACTTATTGGAAAGTTAAATTACGGTTAGTTTAAAATTTATGCTTGTTGTACTTGTTTAATTTTAAGGATTAGTATTACTACTATATTTTAATAAAGGAGACATGTTAATTACTGTGGATCGTTGATATTAAATCTAAAACAAAGGTTAGTGCTAAAAGTCCCCAAGTCCATAGAGTGTTAAACTCATCACTCATGTCATTCATTTTTATTGGTTTTAATAATATCTGAATTTATTTTATTTATATATACTTGTTTAGTCTTCTGCATATCATTGATCCCATTCATAGAGGTTTTAAATGTTTTGGTTTAATTTCATGGTATTCATTTTTATGAGTTGAGATCTTCTCCATTTTTATATATAATGTGTAATTAAAATTTACTAAGTTTGATATTACACGTTATTAAATGATATATATGCTGATACAAAATCTTTACATGTTGAGATCTTCTCCGTTTTTATATATGATGTGTAATTAAAATTTATGGAGTTTGATATTACATGTTGTTGAATGATATATGTTGATACGAAATTTTACATATTGAGATCTTCTTCATTTTTATGAGTTGAGATTTTCTTCATTTGAGCATATTTGACACAAATTTTTTACATTGATCTCTTTTAGTAGTATTAACATAGTTTTTTTAGTAACAAAGTAATAACATAGTAAAAAAATAAAATAATATAGGTTGGTACAAAATTGGATGTTGCACAAACGAACAAAACATGTTTTTCCCTTACTTTTTAGATGATAATTCATTAATTTGCACTCAAATTTAATAATGCAACAATATGTTCTCCTTTGTGTACCAAAAGTATGTTCTCCTTTCTTTTTCACATAGTTTTACCATGATTAGTTAACAATTTATAAACTGGCATTATCGATATATCATATATCATATGTGATAGGTAGGTAAAATATATCCCATAAGAAAAAGGTAGGTAAAATTCATATATTATATACTTGGTGTATCCGTTAGTTACACAAATAAGATTATGCTTTCTCTTCAATTAGACGTATAAATGTACACACTAAGCAAATTTGATTAAGATGTAAATGGAGCTTAAATTAAAAGTGAAACCAGCTAAAAGAAAAGAAAAATTCATTGCTTATGTTACAATTTACCGAAAAAAGAGGGACACTTGAGTTCAAAAGAGATTTGATTACCCCCACAACTCAAACTTTGTTACCTTATATTATGACATACTTTCACTAACTTTATCTTTTACACAACAATCATTAACTAGGTAAAGGATTCTATAATATCATATCATCATACTTATGGTTGGATGCTCTAACATTGTACCTCAAATAATGTCCACAATATACAATAAGAAAAACAATTTTATTCCTCCAACAACTTTTTAAAAACCAATCACGTCCATAAGTATCCATCGAGACAGGAAAAAAATGTATTATCCCATCCAAATGTCTACTTCTGGACGGGGTCGATTTTAAAGAATCATGAGAGTAAGAAAATGGTTCCTATATAATATGATATGGGTGCAGAGAACATAAAGATGCAGGGGTCCCAAGTATATAAGATATGCAAAGAAGATGTACGACCAACATTCTAATTCAAAAATGTAATCAAGAATGGTAACCCATGGCCCTGCCCATTGGTGGTTGCTTGCTTTGTTATTAGCTAGGATCACATGAATCTATTCGTGTTCCAAATAGACAAGGCCATGTGAGCTGTGCTTTGATCCTGTTTCTGATTTTCTTTTTGGTCCTGTTATGCTGACTAGGATGGTATAAAGCGACAAGCTATTACATTGTCCTTTCTAAATTACGAATCATTTCATGCACGTTCTTGTTCTTGTTCTTGTGAATATGCTACTATATTGATGATATTCATATTATCATATATATTGGAGCTGCAACCTCCTAGTAACTTCAATTAATCTAGGAGATCACTTATTTTGTGTGGAAAAGAATAATAATGTATTGGTTGAATGGTTCTTTTGCTATAGCCTATAGTTGATGTTGATGGATTAAAATTGTATATTTTTAAATAATTTATAAATATCCTTCAAAAAAAAATTATAAAAAAATTAATCCATTATTTCAATCCATCAATTAAAACCCTGTCCAAATCTATATGATTCATTCAATTTTTTACCTTGTTTCATACGTTTTTTCTATTGAAATAAAAATGTTATGTTCTACTAAAAAAAATCTGAAGTTTTTATTTTCCCTTGTACAATCTCGGGTAGCATTTGGATGTCATTGGTACCTTTGTATCTATCTCTCTTAACAACTTATTCTCTCTTTCATCTAAATAATTTATTTTAATCATTCATTTATCATTCTCTCTCATCTAAAATGAACATATGTCATCAATGACACTAAAAAACTATGGCACCCAAGTATTTCCCAACAATCTCCGTAACTAGTTAGAGAGTGTGTTTTGTTTATCGATTACAACATAATTGAAATCTACGATTCCCGCATAAAGAAAATGAAATTCCAACCATTAAGTGGAATGAGAATGTTTTAAATATTATAATAAGTTGTAAACACGAACAACAACGACCAAGTCTTATATCACTAAGTAAGATTAACTGATCAAATTACATAATAATGGTCTATCATAAACAATATTTAGATCGAACTTATTAATCTACAGGTCATTAATATTAATTTATCTTATAGTTTTTCTAGATCTTCCTCTACCTATAAGGATCCGAGCCGATTACCTTTCATTTGATCTAAATTGTGTTTATTTATGCTTTTCTTTGAAAAAACAGTCTATTTTTTAATTAAAAAAAAAAATCATTTTTGTCTTTTTTGTTACCGCTTGTTTAGGATTTTCGATAAAAAATAATTCATAAACAAAATCATTTTTGACTCTATGAAATGCTATAGGACTAACTTTCCGTGAAACAAGTTAAAAAATATTGGTTTTAAAAAAAGTGATTATTATGGGTGGTCGATAAACAAAAACATCTTTAGATTTTTTAACAACAAAATTTATATAGGTTTAAATATGTCTTTAGTCCTTGCACTTTCATCAGATTTTGACATTGATCCCTACATTTTTTTTTTTGGAATTGGTCCCTGCACTTTGCAAAAATATTGGTATTGGTCCCTCTATTAACTTTCTGTTAAAATATTGGTATTGAAATATATTTATATTTATAGACATGATTTTATGCTATTAATATGGATGATGTGAATTTGTTCACAAATCCATCATTTTTATTCTTTCAATGATGGGCAATGAATATCATATATTTTTGTAAAAATACCAATGTGGTTAGTGTAGATATTTTCTAATATTATATCTTCAAAACTCGGCCCCTGCGAACAACGATTTGCAATGGAATTTTTAGGATAGTGATCTTTGTGATATGATACTTCAATTCTATTAGAATCTTTATACTTCTCTTAATTAGTGGCTTTTAGAGGAGGACAGTGTCCTTCAAAAAAAGAGGAGGACAGTGTTATTTGTGATATGATACTTCACTTCTATAATAATCTCTATACTTCTCTTAATTGATGGCTTTTAGGGTGCACAAATCTATCTATCTATCTATATATCTTTGTAATCTAAACTTGCATGGGTTCTTATGCAAGTATTGTGTCTACGTGGCATCTCTAAAAAGCTTTTCTCACACTACTAACAACTTGATATCCTCTCTTATTCTATGTATCTCTAAAGAATTGATTAATTCTTAGCTCAACTGGCAAAATGCCGAAATTGTTAGGCCGGATGCCATGACCGGGGTTCGAACCCCGGTACCTCCACTTGTGTGTGTGAGTTTATAATGGCTTTGCCATTTCGTCTATCTACCAAAAAAAAAAAAAAAAAAAGAATTGATTAATTCTCTATATCTTAAATTCTTAGTCTATTGATATCCATATTGTTGTTCAACTTAGAAACAGCCCTACCATACTAATTATTGCTATCAAAATTAACTATTTATTTTTTCATATCATCAATATTATAATATAAACCATTTTGATTTTCTCATATTTGTCCAATTCATGAGGCAAAATATAAAAGATGACTCATGAATATCTATAGCAATATATTTATGTGTGCGTCAAAATAACAACTCATCTTTTATATGTCATATACAAATAATTTTTATTTTATTTATAATATTAGACAATTATATAATAATAGAGGATTGTGCCTATTTTATTTTAGTGGTTTTTTGTAAGATTGTTTTTTTGATGGTAGTATATAGTATTGATATAAAAGCCAGTTACATGTTTAGTTAAGTGCTATACATATATTCTTATTCCATTGTTGTTACATAACTATACATTTAGTTTCAGTTAAATAATATAATTTTTAACAAGCAACCCACGGATAATAAAATAACATACACTACAATTTTAACCACATAATTAATCAATTAATTAGTTACAATTTTCAATAATGTCTATTGTCATATTATTTTATTTTTTAAAGATATTGTCATATTATTTAAAAAAAAATAACTTTAGCACATCAATTACCTTTAAACTACAATTTGATTAATATTCTTTAACTTCCATTTAAATCCTTAAATATGACTCTTCATTCACTCATTGTATTAATACAAAATTTTAATAATAAGTTAGTTAATTATAATTTCATGTTCATAGTGATGATCATTGTGTATAAATATGTGGCAAGATTTTGAGATCTTTTCATCTTATCCTCCATCCCAACAAAACGAGTGTCCATAGAAAATTAGAAGAAAAAAATGGAGTACGAAGAAAGGGCTCAATTGTGAAGTTTTGGATCATCGTCCCTTTTTCCTAAGGATTTTTGGATGATACTCTTAAATTTTGTATGATAGTTTCTATTTCTTTTTCCTACTTTTCACATATTTCTTAACTATTTATTAGTTTTTGTGGTAGACAATAACAAAACATAATGTCAAATGAGAGATGTCCAAATATCACTATGGTTAATGTCAAATGGCATAGCAGTGCAAGAATTAGAAGAAACAAATGGCAACTTAATATGTTTTTCAAGAGATTCAATTCTCTGCAAACTATGTCACACTATGTTGGATGCAAAACTCTCTTATTAGTCAAAAAGATAAATGAAGCAAAACGAGGAAGCAAAATACAATATATCACGTGGCATCATGGAAGTGTGGTTGGATCCAAAGTTATTCCATATAACAACAATTAATAGTTCCCAAAACAAGATCTCAATTGCAGTTAAAAAACAATCAAAATCAACCTTCATTCAAAGTCAGTTAAGCACTTCCATAACAATAAATTCATATGCTTCCTTCACTCATGAATATTAATCATATATACACCAAAACACAACATTAAACTAAAGTATATTTTTTTCCTCCACATGTCCAACATGTGTATCAATTTAAACAATACAATTTATACATGATGGAGAAAAAAGACTTACAATGATATACAAATTTAAATAAAGATATTAAGATAACATCCTTTTGATACTATCCTAGGTTGAACAAAACAAGAGAAACAACAATAACATCATAAAAACATATATGAACATCATATATGTAAAAAAGTACACATCTCCAAATCAAACTATGGAGAGACATAAGGTATTGAGTTTGATACCTGTGTCCATAACCCTCTATCATGTTACCTGCTTCATCCTCAAGTTACACAGGAATTCAAGAGGGAACATTAAAGTGAAAAAGCCATGATATGACAAAGGCGAAAACCATACATGCTAGAAGGAAATTCAAAAACCGATGTCCCTGCCAAAAATTTCGAGTTTCTGATGGCGGTGAAGGTCCAGTTGGAGGTACAATGGAGGGATCACTCGATTCATTGAACTGTTCTGTCATTTGAACTTCAATAGCACCGGCTACGTTGTGTGCAATTGATCCACAGATTTCACAAGTTCTGTTAATCAAGCAAGTCAAAAAAATTATTGCAGTTCATACCACTAGTAAATATAATAATATTCACAAATATACTTGCGAATAAAGTGTCAAACTTAGGAACCAACATCAAACATCAAATAATTCAACTTGCTTTTCCTATCAATAATTAGTTCTATCTGCATTTAATATACTAATCCTTTCAAACTTCAACTCCTTTACATTCAACAGTATATTAATCTTCATGTAGTATAATCATTAGATATACGCGCATTTGGCTTTTATCTAGTTTTCTGAAACTTGATGCAGATATGAAAATACTCGTGTTTACAATGTCAAACCTCCAAAAGTAATCGAAACACAAAACAGAACAGATGAAAACAGATGAAACTAATACTTTGAGAAATGCAGGTATCACCAAAACTGATAACTATGCTTGAACACTAGTTGGGATGTAAATGGGATATTTTCAGCTACATTCCAATATTTTTCTTTTAACCATTATTACCTAAAGTCCTAAACCCTTTTTATAATAATGTAGCTCAGCTGAGCTAAGTTTTCATCATGTCCTTTTGATTACAAAAGAAGAATTAGATTCACATTCCACTATGAATACATTTCATAGGCACTATCTTAAAACTGCATTATCCAAAGTATTTGGCAGCAAATGAATATACTAAGGACAAGCAACAAATGGAAAAGTCAAATAGCTTAGGATAAGGTAAAGGATATGTGCCTTATCCACAATTTTTCCACAAAAAGAAAAACAAAAGAGAATTCTAAAACACTCTAGGATCATCCCATTATGCTGCAAACAAGCACGCAAGTGATCTAAAGACTGAACACCACGTCTTCAAACAAAATTTTAAGACAATCGGTATATGTATCTCTCATCACTTAGCCTACGTTTAGTTTCATGTTTGTTCCTCCCAAAATCATGTTTGGGTTAGTCAAATGTGATTTGATCATAAATTTTTATGTTTGGCTTCCGGTTGAAGAAATGATTCCGTTCCACAAATCAATTCTACCTAAAAGCTAATATACCTCGCTTATGCAGCAACTTAGAATCAATTCTGAAATTTATTGGCATACACAAAGAAGCAATTCTTAACAAAACTATTTAAACATAAATTGATAAAATTATTTTTTTTCGTGAATATATCTAAACATAAATCAATTAACTTCTGTGACGGCAGAACCAAACATACTCTTATACATTGTTCAACATCTACAATTTCATTCAATGTGGCTTCTTACTCACACATAATACTAGAACACATATCTACTCAAATATAGTGGATAGCAATATCATTCATAAATCTCACAAATTCATAACTTTATTCCAAAAGGGTACTAGTACTTACTTGTTGCCTTTAATCTTGAACCAAGCCTCAGCACAATGCTTATGAGCAGCAGCCAAATCATTTTTGCAAAAACAACCAAGCTCCATAGGAATTCCAGATTCATGGTTTGTCATATCCATACTAAGATGACAAATCCTACAATCCCTCTCCACCTTATCCAAATGCACCTTAACATCAGAAACTACACCACCACCATCCAGATCCAACTCCACAGAACATTCTGATTCAGATGAACCATCTGAATCACAAGATCCTCTTTGTTTTTCAGACACTCCTACAATCTCACACCTTTGATCCTCATTTAACCGGTCACCGGAGTTAGAACATCGTTCATTACTCCGGTGACATACATTGTTGTCTATGTCCACAACAACATGAAACTTGTCCTCATTTACCTGCATTTTGTAACAACCAAGATGAGAATCTTCATGTAATGACTAAGTGAAGCAAAGATCATTAATACTCCACCAAAGTTTGATGAAGATAGTTTGAGTTTTTATGAAGCTCAACAAAAAAGAACCAAAAGGTTAATGAATTGTGTGAAAAAAGATATTACTCTACACTGTGGTAGGTAACTTATCACTCTCTCTCTCTCTCTCTTCTGTGTCCCTATAGAGAGAGAGAGAGATGCAACAACAAAAGCTGTTGTTATTATTAACAAAAGTAAGAAACAGCATTATGAATTATGCAGTGAATCTGATAGAGAAAAATTTGGCAAAAAAATAAATAATTTTTTTCCTATTGTTTTGTTTGTTTCTATGAAATAATAGAAAAATGGTTCTTGAAAATCTAACTGTATCACAAAATGTATAGTTTTTTAATTTGTTATTTTCTCCATGTCCATGTCTATGTTGTGATGACAAATTAAAACAAGCAATATAGAAAGCTTAAAACAGGATTAGATTATTCAACAAGGGTCATGCTCATGTGAAAGATACATTTAAGAAATTATACATTTGACACAGTTGTGCATAGTAGATTTTTAAATTTAGATGTGATGTGACAGTTCATATTTTAATTATATAGTCTTTTTCTAAAGATTTAGTTATATAGTCGTAGTTGCAACATAAATTCGAAGTGTTTATAATCGATAATCCAATGCACTTGAAAGTGATTGGTCATTGGATCGAGATCATTTGATCTCGATTCAACAGGAACCACGTGAATGCATGGGATTATCAACCATAGTCAATGTGTATTCAATTAATATTTAAGGTGCTACATCTTAATGAAATGCTCTACGATGTGCAATTTAGTCAAATGCTAGATTTGTCAAGTGGTGCAAATCCAAATTAATGGTCTAATGAGATGTGAAATAAGTGGACCCCACTTTTTCTTTTTTCTTACTCTTGGCGAGTTTTGCGGGTAGAATACTGTGTGTTTTCTATTGTCTGCTGCCATATCATGAGAACAGAAAATGCATGGAACAAGGGAAAAGAAAATTAGGATTGAGATTGAAAATGAAGTTGAAGAAGGTGCTTACTTACGATATAGTTTAAACTAAGAAGTACAGAGGAAAGTGTGAAAAGCAGAATTTTTTTTGTCCTTTTCGGCATTCACTTTTCTCACTATGAATGTACATAATACTCAATATGTTGAATGTGTGTTCTTGCTTTCAGTACAAGAATTCAAATATAAACTTTAAATTCAAATGAGGTGTATTTTGATTATGAAGACCCTCGAAAGAACATACTTTTTAATACGGTCTTACGCACTTAAGGAAAAACATTAAATGCTACTACCAAGAACTGCACTTAAGTGTAGCTGAGCACAACGGTAGTTAACTATAATTCGTTTAGTGAACGTAGTTAACTGCAGTGCAGTTGGGGATATATGTGTGTGATAGCATTTTTTGAAGTGGACACATCAATTTCCTTATAAATTAGCAGTTTTGCAGTTGGGCTAGGCCTAATGGCACTAGAGGGCTCAGTTTATTGGATGTAGGAGTAAGTAGAATGAATGAGGAATGGATACTCGAGTTAGATAATTGCTTTATAGACTCCCCTGCGTTGCTGTAATACCCCTCCAACAATCCATTGCTGAAAAATACGTTATGATAGGTTGAGCAACTCGAAAGCCTCAACAATCAATCATCCTAAGGATCACATATGCAACAATAGCACAACATGATAAACTTGTACATAAGGAAAATATACATAAAAGGATGAGGAAATGTGATAATATAATGTTTTAATTCAATGTTAGATGCTGACGTTGTTGAGTGACAATTTCACGTATAATATTTTTTAATTAATTTTAATTTATTAAAAAAAATCCAAATTAAAAATGGTAAGGTTCATCAGACTTACAGAAGGAAATCCAAAACTTCATTTTCTCCTCGAAAAAATGCAATTTGCTTAGGCAACAAAAATAATGAAATTGATGATTTGAATTAGCTATCTTAGCATCTAATATTCACCTGAACGTTTTTTTTAATTAAACAAATGACTACAACGTGCACATTTTGAAACTTAACAATAACCAATATTAAAAAGAAACTAACAACACAAAATGAAATATATTAACGAAAAAGTATTTCTACCAAGCACATGATAGAAATCAAGAGTACAAATATTTCATTGCATAATCAAAACGCGGAACTAAAAACCAACAAGCTGGAAAAAAAAAAACTAAGACAAAACCATATATAAAATAGGATTACGACATCAAAGCTGGAGATCATAAGCTAAATTAAAGATTTTTATCTTCAACCATCAAAATGATAAACGTTTAACTTTATCGAACAAAGTTAAATTAGAAATTTCCATCTTCAACCACCAAAATATAAACATATGACTTTGTTCTGGCATGATAACTGTGTTGGGGAAATTCGGTTAAGGATTAAATTTCCCCGCCTATTTGATTTGGCCGTGAACCAGGAGAACACGGTGGAGGAGATGGAGAGGCTAGGGTGGGGGGGTGTGAGAGTGTGAGGGAGTGTTCTGCTTTGTTACATAACATTGCTTTGTAGAGCATGTTCTTGACAAGTGGAAGTGGTTGCTTGATCCTAATCATTGTTACTCAGTGCGAGGTGTCTATCGCTTTTTTACTACGACCGATGAACATGTGGTTAGGAATCTTGTTAATGACGTTAGGCACAAGCATATCTCTTCGAAGGTATCTCTGTTCGTGTGGCTTCTCCTTCGCAATAGATTACCTACTAAAGACGAATTGGCGCAAAGGAGTATTCTTCAATCTAATGACCTGGCGTGTGCAGCCGACTGTGGTAATTCCGAAACGGCATATCATCTTTTTATAGGTGTGGGATTTCTGACAGTGTTTGGTACAATGTGCGAACTTGGCTAGGTATATCTTCGGTTGCTCCTAATGTGCCTCGACATCATTTTATTCAGTTTTCTTATATGGCGGGTATGCCGCGATTTTTGTAACACCCTATTTCTATTAAAGCAATTAAACATGTGAATAATTCATATATTCAAGAAATAGTCGCTACTTTCACCAAATCAAAGAAAAACAAAAGCAAATCAACGGTCAACATGCATGTATATAAAACCTCATCAGTCGCAGCGGATACAAATCTCTTACATCAAACATACATGTCATGTGATCTCAAAAATGCATAAGCATAAAATCTCCAAGTCCGACACATGGACAAAATCTCAAAGTATAAAAATAATCCAACAAGATCTAGAGCTAACAACAAAACCCTAGATCAGAGCCAACTCTACTCTAAGACCCGATAGAGGAGAAAGCTCCCACTATCCACCAACATCAGGAACTCACCAAGCTACTAGTCCTGCACAACGTCTACCCATCCATACAGATATGCAGGCGGTCCATCACAGATCCACTGGGGGTAAGTATTACATCATCATAATCCAAATAACAGTTAACATGAATATTTCAATATAAACATCATGCACTTGATCAATAATAATATTCTCATATCAATACTTACATCAAACCCCAATATCTAACATTAATAATCATCAATCACATGTGTCATGAACAAATATCAATTCACAGTTATTCATACACAATCACCAATCACATATATCATGAACAAATATCAATCATATTCCATGAACATTCATTAATCACATTTCATGAACAATCACCAATCATAAGTTATGAACAATCACCAATCACATTTCATGAACAATCACCAATCATAAGTCATGAACAATCACCAATTACATTTCATCAAGTCACATATTCAATTATGACATACTTCATCAACCAATCAAATGCATGCAATGTTCTAGACTCTTCTAGATGCATGCGGTACCAGTCTCACCAATATTTAGGTCGTCGCCCATGATGCCGACAGAACATCATAATCTCACCATTTGGATATATAAAAATATCCGTCTCCATCAGTCATGTATGCATGAACATATGACTCAACAACAATGCATATGTTCACACAAACAACTCACCACATTGGATATAAAATCCGTCACCATCAGTCATGTATGCATAAACATATATCTCAACAACAATACATATGTTCATACAAACAATTCACCATATTCTCACCAATATTACTTGCATAAATGCATTCACACCAATTCGTCATTTCTCGACATATATGCACTCACCAACAATTCACAACAACATATATATTCACCCACCATATCATAATAAACAATGTATATGGATTCACCAATATCATCACCTTCACATAATTTCACATCAAATACATGATTTGCCCACTTTCCAAGTCAAGAGGAAAATACATCACCTTAAGATAAACATCACATTCAACACTCAACTAACAATCAAATACTTCCATATAGTCATACAAAACTAAATATGAAAGATTTATAAGGTGATTGGCTTTAAAGGATATTTTCATCAATGTTCGTCTCTCTTGACATTTTATAAGAATCTTCCATTTTCAAAACCAAAACCAAATAAAACTCAAGGAAACCAATCACTACCATTTTCAGTAATCATATAATCTCTATTCTATCTTAATCCCATTCCATTTCCTTGAAGATCCCATTTTTCGGAAAAATCAACGTTCTTGAGCAATTTTCAAAGTTAAGTTTTGATTTCACAAACCAAGTCCAAATTTCATTCAAGGAGATGTCCCAGTAGGATTAAGTATGAGACTAATGATTATACAAGTTAAAAGAAGTGTTTTAAGAAGTTCGAATTGGCCTCCGGAAGCTCAAAACAAAATTTCAAAAGTGCTGGAAAAAGAACTGCTCGCTTAAGCGTCCACCTGCACACTTAAGCGTCCAAATTCCAGTAGCTACTGTAACTGCACGCTTACCAGCTCGCTTACAGCACGCTTAAGCGTGCAGTCATCAGACAACACTTTCCAGCGTCGCTAAAGCGACCATTCAAAATTTCTGCAGAAAAATGTTACGGGTTCCACCCCTTTTTCACCCAAAACTCCCAATTTTGATCTCCCAATACCCAAACATGTTTTCAAAGATTGTTTATAGGTCATATAACTCACAAGGATACTCAAAAACACATTGAACATGAAAATCAATCTCACTTTTAGCCAATTCACCAAATTGTCCATTCACACCAAAACACCAACAACAATTCAAATTTTCATCACCTATTCATGAATATGCATACCCAAGCAGTGATTCATCAACAACAACATCAATTAACAGCAATAACATCAACTGAACAAGAATCATAACTCAATTCACAATGACTTAGCAAAATCCATCAATTGAGCACAATTTTCATAACTTCACATTTTTACATAATTGAACATGTGATTTCACCAACAATCATACAATTATCATCAATTCATGCATACAAACATAACATCACAGTTAGAGCACGAATTTAGCAACAGTTATCCATTTATTCAATTCAACCCATATTCATACAACAAATGAGAAATTGCAATAAATGAACATGATTATGAAGAACACTAACCCCCTTACCTTAGGTTATGATTAATTCACACTTAGACTTCACTTTAGCTCCTAATTCTTCAATCTTCAAGTTTCTCCCTTTCTCTAACCCTTGTTCTTCCTTTCTCCCTCTTTCTCTCTCTACCTCTCTCTAACTTGTGAAATGAAATGAATGAATGAATTTCTCTCCAAGTTTAGGTTTAGGTGTGTTCCCACTCAATTGGGCTCAATTCTAGACCCTAATGGGCTTAACCCATTCTAACACAATTCTAAAAAGTTTATAAACACTCAACGGTAATTACTAACAATGGTAAAATATAACCAACGGTCACTAAACGGTAAAAACTAATCACTACACTAGTAACTTAGTAAAATAAGGTTCTCACAATATATTAAAAATAATTCTCACCAAAATTACCATTTTACCCTTACCCGCCAAATGACCAAAATACCCTTCTAATACGGTAATCCATGTAAATGCACCCAATGATAATTAAATACACACAAGCACAAATAGTCACACACAAACACATAATAAAAGTAATTAAAATAAATCTAGCTAAAAATCGGGCTGTTACAATTTTCACACATATTCTTTAAAGTTGTCTGGCTTGCTTGCGTTTGTGTTCTATGGAATGAGAGGAATAACCATATCTTTAAAAGTAGAGCTTCAGATCCATCTGTTCTCATTGACAAGGTTAAGCTAAACTCTTTCTTGTGGTTGAAATCAAAACAGGTGTCGTTCAATTTCAGTTATTACGATTGGTGAAAACATTCGCTTCTTTGTTTGGGTGTCCACGAGTAATTATTTTTGATGTTTTTTTTTATGGTGTCTTCGTTTTTAGGGCACCAATGACATTGTAACTCTTTTGGATGCTTCACTCTACACAGACCTTGTGTGGGATAAATTGTCGTTGTTATTAATATATCTCATCTTGACTTATTAAAAAAAATTAAGAATTTATTCCCGCTTACCAGAAAAGTATGACTATTCTTTTTCTACTTAGGAATCCAAACACAAACTATCTAAATCACATATTTAACGAAGACTAAATAGTTCTAAAAACGCCGCGTAAATTACCAAACTATACCAGGTGGATTTCAAATCATTGCAGACCCCAAATACTCTCCCAAAAAATTACTTAACCAAATTCTACTTTTCTTTATAAAAATATGATTGTCAATGTGGTTGTCAACCAAATTGATGTTCAAATAATTGTGCTAAAAGAAAGCATGTGTAATTTCACTATTAGTTTCATGGTATTATTGAGTCTGTGATAATGTGACACTGAAGTTTCATGTGGTTGTGAGAAAACAAACAAACAAAACAATTTAAATTCGATCTCTGCACATGATAATCATTACTGGGCTCTTGCATGTTAACATGTTTGTCACACCTAGACAACTTTACTTTTCGATATTAATGTGTTTTAATATACACAGTTGAATTGTGTCTTTATCCGTGACTAGGAATAAATATCCTAAACATAATTTCTTGCCTAATTTTGTCAAAAACAAAAAAAAAAATCTCGCCTAATTTTTTTTTTTTTTTGAATTTCAATTTATCATATTGGTGTGTCAATTTTGGAGCATGTCTAATAAACTGATATCAAAAGACTCCACACAATTGTTTATGTAAATAGATACCTTCTCACCTAAAAAAAAGTATAGATATCTAGCCCTAAAAAAAAGGCATTATTTTCATTATCACTTTTTTTTTTTTTATCACGTAGTGATTTGAGCGTTATAATGTATGTAGGTACCTCACCAAATTATTAGAACTTCTCTCTTTCGTAGTTTTATTGCCATGACTTCATCCATAACTGAGGTCCACTTCGAAGCAGAGCACATTAGTATAACTAGTCAACTCTATGTTACGAGCTTACGAGTCCTGCATCAGATTGAATATGATTTAAGGATGTATTTATAAATGGAGGACAATCATCACCTTATAAATTGATTTTAAAGGAGTTGAATTATAAGAAAAGTTGTTAGCCGATTTATGATATGGTCTGAAATTAAAAATTGAAAAAAGGTTTAAAAATTGAGCTAGATTCAACTCAAATTCTAAGAATATATACACATTATATTGCAATAACTGAGTTTTCTTTTGTTATTTTCTTTCCTTGTTGCTTTATCTCGGAATCAAAGAAAGGTTTAGACTTTAGAGCTGCAATGTGGTCCATGGATGGCAATTTAAGCATTAACTAACAATAAATCATAAAAAAGGACCACCAAACAAATTCTTTACAAAGATGCAACTACTTCCTTTAAGAAAGGGAAGGGTGAGAGCTGGAAAAGGAGGAAAATCGAATTGCAGAATTCATAGACATGAAAGTCAGCTTACAACCAGCACATGTTTAGAGAATTATAAATCAATTGAAATTAAAAAGGTCCAATGTAACTTTAGCTCCTTCAATATAATGTGAATATTTTGTTATATAGAAAGTAGAAATAATGAAGCTAACTTTCAAACTTGTCATGTCAAATTGGTTAAATCAGGTCGGTGGTGCACAATAGGCATCCTTTTTCTTTTTACAATTTGAGTTTGATTGGAAGACAAATGGATTACAGCCACTATATTTTAAGGTCACAATTAAATTGCCATAATAAAGTTAGATAAAAAGATGTGAGCTACTAGTAATTTATATAAATTAAAGTCAATTTTTTTTGTGATAAAAAACACTTTTCTACAAGGTAAAACACACTTTTTTTTATACAAGGTAAAACATACTTTTTTTATTACAAGGTAAAACACACTTTTCTCAATGGATTAAAGCACAAGAAAGAATAATTATATATATCTCGAATTTCTACCTTTTCTAAATACAAATCAACCCCAAAAGTACAAACATTATCTTAATCTTAGCTAACAAGAAACTATTATCCGCAATTTCCCCTTAAAAAATAATGATTCCTTGTTAACCAAATCATCCAAATAGTAATTAGTCAAATTAAATGTTTAACTTTCCGTAACCTTTCTCCCCTTAAGAATACTGTTATGCTGAACAAAGTGATTTACCCATTGTTATGAAAATTTACCTATATCATCCACCCATAAACAAGACACAACATATTATCAGGGTCGGCCCAACAATACATAATATATTTTTCAAAACATTTGTCAGAGCTATCTGACATGTGACATACGAATATCGTTCATATATGTAGACATAAAGACATATCTGATTTTAAAGGTGTACTGTGTACATGTTTCATAGCTATTTTTAGATGGATTCATATCACCTCTACAGAGAAGATGAACACTTGCTTCAATTAGCTAGAGCTGGTTTAGATCTATACTTATATCTTCACATTCAATACATATTTCTTTGCTATTTAAAAAACAATGATTAATTAAGTCATTCCCCAATTTTTATTTAAACATAAGTGATTGATATAGATATAGATACATACTATGACAAAATTTCACCCCAAAAATGGAACCATGAGTGGAAGTAAGCAAATGAAAGTTGTTGTATTGTATTTGTGTGTAGGAAATTGATGGAAGGTACGAGAAAAACATTAAGGGCATAGGAAGCAATGTAAATGGGACACTGATTGAAAGCCCTTTGTGCTCCACTCAATTGGTTACAAAGGCTGAGAGGAACTAATGTTTGTCCTTTAAATAACAGACATATATTGTCACCTACCTCACAGGTGGTGACAGGTCACAACCTGAACCAAAACCCTACCATTTTTAAATCATATATCAGACAGAACAGGATCGTTTTAACATTTACTTCTATGTCATTATGTATGTGATATGATATATATACCCCCGATTAAACTATATGTTCTATGTCATATAGTAGACTTATAGTTGACTCAATCCATGTATTACATGTTTTATTTGGTACGTATTTTGAGAGATTACTAGCTGTTATTTAAAAAGAAATATATATGTTTTAAGAATTTTCTTAGAATTCTTTAAGAGGATGATATATATATTTATTTATTTTTGTGACGGAAGTTAACTTAACTCATTTTATTAATAATAACAATTTCAATATAAAATGGTATATGATCATGAACGTGGAAATTAATATAAGATAATGACACACTTACTATCATTAGACAACATTATTTCCTAGTTTTCTAATAAAACTTATCATAAAGTTTTGGTGGATTTTAAATGAAGCTTTACAAATATTAGTAACACCAAAAATGTAAGAAAATTGTTGTTCACACACATAAGAAGGCTGAAACACACATATAAAAGACCGAAATACTCTTCAGCAGTAGCTGCCGTCAGTTTCACTATTCATCTGCAGTTAACTGCCGCCGGTTTTTTGAATTCCTCGATAGTTAAGTGTCGAGGCGCTGTTTCATTAGATGAAATAGCCACCTACTCCCCCTACTCACTGTTTCATCATCACATTTCTTTCCTCTTCCATCTAAACCCCCAAATCCAATATATTTTTCACCAAATCTTGCTCCAAAATCATTGAAGCATCAAGCATAGGAGGTATCAACACACTTTTGACGTAAAAAAAAAAAAAAACAGGTATTAAGCATTTTAATCGGTTTAATTGTAGCTATTTTTGGGGTTTTTTATGTCAGTTTACGTTAAAACACTGTCATGAGGACCTCGACAGTTAACTGCCGAATTATGGAGGCATCGACAGTTAACTACCGAAGGGATATTTTCGTCTTTTATATGTGTGTTTCAGCCTTATCAAATGTGTTAACAACAATTTTCAAAATGTAATTGGTGTTGAGTCTCTTAGCACCAAATATGGAATTAGTGTTGAGTCTCCTAATTGCTTGCAATTAAGTTCGATAGACATCTTACATAAACCCATATTGTCAAGCCATTTTATCACTTCCTTTCGTCACCTTATATAAATTTATTAATATATATCTGTTGGAGGCATAGTAGCTAGGTTTTACCTCTAAAATTGATTATTTAACGATAGTATTTGACGTTTATTCTTTCAAAAAAAAATTGTGAACATTTTTATCTATTTAATTGATTTTTAACCTTACATTTATTTCTTAACTCACTGTATATAAATATAATCAATTTACATTAATTCAATTCACTTTGAGTGTTGAAACTAATTTTACAAAATAATTCTTTCAAAACCAAAGACACACTTAGTTGGTGTACTAGTCACTTGTTTTGCTTCCTTAACTTTTTTGAGAAACGGTAGATGCTAAATGTTTTGCTTGCACAACTTTGACAAACATCTGTGCACAAACACATGAGAAAGCACGGTGTGCTCAGGAAAGTTAAATGTTAATGAGGTGGTAGGGTCTATCAACCACCTTAAATGGATCGTTATGTGCATATTGTGGTATATGCTCATTTTTTGCTTCATTAGTGTGGACAAAATCTAACACCATCCATTATAATTTGTAGCCGTCTATTAATTGGTCGAACCAAGCAGAAGATTACTTACAAGATAGCCAATACATTTTGGGATGGTTATAGGACCGAACTAAAAATTAGGTTTAGGAAGGACCGAGTTGAAAGTATATTTATTAAAGAAATAATACTTTTTCAAATGCAGATAAGAAATTTAAGAAATGATATGATATCTTTAAAGTTAAAATATATCCAAAATTATTAAAAAAAAAAAAAAAATAGTGTTAGCCGGCTCTAATTTTAGTGGGAGAAACTCCAAATTCTCTCTAAACTTTCTTTCTCCTTCGTTCATCGAAGAAGGATGGTTTTAGGTCATTTTTTGACCTAGAATCACCCTTCTACATCTTTTTTCCCCTTTTCTTTCAATCTAAATAAGTGGTTTTCACATCTATCAAGTTTTTCCTTTTGTGTTTTTGTGATTTCGTCGTCTTGTGCGGCATTTGATTTCGCGTTTTGTCGCGGTGTTTGTTCAGTTCCTATTGAAAGATCTACATCAGTCAATTACAAATTCAACCAATGATTTGGACGTCAACGTTGCAGATCCGGAAGCATGGGTATTTCGGTGACTTAAGTTTTATCATATTATTTATAGGCATTTTGTCGTTGTATGCTATTAACTTGGGTGTTGTGAGTTTGTTCGCAGATTCACCCTTTACGTTTTTAGCGATGTTTGTATCTGATGTACTCTATCGATTTTAATGAAAGAATATCGTTTTATTTTTGTCAAAATAATAATAATAATAATAATAATTCACAGATTTAGAAAAGACAGGTATTTTGAAGCTTAAGAATGATTATATTAAACGATTTTTAAATAGCAAAGAAAGAAAATATTAAACAAAGAAAATGCAAATGCAAGAGGATGAATTCATAACGAAATCGTGGGTGGTGAATCATTGGTAATGGTTGAGAATGTGCAAACAAAATCACAGATAATGAGTCAAAAATTCTAAGTCAAATTGCAACGAGGAATTCCAAAATTGGGATGCTAGTTAGTAGTTACTTAAAGGTAATGGTTCTTTTGTAAATTGCAGAAAAAACCCCCACATTTTTTTTTCTCTTTTAGGGATATGAGTTAAGGATTAGTGCAATTAAACCTAAAAATTTAAGAGTTTAAGGTCTAATATATTGAGTAAAAAAAGTTCATTATATAACATCATATAAAGTTCATATAAGAAAAATATAGAGACAAAAATATCGTAGTAATACATACTAGTATAAAAAATATTTTTAAAAAAAAGTTTAAGAGGATTTTGGTCTCTGTTGGTTCCCCTTCTAATTCAGACGTAAATAGTTGGATGCAAAACTCAAGGAAAATGATAGGAGCTAATGAATAAAATTCCATTATTCATTATTGAAGAGAAAGGTATGATAAAGATTAGTGACTAGTGAGCTAGACTCAAATGTACTTTGAGCATTCTCTAATAACCGTATAACTAACATTCTTACCTATCTAACAACTTTGGTTAAGTATCTAACACTATGGTTGTTGAGTTAGTTGTTGAGCTGACATCATTAGATTGTAACACAATCCCACAAATTGAAGCATGTTAGATGTCCACAATCGCACTTGTAAGTGAGTTGAGCAAACGGCTTATAACAGAAGGAGACGTGGTCGACCAACTTGAGTCTTTTTGTGAATGGTCTCTTAAAGCCACAAAGGGATTTTCAAAACTTGGTAGAGTTTTTGATTTAGAAAAACATTGGGGAATAACCATGTATACATGGACGAATGCATTATTTAAATATAATTGATGTAAATGTCAATGATGTAGATAGGGATACACCAATTGAACAAAACAATTTAACATAAAATTGTGTTGCTTCTTATTCATTTAAATATGATAACATAAGTGATAAAATCAAAGTATGATCATTGAAAGACATTTTAATTTAAGGTAAATATGTTAATTATATTAAAGACTAGTCATGCAGTAACATAAAATGTGTGTTTTTCTTACACATATTTCACGGGATCCATAAACCCCCGATTTCAACCGCATATGCCCTCTCATCCTACTCAACCATGTCATTCTTTTTATCCTTCTTTCAAAAATCCTTCGCGTCTTTTTCTTGGGCGTTCCCTAGGCCCACAATTTTTGCCACATCTTCTTTCTCTTCTTCTCAAACCAAATCCTTCATTTTATCCTCCTTCCCAACACCCTTCGTGTTTTCCTCTACCTTCTTCTTGGTGTTCCTCTACCCTCGATTTTTTCCACATTTTTCTTTTTGTCCTCCCCAACCAAGTCCTTCATTTTCCCTTCCAACACATATCTTTCACTTCTTCCTCTCTCTTTTCTTAGACGTTCCTCATGCCCTTGATTTTTGCTGCATCTGCCTTTTCGTTCTCCCTAACCAGATCCTTCATTTCCTCCTCCTCCCACCTCTCCTTTATTTCCTCCTCTATCGCCTCTTCTAGGTCCTCCAATTTCTACTGGTCCCCAAATTTCCTCTGTTTTCTATCCATTATATGCAACCTGACCAACTTCCCAAATCTCCATCATTATGTCCTCCTTCATGATCTCCACAGTGACCACCTCCTCCAAAGCCACCATTCATATCTAATGTTAGTTTTGTTTTAGAATCTTTAGTTTCGTCAAATGTAAATCAAACAAACATGTATATTAATTACAATAAAATAAGAAAGAAAATATGAAGACAACTTATTTATATGCATATACATTGTTTCCCATCTTTTGATGGCTTAATTGCCGCAACAAAAATAAGAATTAGTGCACAAAGAAAGAACTCGACCTATCTTATTTTGGTTATTATTTTTCCTATGACAATTCTTCCACTTATTTTTGTTGTATTTGCAGCATTGTTTTGATGTATTTATCTCGGTTATCAATGTTGTTGACTTATTTATTTTAGATCTTGACATGTTGTGTAATCCATTATGGTACCGTTGTACTATATATTTTTTTTAATGTTTCTTTATTTTTCATTACAAAATATTGCCTGAACATATTACATTTTGTTTTTAATTTATTCACTATTGAGTTATATTATATATGACAAAATTAAAGATCGAAATAAAACTTCTTCAAAAAAAAAAAAGTTCGAAATAAAAACAGCCAATTGAATAAAACAATTTGACATAAATTTGTGGTGCTTCTTATTCATTTAAATATGATAATATAAGTGGTAAAATCTAACGATGGTCATTGAAAGACATTTTAATTTAATGCAAATATGTTAATCATATTAAAGACTAGCCGTCGAGTAAGCTAAAATGTGTGTTTTCCTTATACATACTTCATGCCCAAAACCCTCGATTTCAACATCATATGCCATCTCATCCTACTCAACCTGGTCATTATTTTTCTCCTCCTATCAAAAACCCTTCGCGTCTTTCTCCTCTTTCTCTTGGACGTTCCCTAGGACCACAATTTTTGCCACATCTGCCCTTTCGTCCTCTCCGAATAGGTCCTTCATTTTTCGCTCCTTCGAAACATCCTTCGTGTCTTCCTCTTCCTTCTCTTGGACATTCCTTGGGCCCTTTATTTACTCTGCATGCGCCCTTTCGTCTACCCCAACATGGTCCCTCATTCTCTCTTCCTTCCGAACATTGTTCGCGTCTTCCTATGCCTACTCTTGGACGTTCCATAGGCCCTCGATTTTCGCCACATCTACCTTTTTGTCCTCCCCAACTACGTCCTTCATTTTCCCCTCCTTCCAAATATCCTTCACGTCTTTCTCTGTCTTTTCTTTGACGTTCCTTAGACCCTTGATTTTTTCCGCATCTGCCTTTTCGTTCTCCCCAACCAGGTCCTTGATTTTCTCCTCCTCCCACGCCTCCTTCATTTCCTCCTCTTCTAGGTCCTCCAGTTTCTACTCGCCCCCAAACTCCTTTGTTTTCTGTCCATTCTATGCTACCTGACCAACTTCCCAAATATCCATCATTATGTCCTCCTCCATGATCTCCACAGTGACCACCTCCACCAAAGCCTCCATTCATATCTACCGTTAATTTTGTTTTGGAATCTTTAGTTTCGTCTGTTGTAAATCAAACAAAAACGTCTATTAATTACAATAAAAAGAAGAAAGAAATGTGAAGACAATTTATTTATATGCATATACATTGTTTACCATCTTTTGATGGCTCAATTGCCACAACAGAAACAAGAATTAGTACACAAAGAAAGAACAAGAAGGTAAAATGTTTGATTTTCATCCTTGATCTATTAACAATTTAATTATGGTCAAATATAAATTCAATTAACAACTATTTATAGTAATTAGGAGACAATATAAATATAAGAACAAAAAGAGCTCGATTAGATAATATACATTTTTTTTAAAATATAGATAATATACTTATTGTATAGTAAAAATTTGGCTTATGTGAGAGTAATGAGCCATCAACACCTATTGAGCGGTGAATAGGGACATGTTTGTCAAATGAGGTAAGCAATATTTTTAGATTACTAACTAGCAAAGTGTATGTGATTTCGCAAATGTCATTTATGCTTTACTGTATGTTTAAAATATTATTTAATAAAAAATATATTTTTATAATGTTAATAGATAATTAATTCCTCTTTAATTAATAAGAATTGGGAATGAATCTCCTTCCCTTATTTTCGTGAAAATAATAAGAAACGAGTCAAAAATAAATAATTATGAAGAAACTTACTTAAAATACTATAGAATTGTTCAATTGGTTCCAATAAAAAATTAATAATTTTTCTAAATAGATATAAAAAAGCATTTTTTTTTTCAGGATGATAAATTAAAGCAGTTTTTTGTAAAAAACAATAAATAAATAGTTATGAAATAATAATTGAAGATAAATCGTGAAAACTCTAGAGAAAAATAAGGTTGATTTTACCTATATAATTTTCAAAAAGAGATAGTCCTGAATATGACTTAAATTTTAATTTTTTTAATGAATATCCTTAGTGGTTGTTTTTCTCTCTCTAAACCGTTAAACTAACTTTATCTGCCTATTCTTCAAAAGTTCGAAGCTACCTTATTTACGAAGACTTGCTTCTTTTGAACTCCTTTTGGGCTAGTCATTAAGATCTTCACCTCCTTTACAGCGTTGGAAGATGGTTCTTGTGGGATTGAATTTGTCTTCGATATGAGATTCGATCGTTTCCGTTGTTTTAAAAAAATGTGTTTCATATGGGTTCGTGTCAGTGATGGTTGGTTTAAACTAGAGAGGTCCAGCGCCACCCTTTCTATTGTGGGTTGTTGGGTTCTCTTTGGTCAGTTCGTCAATGTGTGGGTTATGTGAGAACTTGCTTCCAATTTGTTGTTAATTGTCGACTCTTGGCCTCTTTCTTCGACGACTAGTTGCTGATCTGTTTTTACACAACTTTTAGATTGCTACTATTGCCTCGGATGCTTGGCCAGAAATGGCTACTTTTGAAACTTGTTGTGGTCGATGTAGTGAGTGGTGGATGGACATGTGTTCCATGTTTGCGGTGAGGTTCATATCTCTCTTGAGAGTTGTCACCTAAAACCCTACTTTTTTCTCATTCATCCACCAAAGAGAGGTGGTTTATGGTCAATTCTTGACCCAAAATCATCCCCTCTAAATCAGTTAAATAAGTGATTTTTACATTTATTTATTTTTTTTCTTCCTGATTTCGTCGTTTTAGAGTGACTTTGTTTTGTGTGTCGTCTTTGTGCGTCGTTATTTGTCTTTTCCGTCTTGTTTAGTTTAGATTGTAAGTTCAGTTTGGATCCACTGCAGATCCAATCAATGATTTTGGTGTCATCAACGTTTCAAATCCAGAGGCATGATTATTCCAGAGATTAGAGAATAGTCATATTTGTAGACTTATGTACTTTTTCGTTATGTTATTAACATGGATGTACTCTATGAATTTGAGTGAATGAATATCGTTTAATTTTAGTAAAAAAACGCATTGTTATAAGTTTACTAAAATTTTGTTTCTTTTAAATAAAGTTAAAATGAAAATCCTTAAAACATAGATTTTTCCTTGAAAATTATACAATATTATATTAATTGATAAAATTAATTTTTTTATAATAATTTCAATTAAATATTAGAATTTGGGGGTAAAATAACATTAATTTTGCCTACAAAAAATTCAACATGTCGCTCCATTTCACCAAAAAAGAAAATTACAATCTCTCTTTCTACTTCGGTGAGGTGACCATCAAACTTATCATATATTTTTTTTGGTAAGGCATTGTATTTATATCTTATCATGTCTTTATGAATAAATTATATTTTTTTTATGAGAAGATTAAATTATAGTCCCCTCCTCTTACGTTAAAATATATATTCTCTCTACCGAAAAGTAAAACTTATTCTTTCTTTTTTTATGAGATGTTTGAATTATAACATTATCCTTAACAATTAAATATGCTACTCTTTAATCTATTTTAATATAAATATTTTTATTATATCTACTAGCTTTTTTTAAGGAATGATATCTACTAACTAACTTTGAACCGCTGTCTATTTTAACATAAATATTTTTATCATTTCTACTAACTTTGAACTACTATATTTAAGAAAAATAAGTTTATTTTTTTATATAATTTAAATATCAACGATAATTAATTTAAATATTTTATTATTAATTTTATAATTTAGAATATAAAATTCACTTTTAAATTACCTTTTTTTTATCAACTCTCAAAAAAATTAATATATATTAATTTTATTTTGTGTCGTTTCATATTTTATAATATCATTTAAAACTGGATGTTAATGAAATTGCGAATAAAAAAATAGAGAAAAATATGCATTCAAATTTTAAATATATTATAATGGATCTGCAACACTATTTTTCTTTGGAGTGTGTTAGATTGTTTTTTTGTTAGGTTATTAGATATAACAAAACAATCATTAAGGAGAAAAAATGTTTATTTTAACATAAAAGAGTATTATAATTCAAGTTTCTCTCAGAAAGATGGAGTAAACTAAAGAGAATGTTTAATTCAAGCATATTTAAAAGAAGAAACATGTAATTTTCTCTATCACTTCTTATCCTATCATAACCACCAAATATCATAAAATTACAAAGATCTTCATAACACTACAAGATTTTTTATGGGTAAATCACAAGACAGTTTCACGTGGAGATTTTGATAAAAGTTGAACTCTTTGGTTTCATGGGTTGCATAGTAAAGAAGACAAATTTAGTCCTCAAGCTTTACGAATAATAGGAATATTTGATTGATAAGCATTTTTGTTTTTGAAAGGTGATAACATAAGCATGGTTGATGAGGCCCCTGATCATGTGGGAAAGATTTACATCAGAAATAAAAAAAGAAAGGAAAAGATTGCAAGGATCTAGACAGCTAAATTACAAGATTAATAGTGTCTCCCATGTGCAAATTTAGAGTAGTGATATATGTACAATTATTTGGGATAACTTTGATGACAACTTTTATTTTCTCTCTTCTTATTGGTCCAAAACAATAGAGAGAGAAAAAAGGAAGAGAGAGAATAAAAATATAATGTGAATATGAGAGAGAAAGTTGTGAAAATGTTGTAATAAAGTGGTTGTACAAATATCATTTCTCGCAAATTTACTAGGACTAGGATGATGAATTGGAAGGAAACAAATGCCTCTCTTTTGGGTGATCCTTATGTATTTGTCTGCCCATTAAAAGGATGTGATTAAAGAAAAAACTTTCTTCTGATTAATCAATTTGTAATACCAATTAAGTTTGTGTGGTCCGACTGGTAAATTAACATCTAGAATCCTAAGTGTGGTCCTGAGTGTGGTCATTATGAGTTTGATCATGACTTCAACGTATAAAAATTTATCATTTAAGAGAGATAACTTTTGAATATGATGAAAATTTTCAAAGGAATTAGTCCCAATAGTTGCATGTATAGAGTACATCGAGAAATTATTTTAAAAAATATAATAATTATCTATACTAATGTTCTCTATACAACTGCAGGTGATCTCTAAATTTCTTTTTTGTAAAAAAAAAAAAAAAAAAGTGTATATGTATGAGTTAGAATCTATTAATATCGGATGTCAAACGTTATTTTAAGACCAAATCATAATCATTAATCTCATTTAATTTAAAGGCTCTCGTTGTTTCACTTATTCATGTACATAACCCTCACATTCTCGTGTCATCAATCTCTCTTATTTCACATATATATAGATACACTATCAAGGACTGGGATTCTCTCCCGTGAGGTTTTCAATGGAAGGCCTACAATGTTAATCTTTGTCGTTCTTTTTCTTTTCAATTATTAAATATACAATTAGTAAACAAAGATAAATGAACTAGATTTCACTAGACAGTGCAGTCACGGGAGAGGATCTCCTCCCCACTATTACTTATTGTATATTATTGTAACTCGTTATTGTCATTAGGGTCTAGTCTAGCATAGTGTATTTGAGTGTTGCAAATTCAGAGTATCAAGTTTGATCTCTACCTGTAAATTAAATATCTCAATATTATTGATGATGCCTTTTCCGATGAAATTAGCGTATCTTCTTTTCATCAAAGACAATCATAATCATATTGGAGAAGTCACTTGACACTAGTTTTGAGTGATTTCAGATTGGAGAGATCTAGTGAAATCTCAACCATTCAAAATAATATTGGAGATATTTAGCGAAATCTCAACCATTTAAAATAAACGATAAAAAATATTTAATATTGAAAGCAAGAGAGAGAATACATTCAATGGTTTGGATCTTCAATGGAGGTAAAGTGATCTGAGAAATTCTCTTCTCTAAATTGAGATAGTTCTTCTGTTGTGTCCAACCAGTTAGAGGTTAGGAATACTAATTAAAACTTTGTGAATAAATAGCACTCTCCAACAAATAAGATATTATTTTATAATAGTTTAGTTGATCAATCATGTAGCAGATTTCTACTTTATTGCTTGATGTTTCATAAATTGTGTTTCCTAAAGGTTTTTAGTTGTTTTTTCTTTGGGGCTTAAGCCCCTTTGATTATAAAAGTTGATAATTTTTTTTTGGGCTTAAACCCTTTTGATTAAAAAAATTGGAATTCTACTCTTCATCTAACACATTTTGTTCGCGCCCTGCACTTTTTTCAAATACAACCCTACGTGAGTTAAGTAATGCAGCAACACTTAACATGCGCACCTCACAATCTATGCGTGACTTAAGTCGTGCACCACTGAGCCTATGCGCGAGTTAACTTGCACAAGTTGGCTGGTGGTAAAAACTGAAGCACAAACGTTTCTTGGACGGTAGTCAATGGTTTTAATTGGATTTTACACGTTTTTGGACCTCATTAAGTGTCATATACCTTATATCACCTATAAAAACCCTCACATACTTCCTCTTTTTCTCACATTTTCTCCTCCCACTCTCTCCCCCTCTTTCTCTTCTTCTTCTTTGCTTCTATAGTCTCTAGGGTCTTTATACCCCTTTAGGTAAATATCGGTGGCTTTTGGGAGAAATAGTGGTCCGTTAAGTTGGGGAAAAGGACATCATCCCTTGAGATAAAATTAGGTTTGTTTCCCCAACATGACGGATCACTATTTTCCCCAAGAGCTATTGGCATATACCGAAGAGGGTAAAATATATGTATTATAATGTAATGTTTGAATCATATTAATAAAATGAGAGTTATTTTTATTAATTTTGTTTTTTATTTGTATTTATTTTTCGCATTTATTTTATGTTTATACTTATGTATTGAATAAATAAAATCAATTTTATTTTCTAATTTTGCATTTAATGAATAAATAAATTAGAATGAAAATTGAATTAGTATAAAATCAAATTTATTTTAAATGCATAAATAATTTAGAATAAAATAAAATAGAATTTATATTTAGACTTTGCGCCATATTAACTAAATAAAATAATTTATTGAATCATATTGAATAAATAAAATATTTTCGACTTTGCACCATATTGAATAAATAAATAAAAAGTAGGCACTTTGCACCACTTAAAGTTTGCACTAGTTTACACTTGCGCCACTTAACATGCGCCGCGCTATTTAACTTGCGCACAAGTTTACACTTGCGGTAGTTAACTAGCGCAGGGGCATTTTAGGCATGGCTGCAAGGTGCGAGCGAAATGTGATGGGTGAAGAGCAGAATTCAAAAAATTGATAAATCATATGAGTTAGGGCTCATTATATGTTTAGTTATAACTTAAGAGCAGGGTCAGTTATTGGTAGGTGCAAGCAGCTCTAATGGACATGACTTTCAAATTTTAGGGGTCCAAATTTATTAAAAAAAATATAACATTAAATAGAAATATTTAAGTATCTAAATACTATTTAAATTTAAAGTTTTGGGTTTATTCATATCAATAAATCTTAAATTTTGAGCATTAAGTCTAAATTCCTGCATATACCAATTTTTAAGGGCCTAAATTTCTGCATATATGCTAATTTTTAGAATATAATAAATTCATGTATATACCAATTTTAAGAGTCTAAATTCTTACATATATTAATTCCGACATCCAAAATTTTGAAGACCCGAAATCAAAAGAGGGCCTCCAAAATTTTCAAGACAGCCTTGCGTAAGAGTAGTAGAAGTGCCAATATAGATGTCAATGTATTCAATGAAAAATGATATTTATACAACTATTTTATAAAAACTTTTGTATAAATTTTCTTATATTCTCATTGTGTTCTTATTCTTTCTCTTCATTTTAATCTATATTGTTTTTTAGCAATATATCTAAATTACCCATTTCTTAAAAAATATATTATTACTCGTATTCAAGCAGACACCACAAGAAAGGTTAGGAATTCAAAATCTCCTACTCTTATCCAGTTTGGACATTGTCTAATTATTTACAACAATATAATATATTAAGCAAGAAAAAAGAAAAGACATACTAAACGATAAATTTATTTATGTATAGTAACAAAAAAAAAAGTAGAAATATAATTTTCCGGTTAAGTCAGATCTTTGGATTTTGATGTAAGAGGATGGGAAAAGATGATTGAGTGTAAACATGGAAACTTACTAGAAATGGGAACATGATATCGATTATTCCTACTTTTTAAAAGTATGGTACCACTAAATCATATGGTCATTAGCAGTATAAAAATGACACATTGTACTAATTCAACTGTCGATAATTAATGTGTTGTGTTAAGCATCTTTGACCAATATACATTATTGATATTTTTCAAACAAAAAAAAAGAGTAAATAATTTTTGACAAAAAATATCTATTAATGCATATAAACAATGTGCCATAATTTTGTAATATATAGTATAATGTATGTATACCTTGTGAAAAAAGTAATATTAGTGTTCATTGTGCGTCAGTGGGAACATGGTTTGGACCACAAATCTTTCATTTAAATAAAGAGGGAAAAATATTGAGAATCATATCACTTGTGTTTTCTTTTTGGTGAAGAAAGAGAATGAAATTCTAACAAATATATTGCTGGCCACTTGTAGAGAATTTCCAATAATGGATAGGTGACCCATTGTCGGGTAAATTTTCTTTCCATATGTCTGGATTTTTTGGGAATGGGGTCTACATCTAATAAAATATCATAATTTTGTGCAAAACATTTTCAGATTATTCTGCAAATCTTAATAAATACTACCAATTAATGGAAATTCAGAAATAAATACATAGACATTATCATTATGGAGGGAATTTTTTTTCATCTATAAAATATCTCTTTAAAAATATCTATTAAAATTGAGAAAAAATCTAAATATTTTCAACGATACATATGGATCTGAAGGTCCTAACTACGCCAATAATTTTAGGTGAGTATATATAAATTTCTTTGTAAGTATTCTTGCCCCTTGCACCGGGCATCACCTCTCACCCTAAAAATGCGAAAGAAAATAAAAACATATACCTTTAAAATTGTGGTATTCAATTTCAAAATACTTGAAGGGATGCATAAAATTTACAATTTCAAGAAAGAAAGTTTTAGATTACTCAAATCAAAAAGGTCTAAGTATTTTTTAGTCTCTGTAAATATATATTATTTTTTTTATTTTTAGTCTCTGTAAATATTTATTTTTAGTTCTTGTAAATATACAAATTTTTATTTTTAGTCATTGATATTTTATTTTGTCTCTGCACAATTTATTTCATATTAGAATTGGTATTTTATCAATGTTATTTGATTGTAGTCACTCAAAGAAGGACTAAAACAAAAATTACACAATATAATATCTAAAATAATGTAAAAAAATATTCATTTAGCTAATAATTCAAAGGCTCAAATAATTTAAAAATATTCATTTAATTTATAGAAAATAATTTAAAAAATATATTCATTTAGCTAATAATTCAAAAACCAAACATACCATTACATATAGAATTATCGAGTATACTATAGAAATTCTCATAATTTACATATTTAAACAAATAAAAAATGATGGTGTGGCAAGAGAAGAGAGAGTCTTTGTTGTTATATAAGGACCAATTCTCCTTTACATTGAAAGCCTCTTCTTCAAAGGCTCAAACTCATAGCCATTCAATTTCCTTTCAGCCATGAGAGAAAAGAGAAGAATTATATTCAAGATTTGGTTATAATTAATCCATTGCAACTGGAGGAGGCATCCAAAGGGATCGCATTGATCCCAAATCTAATTAAGTCCCTAGCTACTTAATTAACAACTTAATTTCCTTAATATCTCATAATATTTGGGATCATGCTATCCCTTTGGATTCATCCTTTGGTGGCTTCTACTACAACTTATGCACATCAACAAACTCAAGAAAATTCTTCACATATAGCAAATGCTTTTAAGTGGATGAAAAAGAGTGACATCATTCATGTAAGTTCATATTTTTAGCCTATTTTTTAGCCCTATTGCACTTACCAAGGAAATTCTTCAAGTTTTTTCTTTTTTGAGATGAAGGAAATTCTTCAGTTAATCCATTAATTTCTTGCCCTTTTTCTTTCTTAATTTATATTCTTTTCAGATGCAAGTTATATATTCATGGTTTTAAGCATGGTTGAATTCTTAATCTAAATTTCCCATAGATCCAAATGTTTCAGGTAAATTATTCATGAATAATAATAACTGGATCTCTGCGAGGTAAATTATTCTTCAACTGGGTCTATCTATTTTTTCATCCCATATTTATGCTATATTTTACCAAACTTTTCTTCTTCCATGAATGTCAATTTGTGTAATATAGTTTCAAATCATGGTTTGTGTCTTAATGATGTTGCAGAGAATTGTGGTCCTATTGGTTGGTGCGATCTCAACCACAGTTGCTTTGTGGTTAATGATATGAAATAGCTTTAATATGTGGTAATCTAAAATGCGTTTAGGACCTTTTTTTAAAAACCGTATGTAAATGTATATACAGCACCACGTACATAACAAATAGATTAGATACACATGTTTGGTTTTAAGGTGTAGTTTTTTAAAGATTGAAAAACGATTAAATTTGATTAAACATGGATACTATATATGTAGATATTACAGTTTACAGATATATCTTTTATGAGAATAATTAAGAAATATGTTAATGCTCGGTGAGACTCCTCGGAGCTTAAACAAAATCACAGTAATTTCATTAAACTCACCCAATCTCAACATATACTAATATTTATCAAGTATTGTTATATGATCTTTGGATTGAATAGAAGAAAATGTGGTTTCTTTTAAAGACTATATATGCGCATATTCTCACTCTTACTAGTTCAGGATATGTCAGTAGGGTCGAAAAAAGTCATAATTTTGTTTTTTGAAAATGAAAAACATATAGAAATTGTAATTAAGTAATTAAGTACAATAACAAAGTGGAAGCAAGCTTTGTTTGCAAGGCTTTAAATTGTGTTAGCAATCCATTAATGGTACTATGAATAAAACAGTGTTCATTGATTGATGAGAAGATGAATATATATCATCATTCTCTTCATTTTTACCCCATTGGGAATTTTTGAATTTTAATCATTACATGGGGATTTCACTTTTTGATAAAGAATTTTTTACCCCCCATTGAACATGATCATTTTCCTTTTAAGTATAAAAGCTAACTGGGAAAGCTTTGGCACTCACAATTTTAAGACATGCATGATATTCATCTTCATGGTCACACAGTAAAAATATCTTTATGACAGCCTTATGCATGGTCCTAAATTTCATGTAGAAATTGTAAAGATTTTCTTTTTTAGTGGTAAAAAAAATATAACTAAAAATTAGCTTCAATTGAGGCGCAAATTATGAGTATGGAAATTTAAAACCATATTGTGCTTGAGTCAATAATACTCAAAAACCACATGATTTCATTGACATATAAATTAGAATCCAAGGCAATGAAATTAAAGTTACTCTTTATGTATTCTTTATATTGATTTGAGCTATCATAGTACTGAGTGTCCCATAGGTAATGGAATCACTTACATGTGCTAGCTAAGAGCCCAAAGATTTTAAAAATAGAAGGTTTTTAGTATGGTTAAATTTTGTTTGAATTAAAAGTATTTTTTTTCCTCATACGTCATTATTCTTAGCACATGACCCCCCCAATGTTTTCTATACATAATTAATAAGCCCATACCTATACTTTCCTCTTGATCCCTTTTATCACATGGTTTCCAATCCAATCCCATTTACCCATCTCTCTCCTATGTAAAAGAGTTAAGTCTATTTATCAATTAACCCTCTGGTAAATATAGATCGTACCATCAATATAACTCTCTGAGTAGTCTATATCAAATCTATGTTAGACCAAATCTTTAGTTCGGTCTAACATATTTTAAATTTGTCGCTTAAAAGTAAAAATTTCATTTTTTTTAAGCGTGAGGGTGGAGAGGACCGTTAACTTCTACTTCTAGAAGGCAACTTCTAGTCATTGAAGTTTTGAAGTCAGTAAAAAATAATTCAAAAATTACAAATGATAAACTAAAGTAATTAGTGGTAAAGAAAACCAACTACCAAGTAAGAAATAACTCAAGTTAGTAAAAAACATCTTAACTACGGAACAACCTCAACTAACAATTGTCGTAATCTAGTGGAAAAAACATACGTGATATTTCTGTCTCCGTGTTTCATGAGTGCATGGACTTGAAATTTTCTAATGAAATGACATTGAATTGAAATTGTACACGAAAATGGGGTCCTAGGTGAGATGGAATTTATGGACAAAAGAGTACTATGCAAATTGTCTACGAGAGTGATATGTAACATAAATGTCTCCCTCTTGGACTACATAAGCTTTATGAAGAAGACATAAGCTGTCTAAAGAAAAAGAGAGTTAGATTTTTCTTCATAAATAAAATTACATGTGTTTTCAAGGGATTGGATATATATGCTTGTTAGTGGTAGTGGCCCCAAAGCATTTCATTTGTCCTCAATTTCTTCTCATTCTTTTGCATTAATTGTACTTTGTGAAAATAACTTGCAACTATAAATTGAGTATCTAAAGATTTGGGTTTATCTTTTACTTATGAGACAAGGATTTGATTTAGATGTGTGTTTATAAAACTCCAAGATATTTTATGTGTCTTAAACATTTATTTTTATCGACAATGATGCTTTTATCAAATTGAACACTTTCATTTGAATTTGAATCCGAGATCTTGCAATTATGTGATTTTTAGGTGGTGTTTGACATCCACTTCATCGACGTTAAAAAAAAAGAGTTTTATCCACCATATTGCATAGAGTAGTCAATTAGATATTTGAAACATCGACATATGTATGTGGTTGCCCACTAAATTTGTTTAGAGCACTCAACTCTCAAGTTATTCTTCCATTTAACATAAGCGTATGTTGAATGTTACGAAATTTAATTAGTGAAGTTTACATGAATATGCAACTATGGAAACGTGTCCTAACTCTCGAATGATTTTTGACAAAGATACGGTTAATTTTTTTGAAGAAAAAAGATACGGGTTAATTGGTTCACTCACAATTCGCTTTTCTTAATTTGTAATAATACAATACATTTCGTATTAAATAAGCACATTTGAAAAAGGTATATTATCGTGAGTCTTATGGATTCTACAACATAGGCTTACTTGAATATGGAAAAATAGATCATTATAGTTGATGGATTATTTGCAAGGAATGAGAAGATGGAGTAATCGAAAGTAAAAAGAAATGGAGAAAAGTGAATAACAAAGAAGAAAGTGGGATGATATTCATTGAAGAAGATGATGGGAGAGTAAGGAGGATGCATGGCAAGAAGAAGATGATTTTTATTAGAAAAATAGGTATGATTGGGTGTATGACATTTCATCATAGTTTATGGTCCGTCCAACACATTAAGGGTTTGTTTGGTGAACAAAATAGAAAAGAAACATTTCTTTGAAAGAAAGATAGAAAAGAAAAATGATAGAATACGAAGTTGGATAAAAATAAGATATATAGTTGGATAAAAATTATACCATGTTTTTGGTACACACCTCATAATATATGATACGATATATAAAATTTAAATAGCAAATAAGCATTCAATTTTCCTTTTGTATTTTTTTAACAAAACTACAAGCCTCGAAAAATATTTTACCTTGACAATTATATGAAGAGGATACCCAATTCAAAAAAAATAAAAATCAACATAACCGAAGATCCACGTGAAAACACAAGAACGCACACCACATATAAAAATGTTTTTTCCTTATGCATATCCTTTATAACAAATTGTTCATGTTGTGCCATTAATTTACATCAAGCCAAAATGTCATAAAAAAATTAAAAATATACAATAAAAAAAACACTAAAAAACTATCAACTACTACCCATCCTCTTTCGAACTTTGGCTCTCCCTCCTCCCATCTCTCCTCTTCCTCCTTCGGACAATCTGTAGTTCAGTCACCGGGTACATCTCCTCCAGGATCCTCTTAATCATATTGTGATAGTATGGATGTGGGTAAGGATAACGCAACGCCTCCTCGGTAATGTTGTAGATGTTCCGCATGACCTGGAGTGGGTGGGAAGCTCTCTCGCATATTGCTCCTGAATAATGACCTCATGATTAGGAGGTCTAGGAGGTGGCTCCTCAACAACCTCCACTAGATGGTTTATCACCGGACGAGATACACAGTAGAACCAAGATGCGTAACCCGATCTAGTCTGCCACGGACCCCATGCCACCTGACCCTGATCAGAGTAAATGTATGGCATGGATCATATAATCTCTGAAGACTTGGGCTATCTCCTCTGGCTCAAGAAGTGCCATGTTCGTAGGAGGTCTCCGAATGTTTTGTACAAGCCCGAATTGCCTCTCTCCGAATGATCAGAGTAAATGTTCGTAGCGTGTGTGCAAGTACCACCCTCTTTCGTCTCACCGGCAACGGGCTATCTTACATGGATTCTGGCGAGTTCTTCGCAAAGGAGACATCTTCTTCATTAATTCATCATCAATGTAAATATCGTTAAAGATGAACAAAATCGAGTCCTACTAATAACCTTAAAAGATTCGAAGGAAGATTTGGTAGAGTGGATTCTATACAACTATGTTGATAAGAAACCATCTAATATTTAGGTTAAGATTGGTGTTGGGTTTTCTAGTTATATTTGCATTCATGCTTTATGTTTAGATTTTGCTTTATGCTTTATCTTTAGTACTTTTGTTATTTGGCATTTGGTATTTTCCTTTTGGTTGAGAATTTTGTATTGATATTTATGCAATTTTGTATCGTTCAAGTTTATGATGTGTTATGTTTCTAATATTGGATTATTTCCCGACTCGTTCAAGTTTATGATGTAGGGCCAAACGCACCCTAAATTCACTAAATCATCTTTTTTTATCTTGCTATATAATCTAATGATTTAACTGTGAGAACTGAACACTTTATTTTATTTGAAATCCTAGATTTGATGCTGAGTCAGCTACATCTCCTTCTACTCATATGTGTTTATTTGATCACACCTCTAAAAAAAATTGAATGCTTGTTCATATATATGCATGTATTTTTATACTATAAACTATATTCTCTTCTTTTTCAAACCAAGCCCGAGTAATACACATATAAACTTGAGTTGTGAGAGCGGTGAATTTGGAAATATCAACTTAACATTAAATGTTCACATGTACATTTTTAACCGAGTTTAATAAAAACATGATAAATGATACAAATATTTTATAATTTAAAGACCAGTTTGTAACAAAAAAAACTTAAAAAATTAACTTGTTATAATCATACAATTTAAAGGAGTGTAGATAATATTTGACCTATGATATAATATATGTTTTTTATGTTTTCATGTTTCTTCCTCCGTATCTTTCATATAGAGTGATTTGATATTGTGAATGAGTTAGAATCTGTGTCTTGTATAAATATTAAAAAAACTCAGATAAACTGCCCTATCTGAAAAGAGGGAATACACAAAAGTTGGACTTGATTAGAAAAACTACTGTTACAATGTTGTTTTGATCACTTCTGATGAGCAGGATGGTACAAATTTGGAGAGATCATCACTAAGCAGAAGCAGAGTTCTCGTGCAGTAATACATATTCTCGGCTGAAATAAGAAGAAAAAAAACCATTCCACAATAAATAAATATACGTTTATAAGCATTACATTACATGTGCATCCTTTGAATGGTATTAACTCATTTTGGATTCTTAACTTATTTTTGGTGGACTCTAAAATGTCATTACAACCAACACAAGAAAAGCAAGAAAATTCATTTGCATTAACAAAAACCAGACTAAAGCAAGCCAGGAATATTTTATCAGTCACATTAAAAATCATCCGGGCGAATCAACAATGTCCTGACGTCGAAAAATCATCCGGGCGAATCAACAATGTCCTGACGTCGAAAAATCATTTTCAGGTTCATGACAAGGAATCATGTTTCTTTCAGAGAGTCTTATCACCACCTTTTTTTTTTAATTATTTATGGATATTCCTCTCATTTTCTACTCAATCAAAAAGAGAATAAAAAGTTTTATTTTCCTTTCTTTCCTTCCAGTATATCTCCTAACAAACAAAAAAACCGCCTCACTTTCTATCCACCGTGGTTCCATTAACATGATTAGCTTAAGACTTCTAGAGAAAAGCCAGAAAGCAGTCCTACCGGACAGTTTTCACACCCAGCTGGAGGCCAGAACAAGATATGGTTCCATGGATTCAAATATTGTTCAATTTTTTTTTTTTTTCGAATTTCTTTTACCTAAAGATGCTCTTTTCCACCTAAAGATCCTCCTTTCTCATTACTGCACTCTAAACTTTCAGTAATATTTATGTTAAGTTGTAAAGATCCTAAATAAGATCCTCATTTTTCATTACTGCACTCTCAAGATCCTAAATAAAACTGTAAAGTGAATATTACTGAAATTCCCATTTGATAGTCCTAAAGATCCTATTTTTATCAGGTCTGAAAGTTTAGAGTAGTTGGTGGTCCTAAATATACAGAATCCTTTTCATTACTGAACTCTAAACTTTCAGACCTGATAACATCAACTCTTTTCCTCAATAATAAGTACTTAAACCTCATTATTACAACATTTTAGGTCTAATAATAAATCCTTCAGATTATATGTTAAAATAACTGTATAATGAAAATTTTCTTAATGGAATTGGACATTGCTAAATATTCACATTTTTGCCTAATATTTTTTAAAAATCAAACAAGAAATTTGTTGTTTGAACATTATGAAAAACAACTAATATCTACCTGTCGCTTACCTACTATTACCGAATTCGATGGTATCCTGCTCCCTAAGTTCATAATACCGTTGAGGTTCAATGGGACTATCCTGCAAAAACAAAGTATCAGATAATCAATAATGACCACTCACATTAACGAATGTTTTGTTTGTGCTTCCAAGGTCCATTATGTAAGGTCTATTGCAGATCACAAAGATGTTAGGGTTTTACATGCAGAAATTTTTCAACTTGCCTAATGAGAATAAATATAATAAAATCAATCCGTGTGAAAACCTTAAACACCAACAAACAAAGAAACCCCCATGGAGTCGGTAAATTAAAGAAATACCGGAATTGAATAACAGCATGTTGCTTGCTGCAAGATGGATGATCTGTTGGGATATCAGCAACCCTTCTTTCCCTTCCAAAAAGGTAACAACTTTGGCGATGTATATATAGAGGCTCTGTCAATCATATACATTTCTTTTAGAAAAATGGAGGTTGTTTATAATATTAAAAAAAATGAATATGTTACTCTTAAGCAGAAGCTATAAAGACTTACCATTCAACATTTCACCAGTCTTGAAAACGTAGAGCCTCCATTTAATATCAGGTTTTCGAGCCTCTGGTGGTTCGTTGAACAACAAAGTGACACCTGAAAAATATAAATTGTTTAGCAAACAATTAAATGCAACATAAACTCACTTAATAAATCAAAATAGATAGCCTTACATGTAAACAAGTAGTCTCTCACCTCTGACTCGATTTGTTTCAGCAGCAAGTTTTCCAGAAAGTTCAAACGAAGGTTTTACCTACAAGTGATGGAGTATTTCAGAAAAGCAAACAGGAACAGGTCGCTTAACTTTTTTTTCCCTTGCAAAGCAACCTCCTTTATAGTTTATACAGAAAGATAATAATTGTTAGCTTTGAATGTTAAATCATATTATGATTTTATACTTTTCATTAAATTGCAATGCAACCCTAGTTAATATTGTCAAACTAAACAGGGGCACGTTTCTTACTCTGCATTCTATCAACATAACCATCAGAGAAATGTTGTGGACACACAACACAGCTTGACATCTGACATTGTATAAACATACGGATTTGTTATCATTACTTTCTCCAACCATGGATGGAAAACAAACTAAATCGGAAGTGTATTTTGTACGATATTGGATAAGGTGTCGTGTTTTGTGTCCAAAATAACACAGCTCTAACCATAAATGTTGTCATAAATTTTGTACGTTTGTGTTTTTTATTTTTTTTCCTATTTTCAAAACTCTTTTGTTTTTCCTTTTTGAATGGTGAAATGAAGTCTCACTAACAAATTTGGCAGTAGTATACTTGTATCTAGAGACTGAATTTCTCATTCTAGCCTCCTTAGAGGGAGAGAAAACCAGATTGAAAATTATGGTAGCCAATGAGAAAAGAAAAAAACTGTAGCAAGTACTACAAACAGTACAAAGCATCCATGTTTGAGTGCTGCGAAGAATAATTTCTAAACCATAAAGTGGTAACCTTGGTTAGATGTGATTCTTCCATAAGAATCTAAATCTAAATGAATAACAAAAAGGGACAACTCAATATAGTGTTCACATGAAAATATGGAACTCGCCAAATTACCAATAGAAGCCTCGAGTAAGGCTGAACAATATGAAGATTAGCAATACGGTGTAAGGGAGTAAACATGTTATAATTACCAAAATTAATCGACAGGTTAAATTATCTGACAGAGCTTGACCCCTACCCCAAAAGCACAAGGATACGGGGATGACTGCATAATATTCCAGGAACAAGATCCCATGTAAAAAAAGCACATTGTTACCTTCTGTTTTTCTTCCAGAGCCTCTTCAGCAGCCTTCATCTTCATAATGGAATCGTCCTCTTCAATCCTGCCAATGCAGCAATCAAATTGCCATTAAAAACTATACCAACTAATTGTAATCTATATGAGAACAAAATGACAAAGTTTTAAACTTTTAAGAAAATATAGAGATATGAGCAGGGAATATAAGGATCAGAAGGAAAGTGAAATACTAATGTCATTTCAGTTTTATTACCATTACTTTAACAATTTCAACTTTATTCAAATAAGATGCTGAGCGCATCGAGTTCCATAACCAAGGTTTGATTATAAAATTTCTCTTAAACGAATGAGACTTGATCTCTTTTCATTTGCAAACAGAAAAACTGTTAGAAAACCTTCACATTCAGTCTCAATAAAAATTAAAAATTTAATATTTAGCTTTGCATGCTATTCCAAGATCCTTCACTTACATCCAAATCTATTCTCAAAGCCAATTAATCATTTCAAAATCATATCTCTGATATTGCTATTTGTACCACAACTTGCTCAACTATTATTCTCTCTGATTAATCAAACTCACTCTTTCAAATGGTAAAATTTACATATCTGTCTCTGTACAACACAGCTACAAATTACAACCTATTTATACCATTCAGTACCATTTGGACTTCAATTGAAGCTACCCTTTTCTTCAAGCAACAACTGTCTTCATTTTATAACACACTAATATATCTTTCGTCATTACTAATAAAATTTATCATTAAGTGGGTGTCCTTTCTATGCATGTTGTCTCTCAGCATACCAACATTCTGATCCATACACCGTCATTGTATGATCACCGCATACATTGACTCTCACAATATAGCCTTCGTTTCCACCCTAGCCACTTGTTTCACAGTAGGAAATTTTTAAACGAATTTTATGACGTATATGCTATCATCTCAAGTCATATAACATATACCCAGCCAAGATTTATCAAACTTTCTTAAAACATTTATCTTCAATGCAAACCAGACTTGTTGAAATTTCAAGCATGTTCCTATAGATTTTTCTTCTCTTAAGCCAAATGCTACTAACAGCCAATAAAATTAAGTCTTGACCTACTAGGCAGAGTCAGCTACACGATTGATTAATGTGATTAGGCTCCATAAAAAAAATTACAATAAAAATGCATTTTCTTAATCCATAACTCGAGTAATTAAAGTCATAAGCTATACATAATATTAGTACATTTATTCCATTCCAATCACCAAAGCAATAAATCCAAGACAGACTCTTGAGTAATTATGATATGCTAGGTAAACTATCCTCACAATTTGAATCGTTATCACAATCAGTTAGGCACACATAGCTAGGTAAACTATCCTTTCAATATTCCAATAAGCAACAATCACCTATTAGGAGGTTTGATCTAGTAATTATGATATGCTATGGTATGATTTTGACTAAATTATTAATCTTTCATAGTTATGTGTTTTTCTCTTATGTTCATCTGTTGAAACTTTGGTGTTTTGTGTTACTATATGCTTTCTATGTACAATTCAAAAATTGGGTTTACATTTTTAGTTTACTGATCATATTTGTTTCGTATTCAGTATTGATTTTGTACAATTATGCTTTGTTAGGCTTATTTTACAATACATTGTTGATTTGTAAATTTTGTATCGCTATCTATCTGCTGTTGTTTCCAATGATTCTGGATGCTTAATTTGAAATAAGAATTGTTTTCTTGTGGCTTAGATCCATCTATTTGATTGGAAATTGAATACAACAATTGTGTTTTGTTATCTTTAATGGTGGTGTGTTTCTTATAATGGTTTGTTGATCTGATATTGTCGACATTATGAATTTGATAGATCAAAACCATCCGACAATTCCAATAAAGCACCACCGGCAACACCAAAAGTAAGTAAAGTTAGCAAACCAGTGACCAAATCAGCATCCGAGCCGCCATCTCCATTGCAAAATTCAAGTCTTTCTGTGGAAAAATCACCACGATCTGTGAATTCAAAGCCCGCTGTCGAGCGGAAATCAGCAAAAGCTACCGCCACCCCACCTGATGTAAGTTATAGACTGCATTTCAATACCATTCCGACTCTTCTTCTCACATTTAAGTAAGTTAACGGTCAAATGTGACTTGTGTCATTTGATCCTCAACTACTTATATTCTTTGTTCAATTAATTAACATAATCTGTTTAACACATTCATATTTACTTGTAATTCATACTTCAACAGACACTACAATATCAATATTCAGATAATATTTTATCCATTGTTCGTCTATTAACCTGTCAATCCATCCTATGTAGGAACTTCAAATGAATACAACATCCTTACTTCATCTGTTGAATATCAGTCCAACCTAAGATTTTCTTAATCTTAGTCCTATTAAAGTAGTTTTCATTCCAACTAAATATGATTGATGAGTAATTCTATCTAAGACCAACACAAATCCAAATTCTCTCCTTAAAAGTTTAAGATATGCGGCTGAACACACATACACAATTAATTGAGCTAATTCATTAGCACTTCTAATTAAATTTTAAAACAGAATTCACATATATATATTATATATAAGTAAAAGCCTAAGAAACCCACCTCAAGAGTTGTTTTCCAATTGCATGCAAACTTGATTATAGCATCAATGGAGATTTATTGATTTTTGGTGAATGAGGGAAAGAAAAAAAAAACGCAGAGAAGAAGAACACTGCCCTGCCAAATTGCCACTCCTCTTCTAGTTATCTATAAATCTGCCATTACTAATTAAAAAAATAAAAAAGAGTTACACACGTGGCGTCCACGTCAGCTTTGACTTGGTCAAAATTCGTCTAGAGGCCAAAAATGTAAAAGGGGCAATACTTAGGGGGCGGTTTTGTATTATATTTTGTTATGGGTCCAAAATCGCAACTTCTTAAAACATAGAGGGCCAAAACTCTTATTAAGTCAATTTAATAAGAATGAAAAGCGCTTGCTATGGTTGTGTTGTGTGCTTGATGAGAGAAAATTAAAAGGGCTTCTTGAAGTGAAAAGTGAGGGGAAAGTGTTTACAATGTACTTGCGTTCTTGGGTGTTCGCAGTGCAGTTAGGTTCGGTTGACTTTTAAAATAAAATTTAAACCTAATCAAACCAAACCAATGTGATTTGGGTTGGATCGGTTGATGCGATTTTTTATGGGACAATACAATTTTTGTTTTCAACATTAAAATCAAGTTAAAAAACTAAAACACAACATACTTCCAACAATCTTTTAAATTTCATCAAATATTAAAATTTCATTTTCACTAAACAACATAGATCAAATTAAAAATGTGGATGAAAAGTAATTATATTATGTAAAAATATAAAAGACTAAGATTTCATCATTCTTAGTCTCACTATGACCTATTTAGGTCCGCCCCTGCACGGCTCCTATCATGCTCGCATTTTGGATTGTGTTTGGATTGAATTCTCTTCAACCATTTGGTTCATGTAGAAGGAGAACGAGAGCAACGAGAAGAAGGGGGAGAATCTGGTGAACGAGCTGAATGTCGTTGCTTGTCTCACTGTGGAGGAGAGATGATGTGGTGGCTCCGGTGACGGCGAGAGGATGGAGAGTGACAGCCCATGGTTGTGAAAGTAGCCTGCCATCTAGTGTTTTTAAGCAAGAAATTAAAATAAAAAATAAACAACGAAAAATGGAGATAAGAGAGTGATCTTCAACATTCTAATGAAAGTATTTTACCATGTTGAATATTTTCAATGTTTTGTTTTTTATCTATAGTAATGGTGGAAAATGTCGTTGATAATATTGTTCACTCAAAATCAAATATTGAATTCTCCTTCTAATTGAAATTAAATATCGTTGATGCTTCTCTTGATGTGAATAGAAATGTTGACTCTAGTGTTTCAAAGCTTATTTATAATGAATCAATGATGTAGATATGCTAGGTCGTTTGATAGGGGCATACAACTTAACTTATTTGAACTCTAGTCGGCCAAGTGCATTTGATTAAATATCTAGCTCAAACTTTTTATAAAATCTATTTAAAAATAGGTCAGACTAAGACTTACAAAAAAATCTATTAAGACAGTCAGATCAGCCTATTAAACTTTCTATATATAATATATCTTCCATTATTGATATTGTAATTTTTAAAACTCAAGCTTTCATATGATTTGGTTATTTAGTAGCAGGTATATTGGTGTGATTACACCTTTGTATGATTTCGTTATTTAGCACCAGACTTATTCATGTGTTTTAGACCTTCATAAGATTTTACCTATTCAGTAGTAGGCTTATTGGTGTTGCTAGAGCATAGTGTAAAATATGCTTTTAAATAAGCTTTTAGGTTTCATCGGACCTTTAAAATGCCGCCTTAAAAAATGAATCTATGACGGGTAATAAGTCAGGCTCATGCATGTAATTTTTTAAGTAGGTCAGGTTTGGGCCTAACAAAGTCCGGCTCTCCCTAGCCCATTTCCACCGCCTTACTTTTTGACTTAAGAGAAATGGAAAGTTATATATGATATATGATTAATTGGGTTCATAAACAAGCAACAAAGGTGAGATTTACGTTAATTATAGACAAATCTTATCTTGATGGTGGTAGAAGGGCGCCAATGTTATTGTTGGCTTATGAAAGGGGTGGTGTGTACAAAGGAACCAAGAATAACCTAAACCAAGAAGATACAGAGTAACCTCAATAGAAAAAGACATATTATATTAGTTTTGCTTTTATAACGTCTGAAAAAGATGACAACTTCACTTGGATTCTACAAAGGTGTTTTGATCTTCTGAAGTCTACAGATAATATCTCAAAGGTGATTGTGATTGACTGAGATATAGCACAGATGAATAGTGTTGCCATTATTTTTCCTAAAACTACTACTTTAGTGTGTCGGTTTTATATTTTAAAAAATATTAGAGCTAAATACAAGGCATATTGCATAGTCAAATCTAATGATGCCAAAGTGATGAATATCAAAGGGAAAGATTCCCAAGAGGTGGATGTGAAAGAGAAGGAAGTCACAAAGGTGAATATATGCCCAAATTGACAGTAAAGGTTTGATGTTATGTTATGGAGTTTCAGTTATTTGATGTAATGTTGTGTAATATGTCGTCAAATTATGTGATGTTGGACTCTTGTTGAATTTCAATCATTTATGTATTGTTAATGTAATGTTGAATTGGCGTAATGTTAATAAATTATGATGATGATGATTTCTTGTTGATTATTATGAGCGATAATTGGTGTTGCTTCTTCAAAATAAAATGAGTGATAATTGTTGTTGAATTTGGTGTATTGCTTGTTGAATGATGTTTCTGAGTTACATGTGTTTTGACAAGTCGTTGTATCTTGGTTGTGCATTTAAATGCTAGAGAATGCAATTATTACATACGACATTTAACTATCGTTGAAGAGCAAACGATAGTTAACTGCAGTTAGGGATAAATTGCTCATTTTTGGACTGATTGAGAGCAATTTTCGAGGTCTAAAGAGCAATTTTCTTCGGACATAGACAACATGTCAAATTATCCACTTTTTGCATCTTACACTGATACTCGACTTGCCCAAGTGTTTTTTTTCTCAATATATTACAAAACCCAAGAGGAAAAAGAAATTAAGAAAACGAAGAGAAATGTTTAGACGTGCAAATTCTAAAAATGTCATAAAAATGAGCTTTTGAAGCTCACTTTAATTCAGGTCTTTGATCTCTTCCAAGCTGCAACATTTTTTCTGCTTCCGTAACAATGACAAACTAGTATTATGTTTCTCCATTATTAGTAATAAAGGTTGAAGCATACGTGTACCAAGATTCAAAAATTCTTTCATAAAATGGTAAATAAGTTCCGTGAGGGAAACTACATACACCTTGATTGCTGCTTTACAAAAGAAATAAAAAAATTTGACGTACTAGTTACAATTATTATATATCAACAAAAAGAAACGCTGGTCACAATTTCTCTAACTTATTTTATTTTTAACATTTTTTACGAATTCTTTTTTTTTTTTTGAGCAAATTTTTTACGAATTCTTATTTAAACTTATATTTTGTCTTTCTTTTTTTCTTTCTCTTTTATCTTTTTCATGTACCATTTATTTCAAAATAAATATCACCTTCGGACACCATTGATCATAAAAAATAAAATAAAAAGATACACTTTTTCATTTAGTCACACGCATATAAAAGAATAAAACTATAAAAAAAAACAATAATTAAGTCATGTGTATTTTTAAAATAATTAAATGTATACCTAAATGATTTTTATTTGAGATTATAAGTATTTTTTGGATCTTTCGTCAACAAAAAAAATACTCCCTCCGTTTTAAAATGAGTGTCGCTTTAGCCAATTGCACACAGATTAATAAATGGAATAAAGTAGTCAAATGTCGTATCAATTTTACCAAATTATCCTAATCAACTATTAATTTGTTTTTTATTAAAGAAAGAATAATACTTTGGAAACATAATATTCATTGAATGGTACAATTAAAAATAAAAAATTATTATTGCATTGGAAATTGAATATGGTGCTTATATGTAAATAGTAGCGTGCATATGTAACCTTCAATTGAAGTCGCTTTCTTCTTTTTTTGAAAAGAAGTCGCTTTCTTCTTGACTCACCACCATAATAATAAATTAATAAAAGAGATCTTAATAATATTTTCCATGATTCACACATAATTTACGAGATGGATGGTAATATTTTATCGTATATCGTTACCTAATTCATCAACATCACAATATTAACGTAATTTCAAATCACATAAGCACATTTACGTAGTGTTCTTGTCTCGGACACAATATTATAGAGAATTATAGAGTAATCTTACGGTGAAAGTAGCTACATGGAAGAAATCGTTGTGTTCTTCGAGATTTCGTGGAAATTCATGGAAAAGCCCTATTGTTGGTGGTTTTAGCCAAAATCCATAAAAGATGTGTTATTTAGGAGGAGTGCATGTAAAAGACACTACAACGCTCAAATCAATATGTGATTGAAATTGGTGAGATATTTAGAGTGAAATAATCATCATACCTTGATTGATAGTATTGTTGCTTTTATATAGTAATCAAGAGATATCACTGAGTTTGACGCCTTATTAGACGTCACCCTTGTGAATGGACTTTGGCTCATACGGAATGGGGTTTGGTATGGTATGAAACATAAACCCCCTAAGTTGATTGCTTAAATGAGTGTAAAGAGTCGACTTAAGCATAGTCGTATGTGGTGTATCAACTTGTAAGGTTTGTTGAAACCAACAATGTTGATGTATATGAAGAGAGTGGTAAACTGATAATGCATTTTTTTTGAACCTGTGTCACCATCATGTAGATATGTGACTTTGAGGGTTGTACTTTAGCATTTGTTTGCTTTTGCTATGGTGATGATTCCCATATAATTTTATTTAGAAGTAGAATGACATCTAAGATATGAGCTTAGAAGTTGAAAGGAGTCTCAGATTTAAGTTGGATAACACGTCAAAGAAGATCTCACCAAAGGTTCTTCTTAAACTTCAATTTCAGAATCATTTATGTTAGGTGGTCCCTATGTATTTTGGAAATATACCAGAATACGCAGGGACCACGTAACACAAATGGCTCTGAAACTTGAAGTTTAAGAAGAACCTTTGGTGAGATCTTCTTTGACGTGTTATCCAACTTAATGTGATTTTTGACTTTGACTAACAAAATGAATAGAAACAATTAAGGTAACACAACTTAATGAAATTAAAAAACAATGACTTTTTTTTTTGTTAGGGAACCAATATGAACACACATAAATATATGTCATTTTCGGTTTTCGCCCTATAAAATTTTCAGTTTGATTTGCACCCTCGTAAAAAAATTATTTTCCAGAAACACCCTTAATAGGCCATTTTAAGAATTTTTTTTTAAGAAATTTTGGTTTTTGAATGGCCTATTAAGGGTGTTTTTCGGAAAATAAAAATTTTACGAGGATAAAAATCAAACCAAAAATTTTATAGGGACGAAAACCGAAATTACATATATTACAGGGATGAAAAACACTATTAACCCTTTAATTACATCTATTTTTTTTAAAAAAAAAAAAACAAATCTGTTCACCAAAATTGACATCTAAAAAGAATTAAACACTAATCTTTAAAAGGAGTACACTCCAAAATCTTTAATCCATACCTTGATACATTTGGAGATTGCTATTTTATTTTAGTTAAAAAGTTAAAAAGAAAACGTAACTCATAGTCATCATAAGTAACTACATGCACGGAGAAGGAAATAGAATGTGCAAAGTGCAAGCAACATATACCTCGAAGTGCTCTACGATTCTGCAGAACAGAAAAAGCTGTGGGACCCATGATAACCCAATAACAAACAACTACATAGTACAATACAAAACAATAGCTTCAATCATCAACAGAAACAAGTGGAACAAACTACTTTATAAATCATATTGGTACTAGATTCTATAAACAGAATTTTCATTTTCATTTTCAATTTTGATCTTATTTATTTTTCTTGAAGAAAAAAAAAAAAAAAAGAGGGTTGTAGCAAAATTCACGCTGGCGGTGAAGAATGTTTCTGTTGATGAGGAGGAGCAGATTGAACTGCTACCTGATGTTGATAACAACGATGTTCAAATTCCAGACACTGCACATCAAATCAGCACTGGTTTGGTTCAATATAATTTTCATCAATGAATTTTTGGGTTATTATAAATTAATTATTATTTTTAATGATTTTTTGTTTTTGTTGTTGTAGATTCATGGTTTCAAGTGGGGTTTGTGTTGACAACAGGAATTAATAGTGCTTATGTTCTTGGATATTCAGGGACCATTATGGTTCCTTTGGGTTGGATTGGTGGTGTTGTTGGTTTGATTCTTGCAACTGCAATTTCACTTTATGCAAATGCTCTTATTGCTATGCTTCATGAATTTGGTGGGACAAGACATATTAGATACCGTGATCTTGCTGGATATATTTATGGTATGTTATTTTATACCCTTTTAACTAGATAGATAATAACACTAATGTTTGGATTATCAGCTTAATTAAGTGTTTGTAGCATAAGCAGTTATTATTTGAGTGATTATGTATAAACTATTTCTATAACAAAAGATGAAATAAAGTATAAGCTATAAATTGTTTTCGTAAGCTATCCTGGAGAGCTAATGGAAATAAGCTGAAAACGATTTATGGATATGTCATACTATGTTTGGATGAGCTCTTTCAAACAGTCTCATAAGTGATTATGTTAGTAGATAAGCTCAATAAGTCAATTCAAACAACCCCTGACTCAAGAACTTGATATTAGTGAGTGCCTAGTTTCTTTTCTTATCTTGTAATCAAAGCCATGATATCAAGATTTCTTTACTGGATAAATCAGCTTTTTGTCTTTGAAATTATAAGGGTCGGACAATTTAGTTTTTCAAATTTGCATTATGACAATTGTTGAATGTAGATGCCGTATTGTTTTCTACGGAGATATCTGTTTTCAGGTACTAAATTAACAGACATTATTTAGTATAAGAGACTAAATTGCTATTTCAAAAATTAAGGGACTAGGTTGTCTGACACTTGATTTTCAAGGACAAAAAAGCTCATTTTCTCATATTTTTCTTCATGCTTTAGCAAATGCAATTGTGACTGTAGCAGCAATATTGAATAGTATCAAGAATCTGGATGCATATGTGATCTTAAAACCTTGCTTGTCACGTCTTTTTGTTGTGTAAATTAGCATATCATAGCTGCTTATGTTTGTTCCATTTTCATTGTAGGTAGAAAAGCATATTCCCTCACATGGACTCTGCAATATGTCAATCTTTTCATGATAAATACTGGTTTCATCATTTTGGCTGGTTCAGCTTTGAAGGTAAAAATATGAAATAACATAATCAACCATAATCTCATCATTCGCTTTAGACTTTAGTCATTTATCTTTTCTGGTTGCACCCAAAAAAAAAAAAAAACACTTTTGAAGTCTTGTATAAAAAATTTGAGTAGTTATTCCATTTTTCTGTTTCTTGGCTAACCTGCTAACGGTTCTGGATCTTGTTTTTTCTGCGTGCTTCATTTTGACAAGTTATCTACTTCTTCTTTCTGTGACTTCATCAATAATGATACATCAACTGCTCCAATTTTGCCAATTTTTTTGTGTCTAAGATCATGTTAATTATGAATCAGCGGGTGCAGAAAACAAGATTAATGATGGAGACATTAGAAAGTTGAGTTGATAATGTTACATTCTCTCTTTATGTGGTTTAGATGTGTGCAAAGAAGACTTATAGAAAGAATACTACAGAAATTATATCAAATAGAAATAGTCCAATAAATCAATAATTAGAGGTAAAAAATTACCAAAGAAAATAATAAGCAAAAATCTTAAGATTGACTTGGATTTAAATTATCTGTTACTATACATGATTCGTGATATAGTTTCGTAGTGGTGTTTGATTCGACCTCATCTAATGGAAAAAAGGTTTTGATTATGATTTTGTTGGCGACTTATTCTGTTTCTGGTTCGGCAAAGAAGTATGACAACTGCAACAATAATCTTACACTGTTTATATTAACCCTGATGTCAATTTGTGCATTCATTAAGATGGTGTTTATACAAATCTTCTGCTTTGAGATATTTTCTAAATCTTATTGATTTATTGTTGTGCAGGCTGTTTATGTTCTATTTAGGGATGATGATCAGATGAAGCTTCCGCATTTTATTGCCATAGCAGGACTTGTGTGTGCAATGTTTGCCATTTGTATTCCTCATCTTTCAGCTCTTGGAATTTGGCTCGGATTTTCGACGGTCTTAAGCCTCGCATATATTGTCATAGCACTTGTATTGTCACTAAAAGATGGTAATGTCATTTGACTTGTACATCATAGCTACATTTTCATTGACACTCATTCGATTAATATACTTTGGCGTGAAGAGAATAATTCACATGTTTAATACTTGGTTTTCTGTTCCCTAGTGCCTCTGTAACTAATTGTTTCTTTGCTTTATGTTCATGTTATTAGAAATTATAGTTGATTCTTTAACTTCATATAACTAGTGTTATGGCATACATCTGAAACTGTTGTTCAGATCTTGAACGTGTTCTGAGTTTCCTCTTTCCCTCTCTCTTTAGTCTGAACATCATTGAACATTCTCATTCATGTTCTCTGCTTACCAAGGAATATAATGTCACTCTTTTGTGATTTTGGTCTTCTGCTGATATTCTGAGAAACTGTAATTTGATTTATTGATAAACTATATATACCTGAAAATATCCTTCTTGTATGTAGTATTTCAGCTGATTTTTTTTTTAATCAATCAGCTGATATTTTGTGTACTATATCTTTAAGCGATAACATTTTTTGAGAAATTTGCATCCCGTAATGTTAGTTTATATTTATATATTAACCATTTTCTATGTCTCAATGCACGTGAAGGTATTTTTTTAGAGTTATAAACAAGATCTAAACTTACTCATTTATTCATAAATTAACCAGAATACAGTTCAGATCATATCACTGAATTCAATATAAAATGATTATTAGTTTCTAGTTTTCTCTTACCTTTCCAAAATTTGTCTTTATCTTGTTGTGAAGGTTACGGCTCTAAGCAGTAGATAGTTCGGCTCGGCTATCGGGTGCCTATCAGCATTCTCCTGACTTCTCTAAACGATTAGTTACTTATTTGCAATAATTGAGAATCACAAAGCTTTACTCATTATCAACAATTGCTTTTCACTTTGCTTGCATGATTAATTCTGTCTGGGTTTGCATACTAACAAGCAGTTTATTATTACTATTAGGAATAAAATCACCAGCTCGAGATTATAGTGTTCCGGGGACATCAACAAGTAAAATATTTACGACAATTGGGGCATCCGCTAATCTCGTGTTCGCATACAATACGGGAATGCTTCCTGAGATACAGGTATGATTCAAGGTTATATTATTTCTTCCTGGAGTTTTTGTGTGGAGTTGTAACCTTTCCATTTTTAAAGTGAGCTTTACTTTATTTGGTTGTAACCTAATAGGCGACGATCAGACAACCAGTTGTAAAGAACATGATGAAAGCGCTATACTTTCAGTTTACCGTTGGAGTTCTGCCATTATATCTGGTTACCTTTGCAGGATACTGGGCTTATGGATCTTCGACACAAACTTTTTTGCTGAATAATGTCAAGGGTCCAATCTGGGTGAAAGTTGTGGCAAATATTACAGCCTTTCTTCAATCAGTCATTGCATTGCATGTAATCACTTCTAAACCAATATTTTACTGCTTATAAAAATTTGGTTTAAATGCTATTTTAGTCCCCCCTATTTTGTTCCACTTATGATTTTGGTCCCCTCAGTTTTAAATACACGAATTTGGTCCCCCAGTTTTCAAAACGTCTGATATTTTCCCCATCTAAACTTTTGGGGTTGATTTTTGATGATTTATCAATCAAGTGAGATACTGATGTGACAACTGAGGTGATGACATGAAAATGAGTTGTTTAGCGAGATGGTGCCAGGTCATCAACTCTAGTTGCCGCATAAGCTTTCACTTGTCAAATCATCAAAATTCAGTCTCAAAATGCAGTGGAGAAAAGGTCTGTCATTTTAAAATTAGGAGCTAAAATCGTGAATTTAGATACAGGGGGACCAAAATCTGAATGAGGTACTGAATTCGAGCCTAAATATTTTATAACTTGAATATATTCAGTATACTAATAACCTCTCTTATGCTTCTGGTAGATATTTGCAAGTCCGATGTACGAGTATTTGGATACCAAACATGGGATCAAAGGGAGTGCTCTGGCTTTTAAGAACTTGTCATTTAGAATCTTGGTAAGAGGTGGCTACATGACTTTGAATACATTTGTATCAGCTCTATTGCCATTCCTTGGAGATTTCATGAGCCTCACAGGAGCTATAAGCACATTTCCTCTTACATTTATCCTTGCAAATCATATGTACCTAGTTGCAAATAAGAACAAACTAACATCCACTCAAAAGCTTTGGCATTGGATCAATATTTGGTTCTTTGCCGTCATGTCTGTTGCCGCAACTATTGCAGCGCTGCGGCTTATTGCTTTAGACTCCAAAACTTATCATGTTTTCGCGGATTTATGATTAATAAATTCCATATTCTTTCAGCAATTCGAGTGTTGATGAATCTTGCTTCAAATATGCTTTCATTAAAAAATCTGAATTACTTTTAACATCAGAATGTTTACCTGTATATTTTGTTAAACACACCTTGCACCCCCACTTAAATGCAAATTTTGGTTCTAATTATGAATATGAATTGTGGACTTTACTGTAAGCCGTTTATTTGGTTATAGATCAAATAATTTCATGAGTTCCTCGAGATGAATCAGTTAATAACAAATCACCAATCAAACAATAAACAATTGAAAACAAGTTGAAGATGATACAATGAAATTGGCCCATTTTAATTAATTCTTGGTAACAAGTTAAAGTTGCAATAATAATGATCTCCATTTCTGACTACATATGTCATGGCAGCAAGCTTGATTTCGTGCTTAATAATATCGATGTATCAAAATCACAAAAGAAATACTTTCAATGCATATTCTTACAGTAGAATTTATCAAATTTTCCTAACTAAAAACAACTTTAAATCATATGATGTAAAACTCCAGCACCTGCAACAAACTAATAAGAGACTAGATTAGTGTTAAACATCATGTCATTTCCTTAAACCGCACAGCATGACCCCTTAATATAAAAAATAAACTAACTATTTTTCAAAATGTATGAGAATGGAAGATGGGAGACAAAAATGTTAAGGTAGACAATAATGGCTCATCGTTTGCTGAGCATGACTTCACTATTACCAACTAGGTAAGTTAACAACTATTTATTTTGGTTGATTCCAATGTAAATGACATAAGTAGCAAAATAACCATACTTCAAGCTACATCTTAGCTACTATGACACTACTTAATTCATAAACTTGCTCTATTTCAGCTTTAAAATGCCAATGTGTTGGTGTTGGTTGAAAATATACATGTTAAAGAAGTCTTACATTGCTTAGAATTATAAAGGAAGAGGTTGAAGTTAGATACAAGCTTAATGATTCCAGATGGTGTGCATCTTGTAGCGAATAAATAAAGCATATATAGGCATCACTCTGCTTCTCTTACACTTTAAGAAACAATCATATGGCCTACAAGAGTTGTCAAGTAAGAAAGTAAACAACTGAAGGAATCACCTTGCTTGCCTTGCACTTCAAGAAACAACCTTGCTTGTCTTGCACTTCGAGAAACAACCTTGAAGTGCAAGTCAAACAAAGTTGTTTCTTGAAGTCCAAGACAAGCAAGGTGATTCCTTCACTTGTTTACTTTCTTGCTTGGCAAGTCTTGTAGGACACAAGGTTGGTTTTTTTTTTTTTTTTGAATCAACACAAGGTTGTTTCTTGAAATGCTACAATCCCAGAGTATACTAACAACTTATATTCCTATCCCTGAACCAAACCAAAAGTTATTATACCGATGGTTGGGGAAAAGCAAACATTGAAAAAATAAAAAGAACTAGCATACTCTATCGTAAAGAGTATAATCACTTGAAGTTAAAAAATTCTAAGGTGTGTTTGGATTGAAGGTTTAGGAGGGGAAGGGAGGGAAGGGTTCACTTTTAATTTTTAAATTACGAACAACGTAAAATATTTTTTTAAAATAAATTAAGTGTTTTTGAAGTATTATATAATCATTTATCATGTTGTTAACTCAATTTTCTATAAATCATTTTATAATGTCCATAATTTAAAAAAGAAAAGTAAGTCCTCCCCTCCCTTCCCCTCTTAAACCCTCCATTAAAACACACCCTAAGAATTTTCAAATTGTCTTCATGGACAATCATAGTTCAAAAGAACTATCATACTCCATCATAAAAAATATACTTCACTCGAATTTAAACCACTCCAATAATTTTCACATGTCAAAAATCATGCTAAAAACTTATCGTGCAACTTCCATATTGGTTGAAAACTCTTCAACCACTGACATAATCTCAAACACACTTTGCATCAATGTCAATCAATACTCTCATACTAATCAACACCTCGTGTAATCAAGTTTGTATCAACACATCCTTGTCTTGAAAAATCCACAACCTAAAATTGTGTTCCTTTATTTTCTCGCCGAATCTTCCAACACAATGGTCATCTCATTGATGCAAATTAATGAGTGGGTAAATAAAGGAATCACCAATTAATCATATCCATGAAACTTGAATTTGTCCGCAGATAAAGGAAACAATAATCAAAGAAACAATGTGACGTTGATTGAAAGATAAGGGAAGAAAGTTCAAGAACGAGAAATTGAAATTGAAAAACAAATACAAAAATATTCAGAAAGAATTGAAAATGGGAAAGAATATAGATGAAGTAGAAAAAAGTGGAGAAAGATGTAACATAATTACAGTGGGAGCAAGAACAGAATGGTGGATGGTTATTCCAGTGCCGGTGACAATTTAACCGAAATTGATATCATCGAAGACACTATCATGATCTGGGTAAAGTATGATAGTTACATTCATGATATCTATATCGGTTTTGTCGTTATTGCCGGCACAAAACTCACACGCACAAACAGAAAAGAGGAGAGATCAGGTGAGTTTTCACTTCAAAGCAATGGCTTGGCATATGCCTTTTTATAGGCTTGCAATTTTTTCTTTTCTTAACAAACAAGTAAAATGAATCCTACCTTGTACGTTAAGTAAAATACATATTCAGTTCTTTGGTGAAGCCATTTCTTCCTTGGTACTCAAGTCAAGGAATTTGTTCTTTCGGTATTTGGTGCTTTAGTGGTTCTGTTATAGTGTAATCATCAGGGATTTGCTTTAATATGGAATTTAATTCTGTATCTTTTTATCATTATCATTGAATGTGTGATAAACTGGTATAATTTCAAATTATTTACAGTTAGCTTCTAGTTTTCTTTTTCCTTTCCAAAATTTCACTTTAACTTCTATTTTTCTAAGACCCTAAGAGTGTGTTTGGATAGGGGAATGTTTTGAGGGAATGTAATGTTTTGAGGGAATTCAACCACTTTAAGGTGAATCTTGATTCACCTTAAAGTGGTTGAATTCCCTCAAAACATTCCTCCATCCAAACACACTCTAAGCATTTCATAATTCAACTTGGCTTTCAGGTGTCTTTCAGCATTCTCTTGACTTCTCTGCATGAGTGGTTACATACTGCAATAATTGAGAATCACGAAGTTTTGCTAAATGACAATAATTCCTTTTCACAATGCTTGATTTGTTATATTTAAGTTGATAAATTCAGTGATTTATGATTAAGTTCAATATTCGCTCAGCAATTATAGTGTTGATGGATCGTGCTTAAAATATGCTTTCATTAAACTTAATGAATTACTTTTAACATCAGAATATTTACATGTATATTCTATTATACACACCTAGCAGCCCCACTGAATAAGTGGCTTGTAAAGGTAAATAGTAAGTACAATTTTTGGCTTTCAGAAGACCCTAAGGTACAAATTGTGAATTAAGAAATTAATTATAAGTCCTTTATTTAGTTATAAATCATATAATTTCACCAGTTACTCAAGCAAAATCAGTTTGGAACACATCGCCAATCAAACAATAAGCAATTGAAAAGAAGCTGAAGATAATACAAGGAAATTGGCCCATTCTAATTAATTCTTAGAAAATTAATACAGCACCCATCAAGCTAAAGTCACAATAATGATCTTCGATTCTCCTTTTTTGGCTACATGTAGCAAACGTGATTTTGTGACTAATAATATCAATGGATCAAAAATCAATAGAGATACTTTAAATGTATATTCTTACAATAGAATTTCTCAGATTTTCCTACCTAAAAACAACTTAAAATCATGTGATGTAAACTCCAGCACCTGCAGCCATTAAGAAACTCCAGCACCTGCAGCCATTAAGAAACTGGATTAGTGTTAAACATCATGTTATTTCCTTAAACCTCACAATATGATCCCTTTTGATAAATAAAGAACCATATTCTTCAAACTGTCCAAGAGAATGAAAGATGAGAAACAAAAATGTTAAGGTAGACATTAATAATGGCTTAAGTTTTGCTGAAGATGCTAGCTTTAAATTTGGAGTTTTGGACATCGCTATTATTACCTACACCAGGCAAATTTACATTTATTTTGGTTGATTCGAATATAAATACCACAATTACCAAAACAGCCATATTTTAAGCTAGATAATGCTAATAAGACACTCTATAATACACTTCTGTTATTGTTTAAAAAAATCACGTGGATACAACTAAATCACCTAGGTTTCATTCCCTATTTGGTGGGACACATTTGCTAAAGTAAAGAGATTCACGATAGTTTTTACCTAGTAAAAGTGTGCAAGAAAGTGTGTGGTTAATTGTTCGCAACTTAGCATTGATCTTTAAGCTATTTCATGTTGTTGTTTTGCCCAACAATCAGAAAGGAAGGAAAAAAAAAAATCACTGAAGACCCATGCAGTGAACTAAACACAGAATCCAGTGAACTAAATTTTTGCAAATGTGTTGCAACTTATAGCAAAGTATCCCTCAGACTGCTCGCAATATCATTTTCAGAAAAATACAGCTTTCATGTTTATAGTCAACAAACATATAATTTTTTCATATGCTATGTTCATTAGTGCTCAAGGAACTCCAATAACAACAGATATTTCCTATGATTATTATTTACTATACTCAGTCTACACACGCAAAATAAAAAGAATGTTTAAGTCAGACATAGCTATATAAGTATTGAAATCTCACCTTGCTAGACATCACCCAGAAACCAGCTTTACAATAATAAAGATGGAGTTAAAAAGTATGAGAGGAACTCTTAGGTACTGAGTTGCGTAAATGAGACCTATAATCTGGCCTTTGAAAGATTTTGTCCTGCCTCCTGAAAAATCTGATAAGCCCCATCCTTTAGGGACAAGAAAGCGGTCTTCATTTAGTATCGCTAGTGCGTTTGCAAGAAGCAAAAGGCCTTCAAGTAATGTCCACAAACCCATTTCCCTGCATCGCAAAAGAAATCCAACCCAACTGAGGAATTACTTCAAGTCATTTGCAGTAATAGTAAATATTTTGTGTGTGGTAACATTTTAACAGAAGCAGATGATAACAAATGACTAAGACAAATCATATAAAGCTTCCTCTAGAAGCTCTGTCATTGACCACAACTCAAACTTCTCCACGTGAACTATCTCAATATACATAACTTCTAAAAAAGTGGAATCATAATTTAAGTTTGTCAAATCAAATACTATATCTTAATTATCTATAAAAGCATAAATTAAAACACAATGAATGACTTGTAGAAGGATGGAAGATATGATATGTTAGAATGAAGACTACTTGATGATTTACAAAAACATTGAAAAACTATGCACGGGCAACAAATTTTAAAGATCAAGTTCATTCTAGAGCATTGAGTGAAGCACTTAAATGGCAGAAACTTGTATTAGTCATATCTTTCATAGCTTCTAAGTTCTATGACACTACTTAATTCAACTGACTTGTCTATTTCAGCTCTACAAGGCCAATGGTTATTTCATCAATGCAACTAATCATAACACCAAACCCACTTGGGTTGGTCTAGTGGTATTGGCTTGGAACCTGGGAGTGTGCTCCTCCTCAAGGTCTTAGGTTCGATTCTCTCTGGTGCCAATTTGAGGGGGTTGGTTTAGCTTCAAAAAAAAAAAAAACTAATCATAACACCATGAAATTAACTAGCAAAATTAGGTGGTGGAACAAGGTTCAGGTTTCACTGGGGTAGGCCAGAGACTGCAAATGTTTAAGTCAACAAATGGGGCCTCGACGAAGGCACGATTCTCGTTGGTCCTAGACAAGAGAGGTACATTCTCGTTGGCTCTAGCCCAATATGCCTAGTGAGCCCATCTACTTGAACTACCGCTATTTTTGCTAATGAGTTGTAGTTCTCCTTGTTGAAAACCATAGCAAGCAGCGGCAGATACAGCAACAAAGGTGAGTTAATAATCAAGTAAACCATCAATTTCAAATTTCAAATACTCTTATATTGTCATTCACTACTCTTTCATAATTTAATACTCTCTCATTCTCTCAACTGTCTCTCCTCTCTCATTTTCCTTTTGCTCTTCTCTCTTTGACAACAAGAAGAACACGGCAGGTATAAGAATTCATTTTCCTAATATCATTAATTATTTCATTTGTTGTTGACCTTCATATCATGTATATTTAACAAAAACAGTCTTAACACAATTTTAAAATTATATCAACAACAAAAAAGCAAATATACAAAATATATTCATTAGTTATACAAAAAAGCAAATAAGAGATAGAGGGATGAGCAGCTGATTCTGAGAGTGAGAGAATTGAGAATATGGTTTAGTATCAGTTTAGTTTTATTTTTTTATGCATAACAATTTGGGCTTTGTAAATAAAAAAAAACTATGTTTTTAGTTAAACCACAACAAGTAAAGTAATAGCATAAAGTGAATTTTTTTTTAGAAAGAAATGAATATTATTTGAGACATATTACAAGAAAATCTAAGTGAAATTTTTGTTAAATCATAACAAGTAATAACAGAAAGTGAAAAAAAAAAATCTTTTGATTTGCAAATAAAATTTTTATTCATCTGTAAAAAAAAAAAAAAAAATCTGTTCTATCAAAGATTCATTGAAAAAACAGACTTTTTTATCAGTAGCATCGGAACTAAAAAAGATTCATCTACAAAAAAAAAAATTACATCTCTAGAAATAAAACAAAATCACATCCAATTTCATATTTGTATTGTTGTTGCTGCATGTAATGGAAACAAAATATGTAAAGAACTTGACCTTGATGAAGACAACAACCCAGGTTTAAGTGTTTGTGTAAAAATTCTGACCCAGATCTGGACAACATACAAGATTGGGATGAAAACACGTAAGCTCTTACCCGGCGCGGTGGTTGCAAGCTCCGGCGTGGTGGTCACCGGCGAAGGTTGTCCGTTCCTGATATTTTTAAATGGGTTTTGTAGAGAAGATGGAGGGGACTCTTTTTATGGTGATGGATTTTCAAAAATGAAGATGGTGGAGCAATGTAACGACCGCCGGAGACACACTGAAGGAGGGAGGAGGCGGCGGCTAGGGTTTGTTTGAGAATGAGAGAGTTTTCCAGATTTCTTTGGTGAAGAGAGAGAAAATTAACTTTGAAATAAATATGGTGTGTGTGGAATAAAGTCAAATGACAAAAAATAAAATAAAAAGAAAATTATAAAAAAATACTCTAAGTTTGTACGAGATAGAAAGGGGTAAAGGGGTATAGACTTTTTTTATTGCAAAATTAGTGTAACATAATAAAAATAAAAATAAATAAATTCTTTAAAAAATATATAAAAAATAATAATAATAATAATAATTTCTTTATCAAATAATAAAAAAATAGTAGTAGTTTATTTAACCTCTAAAAATATAATTTAATAAATGTTATTTTACACATATATATATATATATATATATATATATATATATATCTAACGACGTGTTTTTTTACAAGATCTAAAGACGTGTTGTTACATTAATTAATGAATATTAAAATTTAAAAAAAAATTATATTCATAAAAACATAAGGTAAATATATTTCATTGTTACATAAAAATAACGGTAAAACATTGATCGTTTGATACGTACAGCATACCAAGAGAGTAGTAGAAAAAGAGTGATGTGTATAGATTTGAAGTGAGGCAGTAACAGACGATATATAAATAGTTTAAGAGACAAGTTTTAAAAAAGATTGACAAAATATATTATACAAGGGTCAACTCATCACTTCAGAATTTTAAAATAATTGTTGTAAACGAGACAAGTTGTCACTTCGCAAAATTTTTAAAAAATTATTATAAACAAGACATGTTGATATAAATTTTAAAATAAGTATTGAACATATTTTGGTAGTGGTCGGAATTTGAACCCCGAACCTTGGATATATTATGCATTATCCACACCAACTGAGCTAAGTTCACGAGGACATAAGTATTGAACATATGATTTGTCGTTACTGATATATATTATAAAATAATTATTATACACGAGACAAGAGATACATTGATATATATTATTAAACATTATTCTCCTTCCTTCAAAAAAAACATTATTCTCCTTTTTTTTCAAACATAACGTAAATGAAAAACTAACTTAAAAAAATAATAGAATTATACACAGCATTTGTTATCATTGAGTACAAATTCAAAATAATTATAACACAAAGAGACAAGTTTTAGCCGATATGAATTTTAAGATAATTATTAACCATGTGACATGTCATCACTTATATATATATATATATATATATATATATATATATATATATATATATAATCGAAGTCCTTCGAAATTTCATAACCGTCCTTATTAAAATTCACCATCTTCTTTTTTTTTTTTTTTGAGGGAAAAAAGATATATATTAATTCAAAAGGTCTTTGAAATACATAGCATGAATACCTAAGGGCACCTCCTCAATCCAAACTAAGTTTGGTTCTGAATGGGCCAATTGTGCTAAACTATGTGCAGTATGATTCCCATCTCTAGGGATAAAACTAAAATGACAGATGTCAAAGTTTAATTGGAGTTGGTGGATTTCCGAAAGAAACAGACCAAGATAGGATCTATCTACATCTATTCCAACCTTAATCCTTTGTATTAAGCTTTCATTGTCTGCTTCAAACTGCACTTGACGAAACCCATAATCTTTTAGCAAAGCGCATGGCTATCATGACCGCAAAAGCTTCTGCTTCAATAACCTTTTCAGATCCAGTGGTAACCCAGGTTCCTGAAGCCATAACCAGACCCTCGTCATTCCGAATAATCACACCAACACCCCATTTTCCTTTAACTCGAAGACTAACATCTGAGTTTACTTTAACCATATTCGCAGCTGGTTTCTTCCATTTAACTATGTTTGGAGCTGTTATTGGTCGATTTGGGAGCGGTCTAGAGCGAGTATCGGAATGGGAGTTATATGCAACTGTAGCTCCAGTATCAGAGACCTTAGCAGATGAAGCTTTTTGAGCACTGTGAAAGTCCTTGATGCATCTTTCAGAACGCTGGATGATGTCAACATCAGATATGTATTGGTTTTCGAACACGCATAAGTTTCTTGTATGCCAAATATTATAGATAATAGATGCAATTTGAATAATGGTAGATTCGTCCTGGTTGGATATGATTTCATATAACCAGTTGATGCAGTTTGGGTTAGGGGTGTCTGCAAATCTAATAGCCAGGCTAGAACCAAACCAAACCTTAATGATATTAGGACAGGTCAGAAAGGTATGTGTAATGTCTTCTACTTTAGCATTGCATCTAGGGCAAAGTAAAGAACAGTTAACCCCCCTCTTGTTGAGCTCCGCCCTGACTGGAATAGAGTTATTTAGAATCCTTCATAATAAGTTTTTGTGTCTAGGGATGGTATGAAGTCCCCAGATTTTCTTCCAAATAACAGTCTCAGAGTTGCTGGTGGAAGGATTTAAGAGATTTTGATCCTTCCATCCCCTAATAGCTCTGTAACCACTTTTGATAAAGTGGTTGCCATCTAGTTCATGCATCCACATAACTGAGTCCTTAATGTTGGTGTTAATTAAGGGAATTTGATAAATAGCCTCCTGATCAATGTTTATGAAATGGGAGTTGATGATTTCTGATTCCCAACTAGGAATTTGTCTGTTTTTAAGGTCCTTAACATAAATAAGCCCGTTAGTTGAGTTCTCAGCTGTCAATATCTTGAAAGATTTATGTGAATTAATCCATTGGTCTCCCCAGATCTTTGTAGTGTTACCATCACCAATCCTTCAGCAGCTCCCTTTGAGGATAACTTCTATAGAAGTATGAATACTCCTCCAGGCATAGCTAGGGTTGTAACCAATCTGGGCCTGCAAAACATCAGTATGGGGGAAATACTTTGCCTTGAAACACCTAGAGATAAGAGATTCAGGTTCAATGTGAAAGCGCCAAACTTGTTTAGCAAGCATGGCCAAATTGAACTCCCTCAGAGTTCTGAAATCCAAACCCCCCTCAAACTTAGACTTAAAAAGCTGAGATCTTTTTATCCAATGAATTTTCTTCTGTGTGTCAGAGGAGCCCCACCAAAATGATCTCCTTAGATCTACCAAATTGAGTCGGCATCCCTAAATACTTATCAATATGATCGCTGATTCTGATAGGCAAATTTTCTTGAAATAGAGATTTGATATCCTGAGAAATGTTAGGACTGAAGATCATTTCAGATTTATCCAGGTTGATTTGTTGTCCAGATATCTCCTGATAATACTTCAGAATATCCATAATGGCTTTAGCCTCTTCTGGTCTGGCTCTAAAAAATAAAATGCTATCATCAGCATACAATAAATGAGAAATATTAGGAGCATTAGTAGCTATAGAGATGCCTTGTATGAGGCCTTCCTGTTGAGCTTTATTAATCAAACCAGATAGGACCTCAGCACAGATGATGTAAAGGTAAGGAAACAGGGGATCTCCTTGCCTTAGACCTCTCTGGGGGAAAAAGTCTCAGTAGGTTGACCATTAATGATAACATAAAAAGTAACAGTTTTGACACAATGCATAATAGTTTTAGTGATATTGTTGGGGAAACCCATAGAAAAAAAGAGTTTGAGCAATAAAATCTCATTCTAAACATCTAACTTTATCCCAACAAATCCTTTATTCCGCCTTCTAGGTTTTTTTCAAGTATTGGAAGGTTTCAAAAACAATTAAGGAATTATCAGTGATAAGCCTCCCAGGAAGAAAAGCGCTCTGAAAATCTTTAATAATGTGGGGTAAAATCTGTTTGACCCTATTAGCCAGTGTCTTAGTGACAATTTTTAAAATAACATTACATAGGCTAATAGGTCTAAAATCAGCTGGAGTGTTAGGAGAGCTGATTTTAGGAATGAGGCTGATGTAGGTATGGTTAATATGGGATATATTACCATCATTATTAAGGATGTTTAAAACAAAGTCTAAAATATCATTCCCAATAATCTCCCAATAATGGTGAAAGAAAAGAGCTGTCAAGCCATCAGGTCCTGGAGCATAATTGCTCTTGAGGGATTTGATGGCTGTTCTAACCTCTTCAATAGAAAAATCTTTGTTAAGAAGATCAAAATCAGTAGGGTTAATCCTATCTTTCACCACAATAAAAGCATCATATTGAGTATGATGGGTAGTACTAGTAAAAATATTTTTAAAATAATCAAGAAAATTTTTGTGGATAAGGTAACTGTCCTGATGGCTATTGCCAGTAGAATCTTTGATAGTATAAATCTGATTTTTCCTTCTCCTTTGATTGGCTTTGTGGTGAAAGAACGTGGTATTAAGGTCACCTTGTTGAAGCCACTGAATTTTTGCCCTTTGACCAGATGAGTTTTCTCCTTGCTTGCTAATGCTCATAGATCCCATTTTGTCCATAAGCCCTTTTGGTATTGGGCTGAACTGCCCAGCATACAGAGATTTTAAGGGATTGCTACTAAAGGTTTTTTCAGCCCTTTCCACCATTCTTCTTCCAAAAATTTTGGTTCTGAGCCAAACTCCTCTTGGATTTGTTCCACCTTCATACTGTAGTGGTGGGTTTTTACAGACATCCAGATTGTGTCCTACTAATCCACACCCAAAACAAAACATGGGTAGGTTTTTAAACCTAAAGTCAATCCATGTGATTCCATCATTATCATTACCAATGAACATCCCTGCCCTAATGGGATTTTGAATGTTGAATGAGATTTTCACCTTAACAGTTTTGGCCTTTTCTGGAAACTCATACAATCCAACATCAAGAACAGTGCCCAGCTGAGAACCCAATTCTTGCCCCATGATGATGGATCTACAGTGAAGGGGAAGTCCCCAGAATTGGATCCATAGGGGGACATGATCAAAGTCTAGGGATTTAACATCTAAGTTACGATCCCAATTATGTAAAACCAGCCAACAATTCCTAATTATCCATGGACTCCCCTTTAGGATTCTTTGAATATCATCTTCATTTTCCATTTGAATTTGAATAATCTTGCCTTCCAGTTCATTAATCTTGAGACCAACATGCTTACACCATATGCTAGAGAGGGTGTTATAGAGAATCTGAGTAGAGATAGGCTTTTCAGCTAGAATTTTACCAATGAGACTATGTTGACAGTGTTTGATACTTTCTTTGACATGAGATTCTTGGTAGTAAAAGAAAGGGTCAGATGAATTTCCTTCTGTCACCGTTTCTGTTTGCTGAAATTCTGTGTTTTGAGCAGGGATCTGAAAATCTTGATTAGGCTCTTGAAAGGAATGGCTAGAGCTGGCTTCATAGAACGGTGAGTATTCTAGTAGAAAGACTTGAGGGGCTGCTCCCAGTTGGAGTTTTTGGATTTCGAAAGGACGCGCCACCATCGGAGAGGGTGCTGATTGAAAAACCATAGAGTTTGTGTTTGAAAAATTGTTATTGTCAGTGGATGAATTCATGGTGAAATTGAATGCAGACAGAGATAGGAGAAAGGGGAAAGGAAGAAAATTGATATGAAAAGGAGAAAAAGGAGAAAAATTCAACACCAAAAGGTGTAAACCACAACCCTAAGGGAAGGAAATTAAGATGCAACTATCATCAATCAAAAGATTGGTGAAGGAAAACAGAAAAACAAATATGGATGAAATTCACTATATTCTTAATTTCATGTGTTAACTTTAAAAGATTTATTATACACGAAACAAGTTGTCACTGTTAACTTTAAAAATTATTATTATACACGGGCGAAGTCGTTACTGATACAAATCTCTACTAACATCTACTTCTACTAATAATTATTTTTATACACGGGCGAAGTAATCAGTGATACAAATCTACTAACATCTACTTCTTCTAACAACAATAACAATATATAAAAATCAAAGTCCACCAAAATTTCATAATAATCCTTATTAAAACTCATTATCTTCTTAATTTAATGTGCATAATTGCATTTTTCAAAGTTTAATTTATTTAAAAAAAAAAAACTAATTAAGGACAACGATCATCACAAGTGTAACTAATTTCCACTAATAACTATGTAATTTATTTATTTATTTTGATGGACTTCGGTTTTTATATATATATCTCTTAATATAAGAAGAGAAGATGTTGTGGAAAATATATTTATGCCCTACAATGGTTGATTGCCACGTCCTAACAATGGGGGTAAAACATGTCATAAATTTATTTTATTGAACTAAATTACCTCAAGTAACTTTAATGATGTCATGTAACTAATAAAAAGTATCGGTTTAGGTGATGGCATGAGTAACTATGATGATATCATGCAAGTTGAACAAAGTCTTTAGTTTAGTTACTTTTGAATCTAAAATTTACCTTTTCTAACTATTATTATTACTTTATGGTTTCAAATTTTTACACATTTTTCTCCAAATGACTTGACGAAATCTAACTGCCTTTCCCATTCCCACAGTTCCATTACTTTTAAAAATTTCCCATTTTTCAATAAAAAAAAAATGTCATTCATGACTTACATCATGTCATATCACATATTTCAAATTTCAAAACTCCCCCTAAATTTTAAAACACAAAGATTTTGAAACCATATATTCAAAGTCACTTTCACTCATATTTGTCATTCTCAACTTCTTTCTCCCAAACTACAAATGTCAATACCTTTTCTTCTTTTCAAACTTTCTAATCTCCAACTACTATTTTAATTTTATTTTGCAGAAAACTTGAAAGTTGTTCATTTTACAACTAAACAAGTAGTTGAAAGTCCTGCAAAAAAAAAAAAAAATTATCAGAGATCCACAAGGGTATTTGATGTCTAAAATTTACTCTCTTCATTATTTAATATGTACCTCTTTTTTGTTTTTCTTATCTTCATTATTTGTCTTAATCTTCAAAGAAAGGAGACACAAGTAAGTAATTTACTCTTTTCATAATCTATCATGTACCTCTTTGTTCAAAAAATAAAATAAAATATGTACTTCTTCTTTGTTCTTCTGATCTTCATTATTTGTATTTATCTTTAACTACATATTTTGATCTAGATATGTTTTTGCAGAAAGTTGAATAGAGTTTTTGTCCTTCAGCAAACTACAAATAAAGTAAGGAGACAACAGTGAGGAAATGAAAAGATAAATTAATTGATTTAGTACATATTGTATAAATTTTTGCTGAAAATGATGAATTAGTGTCTTGTATGTTGCTAATAAAATTGAAAACTATTATATTTTGCAGGAAAGTTGAATGTTGTTCTTTTCACTTTAACAAACTACAAAGAAAGAGATGCTTAAATACAAGATAAAGGAAAACCGTGAAGAGTTTGATCAGTATATTTTTTGTGTGATTAAATATTTTTTTGAAGAAATGAAGATAAATACATAAGAATAAATTTTAGTTGTAATCCGTATACATAATTTTGTTTAAGGAAGTGGCGTCTATGACTGTAATTATCTACTAATTATATTTATTGTACAAAAAATACTATTAGTTTTTTAGAACACTTCATAAAAAAAAATTATGGTTAATGAGGAATACGGTGTTTAGTTTAGTTAGCATTATATATTAAATGTCTGGTTCATATGTTTATTCCACCGAAATGGCAACTTTTTGGCTTGAAAAAAGAAATATCGTATTTTAATTTGTTTTTAGATCCAAAAAAATTATTTATGTTATTTAAAGAAATTAATAAATTTTTCTCAGATCTAGAAACAAACGAATGATTCTTCAAACCATACAACTTAAAATAAATTGAGAAAGATGTATCTGTAAAAATACAAAACTATGTGGCTTGACAGATACAAAATGGTTTAAATTATCAACAAAGTAATTTCATTATATATATAACAACACGAACAACTAGACAGTTGAGAGAATATCTGAAATTGTAGATTAAAACTAAAATATTTGGAAAAATTTAAACATTTCAAAAATAAATGATTGATCTACAGTTTCAATACTTGTGAAACTTATTTATTAAAAAAATCTCAAATCCAAACCAGATCTGATACATATAGTCACTTATGGTGTTGTTTTTGTCGTTGCATGCATAAAGTTGAGAAGAAATTACAGAGATCTGATACTTATCTTTTAGTGTCTCTTATGTTGTTTTTGTTGTTGTTGTTGCATGTATGAAGTTTGAGAAAAAATTGCACTCTATTGATGTAGTAGATGCAGAAGAAGAAGTATTGTGCATATATTTAGGTGCTATAGTGACAATTTCAGTTAATAGGCAGTCAAAAACATGGTCTGAACTCTAAAGCATCCTGAAACATTTGAGTTTTGTACTGAGTGATGGGGTCAAACGTGGTAAAAATTTACAAAGAAACAATGAAAGTGTAATTTGATAAATTCCTCCTTTTGCAAATATAATTTGATAGAAAGATAGAGGAGAAAGAGAGCTTCAATAGTATGCATTTCGTTTGGAAAAAGAAGGCTGGTTGGAGTGGTTAGTCGCCGGAAATAGGGTGGCCGCGGCTAGGGTTTCTAATGCGGGTGGAGAACACTTGAATGAGAGAGAGAGAGAGAATGAGAAGCTGAAATGAATATTTGGTTTATGATTTTCTTTGTTTTGGTGTTATAATTTGGGCTATTGGCTATTAATGGGCCGACATTTAAGGAAGTCCGTCCTATTTTCTTTTAACTCATTTAAAAACAAAACGTTTTTATCTCAATATTTTTTTTGAAAGTTCTTTTTAAAATTTTGACAAAAAAATAAATAAAAATTCCCTTTCAAATATATGGTATACGGGAGAGAGAGAAGCCCTTATCTTCTCTTTCAAAATTAATACCACTCAATTAATTTTTATTATATATTTAACTATTTAATAATATTAATATTATAAAAATAATATATTTAACTATTTAAATTTCAAAATTATTTTTCTCAAAAAAAAATAAAAATATTAAAACTATGGTTATACATGTGACTATTCACCAATATTTTTGCTCATGTTAGTTATTGATAAAAAATTTAAAACTATGGTCATACATGTGACTATTCACCAATAATATAATTTTAAAATGATTATTATACATTGGACAAGTCGTCAGTCTCACAAATTTTTAAAACAAATATTATACATAGAAGAAGTTGTCATTGTTGAAAATTTAAAATAATTATTATATAATGGACAAGTCGTCACAAATAAAAATATATAAATAATTATCATCACTGTTAAACACATACACGGGATTGTATTGATTAAATGTCCAAAATAATTTTTATTTTTTTTAAGCAAGGAGGGAGGACAGGCATCAGGAGTCATCATCGACATCCCAACTAGGTTGGCACCCCGAGATAACTCCATCCTATGCCACCAAACTCGAAAAATTTATTAAAAAAAGGGGAAAAAGTTACATACAAAAAGGTGGGGGGACTAAACCAAAACCAACAAAAAAAAAACAGCAGAAAATAGAAAAATACAAATAAACAACCCAAAAGTAGATTAAGGGAATCTATAATTGGGTAACCCACAACTGTCCCTATAAAAATCAATTTTCACCTCATTTGGAAGAGTGTCAATCCAAATCTCACCAATAAAAAATCATTGGGCATGCGGGTTAGTGTCACCCCGTGCACGGGATTTGGAAGGCTGCTTGGATAAAATAATTATTATACATGAGTCAGGTTGTTTTAGATAAAATAAAATAAAATAGTTATAACACAAAAGACAAATCGACGTTGATATAAATTTTAAAATCTTTATTTCACACTTGATAAGTGGTCAATGTTCAAATTTAATAATTATTTGACACAGGTCAAATCGACACTGATAAATTTTTTAGCATAATTGTTATAGACAATATAAGTTTTTTTTTTTTAAGGATTATAGACAACGTCACTGTTGAAAATTTAAAAATCTATTATTATACACATGAGATGTTGTCAATAACATAAAATTAAAATAATTATAACGTACAATACAAGTCAACAATTATATAAATTTTAAACTAACTATTCTATATAGGACTAGGACAAGTCCTCAGGGATACAAATTTTTAAAGAAATATTATACATAGGTAGAATTGTCCATGGTAAAAATTAAAAATAATTATTATGCACAGTACAAGTCGTAATATATATAGTCAAAATGTCATTGATATGTGAGACGTGTGAGGATTTCGGAAAGTGAATAATAGAAAGATAGTGATAATGTGTATAGAGTTGAAGTGTGGTAGTAGTGCGTGTGGTGTGGCGGAAATTTTAAAAACTATCATAAAAAGAAATTTACAATTAATTAATAAATGTATAGAATAAGTTGTCGTTGACTAACTAACTTTTATACACATAACCAATTGTTATTTATAAAAGACTGATCTTGCTAAAACGTTCATGCTATTTATAATATCACCTCACTTCAAATCTATAATGATATTGAACCCTCATAAACTAATATGCACGGGATAAATGAACATTGACTAAACTTTCAGAAAATAAAATAAAAATACACGGGATAAATTATCATTGACTAAACTAACCTTGATTTACACAATAAGTTGTCCTTTATAAAAACTGTTCATGCTAAAACATTTAAACTATTTATAACATCATCACCTCAATTCAATTCTACAACGATATTGAACACTTATCAACTAGAATGCACAGGATAAACAGAGATTGAATAAAATTTCGTAGAAAACTGAAATGCATCGGATAAGTGGTCATTGGCTAAAATTTCAAAAGTAACATAAATGCACGAGAGAAGTTGTCGCTAACTAAACTAACTTTGATAAACAATATTTAGAAAAAATTGGTTTTGCTAAAATGTTCCTGTTGTTTATGATGTCACCTCACTTCAATTCTATAATGATATTGAACCCTCATAAACTAAAATGCACGGGAGAAACGAACATTGACTAAACTTTCAGAAAAAATAAAATACACGGGATAAATTATCATTGACTAAGCTAACCTTCATTTACACGACAAGTTGTCCTGTATAAAAATTGTTCCTGTTAAAACTTTTAAACTATTTATAACATCATCACCTCAATTCAATTCTACAACGATATTGAACACTTATCAACTTAAATGCACAGGATAAACAGAGATTAAATAAAATTTCGTAGATAACTGAAATGCATCGGATAAGTGGTCATTGACTAAAATTTCAAAAGTAACATAAATGCACGAGATAAGCTGTCGCTAACTAAACAAACTATGATAACCGATATTTATAAAAAATTGGTCATGCTAAAATGTTCATGTTGTTTATAATGTCACCTCACTTCGATTCTATGATGATATTGACCCCTCATAAACTAAAATGCACGGAATAAATGAACATTGACTAAACTTTGAGAAAAATAAAATCAAAATACACGTGATAAATTATCAATGACTAAACTAACCTTGATTTACACAATAAGTTGTCCTTTATAAAAACTGTTCATGCTAAAACATTTAAACTATTTATAACATCATCACCTCAATTCAATTCTACAACGATATTGGACACTTATCAACTAAAATGCTCAGGATAAACAGAGATTGAATAAAATTTCGTTAATAACTGAAATGGATCGGATAAGTGGTCATTGATTAAAATTTCAAAAGTAACATAAATGCACGAGATAAGTTGTCGCTAACTAAACTAACTTTGATAAACGATATTTATAAAAAATTGGTTTTGCTAAAATGTTTCATGTCACCTCACTTCAATTCTATAATGATATTGAACCCTCATAAACTAAAATGCACGGGATAAATGAACATTGACTAATCTTTCAGAAAGAAAAAAAATACACAAGATATATTATCATTGACTAAACTAACTTTGATTTACACAACAAGTTGTCCTTTATAAAAATTGTTTATGCTAAAATATTTAAACTATTTATAATATCATCACCTCAATTCAATTATAAAATGATGTTAAACTATTTATAATATTACATGACAAGTTGTAATTTTTTTTTTGAGCAAAAGTTGTAATATTATAATAAACTGTTGGATATTATTTTTAATATCTATATAGACTTAAAATACACACACAATATCTCATTTTCCATTATATTCAAATATTATAACATTGTTTACGTTTCAAGTTTAACAAATTTAAATAAACTTATGTTATGTAAAAATTGTATTATATTTTAATGTGCATTATCATATTCTGCAAAATGTAACAATCATTATAGAGAAATAACTGCCCATCATATGTAAAGAAGTTATATTAACATTTTCAAAACCTAAAAAAAAAATATTACATCAAATTTTTAAATAACAATATATAACAACCATTAAAAAGAAAATCAGACTCTTTTAAACAACAAACGGTTACTGTACCCATGCGTCAGCACGGGTATGTTACTAGTAGTATAGAAAATTTACAAACTGAAACAATTAGTAGATTCAGAATTCACAAACAATAACAAAAGAAACAGCGCGGAATCTTAGATCTAGCAACGAATTCAAGTTTCAACAACGAAAAAAAAGGTGGAGGGAGTTACCTGAGAATAGAGAGAGAACCAGAATGGAACGGTGGATGGTTTCGTCGGTGCCGGAACCGGTGTCTGACGTGGACCGTGGATCAGGGAAGATGATCAATGACAATGTTGTTAATCGGGGAGTAGAACTAAGAAGGAACGGATCTTGTGTCAAAACGCAGCGTTATGTCAAATCTCAATTGCTTTTGTGGTGGGTTCAACTTTTCTTTTTGTTACGCAAGCAAGGGTTAAGTTTGTTTTTGAGGGAAGTATGGTTAATTTTGTTTAAAAGTAAAATTTAAACAATTCAATTTTTTATAATATAAAAAGAGAAATGCTAATAACAGACTCTCTAACACACTCTCTCCAATTGGGCCACCTCCTCATCATCATTTTAAAACAGTGGAATTGACAACCTGCTCTGCCGGTTCATAAAAGTAAAATAGAATGCTTCCTTTATTTATTATTTAATAATTAATAAAATAAAATAAAAATAGCTATTGTACAGGGAAAAAAAACTAATTTATCATCGTTATCAAGAAAATAACACCAGGTTGTGAAGGGTTCTTCCTCCCCCTTATTCCGTAAGAATACTATACAAAACAAAAGTGTCCTTTCTCTTTTAGCATTGTTTGTGTTATATTTGATTTAAAGACGAATTTTAATATTTCTTTCTAAGGTGTGAACTTTGTTTTCTCCAGGATATATTCTTGAAATTTTTCCAGAAGCAATTTTACCCTTTCACATCTGGGCAATAATACCACTGATAAGAATGAAGAATTGAAGGATCTGAAGATTGTTTGAATTTGAAACGATGGGGTTTTGTTCATCTTCATAGATTTGAAAATTCATCAGATATTGCAATCATGTTACACTCATGGCGGTGGAAAATAAAATCCAGGTTGTGGATAGGGAATGCTAATTGGGGTTAGTGGTGACAGATAATAACCGTAAAATAAAATAGAAACAAAAAATGGAACTTGTTTAGCGGGTTAACAAGTTAAGGAATAGAAAAGACATATGACGTGGGCCAATAAACAAGAGTGTGTTTAAGGGAGTGTGTCAGAGTGTTTGTCAATAGCATTCCTCGTATAAAAATTATACAATCTCAACGGGTATTATGTCGACTAATAAAAATGTCAAAATTATAAAGTTGCATGTCCTGATCGAGGTTCGAATGTAAACTATAAACTTTTGTGTGTGTGTCTTAAATGACTATTATCATTTTGTTTATCTAAAAAGAAAGTACTACAATTATGTACTTCGAACTTAGTTGAGTTCTTTTTTTAGAGTAACATCAATATTCTTTCATTTAAATTGGTAAACATTACATTGATTGTTAACAATACTAAGTTATGATGAAATTGTGAACAACTTCACGACATAATGCTTACTCATGTGATTGTGACAAAATAAGTGAAGATTTCAAATTCATTGTTTGAATTTTGTAATAGAAACCAAACAAAAAAAAGTCATATATGAATAGGACGAACACTATAACAAAACAAGAAATCAAAATGTTGCACCAAGACCCCTATAGTCAAAAGCGGTTGGGCAAGCCGATATAACGATGCAAGCGGAAAAATCAGGTTCACCGCGCCATGCCACATCAGCACATGTCGGAAGTGGAAAGCGGTCAAAGTGGACCGCTATGCAGCGGCGAAACACAACGTTAATGCGGCCAAAGAGGCTGCTACAACCAGGTTAGTTAGAATCGTGAGCCAACACGTAGAAACGGACGATTTTGTGATCTTCGTACCCTTTAGGTGAGTTCGTTCATGAACATAAACACAAATTGATGGTATTTTAGTATTTTGTTTTGAATAGTATGGTATTTTAGTATTAAATATATTAGTGTCTGCGTCACTGAAATAACATATGTTACGCTCCCTATTCCTGCATTGAACCAATTTTGGGTTGGCTACACTGCGCCACATTTCCGCATTCACAACTGAGACAAAAAAAACTCGAATCTTAAAAAAAAAACACATTGAAATAAAAATGAGAAGAAAAAAAATGGAGATAATTTCGAACCAAAAACAAAATTAAAAATAAATATTATGTAACTAAATATATTTTGAATTTTGTTCTTCTCAATTATCAACGTAACTAAGACCGTTTTTCAATGTAAGAAAGTTAATAACACTAAGTATGAGTTTCATATGGGTTCCACCACTTTATGTAGATCTATTTTTAAAGTGTGGTAATCATATGGATTTCTTTCAAGTAGATGTTAAAAAGAGATTGTCTATATCACTCTTCTTCTTATTCATCAATACATTTCTTGGCTTAAATACTCTTTTGGTCCTTTACCTGTTTAATTGGTATCGCTTTGGTCCCTTAACTAAAAAAAAGATTGTTTGAGGATTTTAAGTTTTTTTTTTTAATCTCGTTTTGGTCCCTTCTGTTAGGTTTCCGTTAGGGTTTTAAAAAAAAGTTAACTCCTGGACACGTGCCACCTTGTCATTGGCTCTGAGATTTTTTTTTACAAAAAAAATTTATTATTATTTTTTAAAATATATATATATATATATATATATATATTTTTTTAAAAAATTCCCAAAGCCAATGACAAAGTGACACGTGTCTCAGAGTTAACATGTGTCACCTTGTCATTGGTTCTGGGAATTTTTTTAAAAAAAAAATATATATATATATATAAAATTAATTATTTTTTTTATAAAAAAAATCTCAGAGCCAATGAGAAGGTGACACGTGTCCACACTTAACGTTTTTTATTAAAACTAACGGAAACCTAACAGAAGAGACCAAAACGAGACTAAAAAAAAACTTAAAATCCTCAAACAATCTTTTTTTTAGTTAAGGGACCAAAACGATACCAATTAAATAGTTAAAGCACCAAAAGTGCATTTAAGTTTCATTTTCCCTACTTTCATTTTCTTCATCATATTTTCTCTTTCCCCTCCACTAAAATTCATTGTTCAATTCGATTATATAAAGAAACCCTTTTGAAATATATATATCTTCAAAATAGGTATCAAGAGGGTTGAAGAATCATTCCATTTCATCTATTTTCCAAACAATGGAATGACAATTTTGCTCCACTCCATCGTAAAATACATAAACAATGGAATGAAATCTCTATTTCATTCCGCTATGTCTCATTCCATTGTACTTTGTTTCGTTCCGCTCCACTCCATTATGTTCCATCAATTCAAATGTAACCTAAAAGATTACATGATACGTTTAACCTTAATTAAACGAAATTATAAAACTTAAAGCACTCCATAAAACATTTGAGCAAATAAATCAATTGATATCAAGTACTAGTTAATAAATAAATCAACTCATGTTTACAAGTCCGAAATTGAATTCATGTTGAATTCTAAAGCCTGGTAAATTAGTTTAACATTCATTGCATATTAAAAAATTAAAATAAAACTCTTAACATGACTATAAATTGTCCATTGTATAAGATCTACCAAGTAACATGATGTATCTCTATTCTAACATATCATTCAAGTTAAGTTTCACTTTTACAACTCAAATCCCAAAATCACTCTGCATATTTACACACTTTCTAACCAACTTTATTTAATCTAATGACTCAACACACCATCATTGGATAAATCATAAGGATTCGTGATTTGTTTCTGCCATCAAGTGGGTTGGCTTCTGACAAATGCAACCTGGGAAAGGGTTAGCATAGAAGGTCTCTTCAAATTTGGGGTGGCGGTGAATTTTTCTAGCTTGAGGTGCTCCTTTTTTCTTTGCATGTATACTCTTAACCTTTGTTGAGAAATCATTCCAAGAAATCAAACCATTATCCAATTGATCAATCAGCCTCACAAATCTTTGCCTACAACATATCAATCTCTAAATGATTAAAAGTAATTAAACATATTAATTATAAGCTAATTATCTAGTAAAATAGAGCATAATTAGTAAGTTGTTAAAGAGTAAGATCAATACTTGTCTGGGCTAATGGTCTTTTTGAATCCATCAAATTTTCTATGCCCCCTAGCTGCTTTAGCCATATTCCCATCATAGCTATAAACAAAAACATCACTTTCAACAGTTATGTAGTAATCAAGAGCAGCAAGTTGATTTAAGTGTCCTTCAAAAGGTTGTAACTCTTCTTTTGTTGCTAAAGAAGAGTGCCATAGCAAATTAGGGAACTTCTTTTGAAGTGGTTTCATTCCTTCTGAGCCATAAATAACTCCTGCTGCTACATAAATTTTTGTATCAACAGGATATCCAAGTGCTTCAAGGAAAACAGCAACTTCTCTTGGTGTCATAGGGCAACTACCCTTTAATCTCTTTGATTTGCTATCAATTTCTTTTTCTTTCCAATGTTTCACTGAATATCTCATTTTTTTTAGTTCTTGTGTTTCTTCTTTTGTTAGGTTGTGACTGCAGCCTGTGAATGCTAGCATATCCTTTTCATATCTGCATATATAAGGGTTATATACAAGATAAATAACCTCGCTTACAATAAGTACTTAAATTTTAGCCAAGTAGGTTAACCATGTAGTCGATGAATTACCTTAAATGGAGAGCAATATAAGGGGTGTTGTTTTCTCTAAGCCTGTTTACCAACTTCTTTCCAAGCTCTTCAATTGGGACTGCAAACCTAAGCGCCTCGTACATAGCGCGGCAACGCACTCTCTGAATTGAACTAGCTAGACCATTATTGACTAGACGAGAATCAGTATGAGTGAATTTGATTACTTTGTGTTTCTTCAATAATTGCAACATATCTGTTCTATAATAACTTGCCTACATGTTCCAAACCAATAACAAAATAGATTAAAAAAAATCAAAGTTTCAAATTGCGATTGGAGGTTGTGGTCGCGTCACAACTTTTGATGTTGTAGAGTATCACAACCAATATGTACGACCTCAATTACAACTGCATTGTAATTTTGACAACAAAAATCGTTATTTCGCGACATACAAGCCACTACCAACAATCTTGATTTAAAACCCTAGTTTACAATTTTGTACTATATGTAGATAATGAGTAATATTAATTACCTTAGACCAAGATACAGGGGCCTTCAAAGCTGGCTTAATTGCTGCAAGTTCAGGTGGTAGAGACTCCACTACTTGAACATCTTCATTTAGAACTTCAACGAAGTTCTTCCAGTTAAAAATTTCTTTAAAATCACTAAGACAATTAAACTATTAGAACATGAACAAATCATACTATTATATTAATTTATTTCACTTGAAAACCCAAGTTTAGAGAATCAATCCTTACCTAGGATCTGTCCAAAAGGAATTATGATCTAATGTAGGAAAAACAAGAGTTGCATTCATTATTTTTGCAATTGCAACCATGTCGCTTATCTGCAATATGATGAAAACTATATTTATTCTCACAAAAATTATGTTTAAGCAAAAGTTAAATTATGATAAATAAAAATTAGCAATTTATAACTGCATACTTACTCCGGTTTTCATTTGATTTAATCCTCCATTGGCGTGAACCAAAAGATATCCATTTGTGTTGTTTCCTTGCCCTATATAATAGAAATTCTTCATGGTTATACAAAGATGAATGATAGAGTGTGAATCACTTATATCAAATTTTACTAAAAAAAAATTGAGCAGTAAAGAGCTTAATTTGGACGCACGTATATCTTTCTTTGCTCGTCCCATGCAATTGAAATAGTTGTCACTGTTTGGATGCTTCCAAATTTCGAGAGTCTATCTAACAAACATCAGAGGAAAACTAGCATCACAATCTAAATGTGTTTATTTTTGAAATGCAAGTAAGTTGTAGAATATAAAAAGTGAATGAAAGATAGAGAAAAACATGTATGTGCCTCACATACAATGTCGCGTTTTGAAGTACAAATGACACAAACATTGTGAAAATTACTCCTTACATGGTAATGAAACAAAATGCCATGAATAATTTTTTTCATTTACCGGCCAATTGTTTGGTGAAGGTTCATCTTGTACCACGTTTGAAGGAATTGCAGTATCCAAATCTAGTTGATCAGAAAACATGTTCATTAATATAAACTTGGTAATCACACACATTAAAAGAAGAACCATTAACCCCCCAAATAAATGTCGTTGCTTGAATTGTTTTTGCCAATATCTTATTTTACGTCGCATAGTGAAAATGTCTTTGGTGCCAAAAGACATTAATCCATAACGGTCCTCTCCTCCATCCAATAGGCCCCTCCTTGGTGCCATGAACATTCAATGAAATAAGAATTAGCCAGGCTTGACAAAAGAGAAATAATTATTAAATTTTTAAATGAGGTTATTAGAGAGATTTGAATTAAGGTTGATGAATGAAGAAGAGGTAATGAGAAACAAAAAAATTAACCATAGGTTCAAGTGGGTGGGGTTAATTGGAAGGACTTTTGTTTTTCTACCTTTTGTCTTTGGTGAGGCTTTTGTATAGTTAAATGGTTATTCTATATTTCATGAGAGCGGAATATTAGGCTATATATTCTCTTTGTTTCTCATGCTTTTATAGTTTGTATGCTATATTCAGTTTGATGAAACATGTGACAATTTCATTATTACAGTATAATAATAATACACTATAGTAGCATGAAAAATGATGATGATCATCATCATGTAATAAAAATAGTATTTGCCCTAAAATGTTGGCCTAGACGCATTGTAGAATATGAGTATGCAACACATTTCGTGTGCTAGTCCCCACTAGTTTTTCTATATGAGGTAAATATATCACATGTTTTCTTTCATTAAAAAAAATACTATTTCTTGAAACACATATGTCTAGTTAATAGTTTTTTCTAAAAATAAAAAGTTTTCCCCTAAAAAAATTAAATGTTTGAGTTGATAAGTTTTAATGGCTCACAAAAGAAATTGGATTGTCCATAGTCAATAATTCTATGTCTTCAAGCATTTGGCACGTGATTATTAGATTGAAATCAAATAATCCAAATTTAATGTTGATTTTAATTTTTTAAATAAAAAATACTGTGCTTGAAATATAGATTATAAAATCTCGATTCAATCACCACATATGTATCAAATGACAGCTTTCAATATTCTCGTGTAATATATTGTAAAAATAAACCACATGTAGCATAATAATTGATCATTTTTTTAGTTTAAAAAATAAAAGAAGTTTTATTTTTTTGAGGGAAAAAATTAAAGAAGTTTATTAATCGTAAAGTTACTGAAATATGTAATTTACTAAAATATAAATGTGGAGTTAATATAATGTCTTCTATGGGTGATAGTTCAACATCTCCTATGTGGAGAGTTGTTGTAAAGGTTTGGCCGAATGCTAAACCAAACATATGTTTTAGATATTTAAGGATGAAAACACCATCATATTTTGGAAAAAGGCTTGGATCCTGGGGTATGCAATATGCTAATCTTGAAGACCAATTTGGTACTCTTGTCCTACCATTAAAATTACTAATCCTATAGCATTTTATAGCAATAGTACGGGATGGAATTGGGATCGAATTTTGAGATATATTTTTGATGTATATGAATCAAGTTATTGATCTTGTTCAACCTCCTTCCCCGACACCTCGGACGTGCCCCATCAGAATCAAGCTTTTAATGGAGAATTCTTCATAAAAACTACATATGAGATGCTAAGTAATAGAATTAATAGCGAGGATTGTTTGAATTCCTTTGACAAAAATTGGAAGTGTAAGGGACCAACTAGAATTAGATATACTTTGTGGAAAACTGTTCATGGAAGACTTCTCACAATTGAATAAAGAGTCATAATGTTGATGATGACTTGTAGTATCAAGTGTGATAGATGTATGGAAGACCCAAAATCAATTTTTCATATTCTAAAAGATTGCGAAGATACTCTAAGGTAAATTGATTTTGAGTCTTCCATACATCTATCACACACTTAATAGTAGTCTACATTAGGATTTGTCTGTCTTCATATTATTGGGGCCTTCCTAGGTTAATTTATTTCATTATACTTTTACATATCAATTTACAAATGGGAAAAGATATTTATAGCGACAAAATGTTTAGCGAAAGTATTCCGAACGTGTGTTTCACTAACTCGAAATTATTGACATAGCATATTATTTCCACCCACTTCTGTGAATTCCGCAAAGCCGTACTTTTGTATTGGTTAAATTTGTTTTCGCGAGTCTTTCTTGATAATATTTTTCGCTAGCTGTGGCGATGCTCTTTGACTAATCTGGCTCGTGCGTAGAGGCATGCACACTGACCAAGCGTTGTTCCCTCTCGGAATGGAACCCGGTATTCTATTCTCCAGATATGTCATTGGAAAGAACTTTTTACCACTGGAGTCCAAACAACTTGATTTAGCAATGCTCTTTGCTGATGTATCATAGTTCCCATAATGTTTATTAAAAAGCTCAATCTAGAGATATACCATTATACTAGCTATAAAACCGCCAACAACAATAATGATAGGGATCTGTAAAAAAATAATAATGATAGGGATAAAATCAGTAATTTTTTTTAAAGGAATAATATTGATATTTTTTTGGATGTTAATCTTTCAATTTTTAAGGAAGAGGTCATAGTAATTTTAGAGTTTGGTTGAGAGGAATGATATGAATATTTTTTGTTTTGTTTTAAATCTTGTAAATATAGATTATATGTTTTAATCCTTGTAAATTCATTCACATTGAAGTTTGTTGTTATAATCTATTGTAGTCTTCCTTGTCAAAAAAAATAAAAAATTCATTGTAGTCTTTATGAAATTGGTCCTTACAATAACTTTTTTAGTCCTAATTTTGAAGGATTAAAATCAATTATTTTACATATTAGAAAGATCAAATCTAATACGAATCAAGTTTGCAAGGATTAAAATAAAACAATAAGGACAAAAAGCAAAAATTAAATATTTAGAAGGACTATTTTATTTTTATTTTTATAGAAAGACTGAAACTAAGACGAAGACGATTATACTATTTTCATATTTGAAATCCTAAAGAAGTGTGTTTGTTTTAGCAAAAACAATAAAAGAGGGTAAGAAAAGCCCAATGGATTGGGCCTGAAAGTAAAACCCTAACTGGCCCACTCAATTTAACAAAGTGTATAAGAACCCTAGAACCAAAATGAATCTGTGCTGCTTCCGCCGAACGAAGACTAACAGAGACAGAGGCAGCTTCTTCATCTTCACACCAATCAAAATGGTTAAAGGACGACAAGGAGAACGTATCAGGTTTCTCTTCTGTCCCTTCGATCTATACCTTTCAACACTTTTGATTTTATTGTTTCGGTTTTACTAATCATGTTATTTTGATTTTGTGTTTTTAATCAGGCTTTATGTCAGGGGTACCGTTCTTGGTTACAAGAGGTACTTGTTTTTCTTCTCCATTTCGATTTATTTGCAGTATTTATAGGTTAATTAAATCTAATTTGGGTTTAAGATTATATATAATTTTTTTCTTATGTTGTTTATTGGATTTTGATTTTGATCTGTTTAGCTGAACTTTATTTGTGCTAAGAAATGTTGAATGTTGTTTTAGCTGGACTATGCTGTTCTTTGAATTTTATAGTTCATGTTAGATATTAAAGTTTTCTTAAGTACATTCAGCATCTAATTTGTGTTTTTGATATATAAATTTAAGAGCAAAGACTCAATTTGGTCCTTCACAAATTTTGCATTATCACAGTAGGGACAATCAGTCCGCCTGTTATATGATTACTGATTTGGGTACTATTTTTTGTATGGAGTTAAATTAACCGGCCGGAAAATAATGAAATGAGACCAAATTCGATCTTCACTCTAAATATAAATATATAATTTTTCCTCTGTCGGTGCATAATGGGTCTCCGCTTGTGTATTTTGGTTTTGATGTTGGTCTGGTTTGCTGGGGATTATTTGTGCTAAGAAATTGGTAATGCTGTTATAGGTCCAAGGTTAATCAATACCCAAACACCTCTCTTGTTCAGATCGAGGGGGTAAACACCAAGGAAGAAGTTGCATGGTATGCTGGGAAGAAATTGGCATACATTTACAAGGCTAAAGTGAAGAAGGATGGTAGCCACTATCGCTGCATTTGGGGTAAGGTTACCAGGCCTCATGGTAACAGTGGTATTGTTCGTGCAAAGTTCAAGTCTAACCTTCCACCAAAATCAATGGTAATTTTTAAAGACATATAAATGGTTTGTTTTTTTCTTTTTCACAAACTGTTTTATTGTTTCTGAAAGTTTTGGTGTTGATTTGTTTGTGCAGGGAGCCAGGGTTAGAGTATTTATGTATCCAAGCAATATATAAGGTAATTTTACCATTTTATTAATGTTTGTTAACTTTATATATAGATTATTGATTGCTGAATGTTGAATTAATATGCTTTTCTGAACACGTGGTTTACGATTTTTAGGGCCATTATTATGATTCAATTGTTGACAATCCAAATAATCATATTATTAATTTTGCTATGTTAGATACGTTGTACCGATTCCACTGAATCAACTTGAAGTCATAAGTTCTCCCATTTCTGTTTCTCTAGAATTGTCTTGTGCAGTATGTTTTTTAATTATCCATGTGTGTCTTAGTTTGTTGTGCATTGTGCTATTTTCACGGTGTATATAGTGGTTGTATTAATCATAAAATTGTTTCTTTTATTTCTTAATACCTCAACTGATTGTTTATATTATTGGCTTTCTTTGGTGAAAGCTGAAAATTAATCTTTTGATATCTTTCTGGAAAACAAACTGCACACAGATCATCTTGGGAACAAGGTTTATAGTTTCTAAGATTTTATGTGTGCGGATAGTAACTATAAAGCCTTTCTGCTTGAACCTTCTCCTCCATGTATGGAGATGTGTTCCAATAAAACTGGCTTACAAATTTATCTAGCAAGTATTGTGTCTAAATTTTTTATTTCAATTTGATAGATAAAAATTGATCATTTGTTACTCTGTCAAAAGAAAATCGCACTTAGTTCTTCTTGGTAACATTTGTTTTAACAAAAATTGTTTCTAGGATTTTATCTGTGCGTATATCAAGTGAAAAACCATTCTGCTTGAGACGTCTCTTGTATCTATGGAGATGGAGATGTGCTCCAATGTAATTGGCTCACATTCTTATTTGGTTCTGCTTGAGCCTTTAACCTTATATTGTCTGTTTTCTCTCCTTATTTCTGTTTTATAAAAATCAAAACTGATTGTTTGATCTCTTTCTGGAGATCCAATACTGCACTTAGTTCTTCTTGGTAACATTGTTTAACAAAAATTGTTTCCAGGATTTTATCTGTGCATATAGCAAGTGTAAAACCTCTCTGCTTGAGGCTTCTCTTTTATTCATGGAGATGTTCTCCAATGTGACTGGCTTACATTCCTGAAAAATTAATTTATAATGTTATGTAAAAGCTCTGCTTACTTCTTTTGCACATAGAAAGATAGAGGGTGTGATTGGTTTTTGTTTTCACACCTCATTTGGTAAATTGGTTTGCTTAATCTTGTTATTTGCTTGTTGGTTTTTTAATTAAAGTATATATTGATTCCTTACATTGAGATTATAGGTTTTAGATCATTTCTTGTTAGTTGGTGCCTGTTCTACATTTCTGTATAGTAGTATCTGTTCTTTCATGGGAGCATCTTAACTTAAGACTAATTGAGGTTATTCCACACGCTAACTAGCAAAGTGAATTATTTCTTTGATGTACCAATTTATTATCATTAGGGCACTTTATAATAACTGAGAATGTTAATGCTATCATCCTCTTATTTTAGAAATTGCATGCTTAATCTTTGCATTTTGGTACAATGCCCTTGAATCATTTTCTTAATCAATTAACCTTGAAGTTGTTTGCCTAATCTTTGCATTTTGGTTGTCTTTGCAGATTTTCAGCGGTACCTACAGCCAGCAGTTGGATAGGTCATTGAAGTTTTTATTCATCCTGTTTTGGTTGTCTTTGCATTTTGGTTGTCTTTGCATTTTGGTATTTTTTTTTGTATCTCTGAACAGAATTTCCTTTTTCTAGGATGTTGAATTCGAATGTTTTTATTCGTGTTTTGTTGAGTACTAATCTCATTTGCACTGTTTTGTTTTTGTTTAGTCCTTATCTCGAATGGAGTCCCTCTTAATTTGGTTCTTGTGTTTACGTAAAATTAGATTAAAACAAATAACTATTGAAATCCAATTCCCTAAAATTACTTAACTAAGTAATTTTCAAGGTTAATCCTCATTATTTATGCATATTATTTGCGAACCTGCCCCACTCAGGTGAAATTAAATCAGTCCCATTACATATACGTGTGTGCGTGTTATGATGCAATCATGATTCATGATGAATCTTTTTGCTATAACTAGCAATTTCCTTTATTTAAAGATGTGAATGTATTTTCTTAGATTTCTCGAGGCCTCGTTGGAAGAAAATTATAGGTGTCATGAGTGTGATTAGTGATCCCTTAAGACTATTTTCTCTTTGGAAAAATTAAATAAATTTACTTGTTTTTAAAATTTAGAAACTAGCTATTTAACTAACATCTATAGATATCGTTCATGAATAATGCGCATAACCCAATATCGTTCATGAATAATACGCATAACTCAATTTATGAAAACATATCAGCTTTAGATCCGCATTTGTAACGTTACCCAACCAAAAAAAGTAATCTTTAATCAAATGATGACACTCCAATGTCCCATGAACTTTATGTGAATGATAAGAAATGGAAATATTTTGGGTTGACAATTTTTTTGGACTTCATGACCAAATCAAATTGTGCATGCATGTTCGCAATAACTTACAATTTATGCAACCTTTTTTGACATGTTCGCAACCCTCAACTTTTTATTTTTCATTTTTTAGGTAGATGATATATTTTCCAATTTAACATGGATAAGGTGGAGTAATATAACTTATTTAGAGATTCCGTTTGATATGATATAATATTGGGTTATGCGTGATTGGAGATGCAATAGTATTGTATATACCCTCTAATTAGCAGATGTTCCATATTAAGAACAATAGTAAAAGTTTCACATCAAAATGAAATGAAAAATATTAGTCAAAAATTCCTTTAGTTAAATAGTTAATAGTCTCTCTTAACGTTTTTTCCCCGTAAAATCTAAATTTATGTCTTATATGCATTCATAGGAGTTTCACTTAGAAGAGTTCTCCCAACTAAATAGAATAATCTATTGTTAGTAAACCCAACATTAACCCTTTTTTAATGACAACTATTAGGAACTAATTGTTAGATTAATATATTTACGTAACTAATTGTTAGATTAATATTTTTACTCTATTGTTTGAGTTTGAACTCTAACTCCTTAAATTTTAACTCAAATCAATTGAGTTATCAAATTCCCACCTAACATTAACACCTTGTTATTGCATTTCGAGAATCAAATGAGGTGGAAAAAAGAAATTAAAGGATATGCCTAACTTGGAGACAGCAAAGTTACAAAGTCAAGATTAACCCGAAGTTTAATTTGTTAGGCAAGATAAAGTCAAGAACGGTAAGGTAAACACACATTCACATATTAGGAATTTTTTGGTACTAGGGAGACGCCAGCAAATAATTTTTTTTTTCTCTCCAAAATAAATGAGCACATAACCAAAGAAATTTGTAGACAATATATACTCCTTTGGCTTCGAGATCGAGATATCATTAGCCGAAGAAGACCCTGGCCAATCCACGTGGCCTGCTTGACGAACGTCAGCGACGGAGACATCGTAAATTGGCCTGCGGGCATCGCGATAAGTCCTCTGTCCTACTACAGGTGCTGCGACAACCTTTACCAAGTCTTAGCGATTGTCGACCACCAGATCCGCTGGTCTGCAATATTCACCCTAGCCCACAGGCACACGTCCTAGCCCACAAGCACGTAGGTTCCTAAATTTTACCTTTGAAGTCAAATGACACTCTATAGTTAAACTTTTTATATGAAAAATGAAAAAACGGTTATGAAAATTGTTTTTTCTTGATTGTCTTTTAAAAGTTGTGGATAATTTACTCAACATCACCAACAAAAAAAAAAGATGTTGAGCAAATTAGCTCAACATTATTTCAAAGATAATTTGTACCTCGCGGTCCTCGTTCGTAGAAAAATTCATCATACTTTTACACGTGATACCTTAACGTTTCAACTAGCTCACGTTTTCCCTTTCTTTTTCTCAGGCAAACCAGCTCACATGTTACGACTACTACTTTTCTTTTAAAGAATGTTACTAACACTATTAAATATTGATATTATGCTACTAATTCATTCATCCCATAATAACTAAATTTGTTTATTGTACAATTATTAAGAAAAAGTGTATAAGTGAAAGAGAAAGAAAAATAATTTTAAGTAGTTTTTTTTTTTTTTGCAAATGACTCGGTCATCTTAAAATAAAAAAAATATTAAATATTGACATTATTTATAGTTTGACATATCAATCACGAAGGTTAAGTGCAAAGTGAGCACTTGGTCTCAATTTCCATGTGATGTTAATGCAAATTAAAGAAGCAATGTGATTCTCAACGCTAAGTCCTTGTCCAGAATAACTTATAGCTGTCTGCAATGCATATCACGTCCAAATAGAAAGAATTCATCCCTACACATGCATATATTTGGACGTGACGTCTATTTTTGGTTCAAGTAAAAAAATTAACTCATTATTATTAACAAAATTTAGAGTACAATGATTCAAAAAAATAAATAATTTAGAGTACAATTGGATGAAAAATGAAGGTTATTAATTATTACAAGGAACACGTGTGATAGACACATTTTCTATGGCATGAGTGTTACCATTAACTTGTCGTCTAAAAAATTGTTGTAGCCAAATAAAATGGTTCTCCAATCTTCTAATATAATCTTATTCAGTTCTATTAATATTGACAATTAGCATATCACCTGCAACTTATTTTCAATTTAGTTTAAATATGACGTCTAAAAAGCCCTATTGCAATAATCTATTGTAGCACATGGAGTAGATCATAATACTTTGTTTGTGAGTTTGGATTTGAAAGGGAGAGGAGAGATGTTGACTTATTTTTTATTTTTATTTTTTAAAATTAAATACACTACTAAAAACACTCTATTTTAAACATCCTCTCTAATATTCACTTTTTTATTGAGCAAGATCAATGTAAAGTTTACACATTAAAAATATAACTCACGTAAAATGGTAAAATCGACATTGATTTCACTCAATGACCTAATAAAAGAGTGAATGTTAAAGAGTGTGTTCAAAATAGAGTGTTTCTTCATTTTATAATAATTTATCATATTGCTATTTTTTTTTTAAATATCATGTAAATTTAGCTCTTCTAAAATATAACTAAAAAACAAGTGATACTGCACAGACGTATGAGTTAAAATCCTCAAATAAGTTTTCTTTTTGTTGGTGAAATCAGTTATTCAGATATTCTATTTGATCATTATTATAAACCAATATTTATTTTCAAGTTTACTAAATATATTTGATATATAAGTTATTGCCGTCGATATTGTCGTCGGTCGCTCAAAGTCATTATTATCAGTTCAGTCATATTGGTGGGGGTGGCTTTGTCTCGTCGGTCTATCATACAGGTCACTTGGTTTGCAACAATGTGGAAAATATGGAACAAAATCAAGTCACTAACTTACAAGTGGTTGAAGGGGGAAACACGTCAGTCTTCCTCTCAATTATCATGGTTGGTGGCTAGGTCTGTTTTCTATTCTCGGAGTAGACTAATTGTCTTTATTTCTTTCTTCGCTGCTAGGTGGTTGGCTTTTGCCTTGTAAATATTGTGACGAATTCTGTTTGTATTTTGTTGTTTCTTCTTTAGCACAACTTATGCTAGGAAGACCATTTTTGTTGTGGTAATATATTGCATTTTAGTCTCTGAAAAAAAAAATATTTGATATATAATATCAAATACATAAGTAAGATTATTCAATAAATATAAAAAAAAAGTAATTTTAAAATTTATTAAATAATTGATATATTTTTCAAGTAGTATATAATATCCTCTCAAAAAAAAAATAGTATATAATATCAAATACATAAGTTATTCAATAAATATATATAAAAAAAAAAATGAATGTTTGTTATATAAGTAATTCGATTACTGGTCAAAATGGTTTGGCAGCATCCAATAAAAGTTCAAAACAAACTTGGTTGGGGACCCATATCATAGTTTCAAAATCAGCATTTTATGCATGAAAATAATTTTATTTTCTACCCTGACTAACAGGTTGCTATATTAGCACTAATTGCGCTACCCGGACCCGTTTAATTTGTTTGTAGAAAAACAAACAAGGCGGCGTTTGGACCGGCTTTACCATCCCAATCCCAATTCCTCCTGTCCTCTCCTTGCGCCAAATGGGATTCCCTTCTTTGTTTGCTTACCAAATTTCTAATTTGGAATTCCATTCGTATTTTTTTTTTTCTCACTCATCTCATCCTCACACTTCAAATTATAACTTTTTATTCGCAATCCAATCAGCTTAGCTCAGTTTCTAATGATATTACATTTTATATGCAGGGGTTGGGGTTCGAACCCCGATACTCAATTTCTTCACAATTAAAAGCTCTAACCACTATATTATTTGACAAAAACTTAAAACAGATTTTTCTATGATGCGTGAATTTGCATATATTGAAACATGTATATTTTACATTAAATATTACATCTGTTCAAAAATATATGTTACTTTAAAATTTTCACCAAAATTAGGATTTTTCATTGCAATTTTACTTAAAAAATTTGACTCATATTCTAAATTTTGTTTGCACATTTTGGGTCATTATGAACAATTCACTGCTTGCGATTTCATTATAAATTCATCTTCCTAAATTGTATTATTTTCTGTTCATATTTTTTTCCTTTGCTATTTAAAAGTTGTTTTAATCTAGTCTTTTTCCAGCAAGATTCAAGATATTCATCTTTCCTATATCATTAAAATTTCTTATTATTTTGAATATATCTTATAATTTCTTCTATGTATTATGCATTTAAAATTTTATATATTTGTTAATAAATCATACTTTTGACTCAGTCTAGCCTTCTCAAAAGAAAAAAACTCGATATAGCTAAACTTAATTCATGGTTTTTTTGTTGACAAAATACGTATACTACAGTTGAATCTTTTATATTTTTTCCCACCTAATATATGCGTATTTGTTGTTTTTTGATTCCGTGTATCTTCCCTTTGGTGACACCTTCAACATTTTATATTTGACATCTCAAATAAAAACACTTAAAATTAAAACGAGTAAGAAAATAAAAGAAAGTGCAAGGAAATGGATCTCAACTAAGTCGAAGTCCCCGTTTGTATACGCGTTCCCGTTTACCTTTCCTTCACTCATACAATACAATACTAATTACACCGATTTTGTCTTTTATACGCTTTTAAAACACACTTTCTTCTCCCTTAATTCCTTCCTTCTATTCTAACAAACCAATTCCTCTTCACAGATCCATCCATGAACAAAACCCAATAATTCCCAAAACCATGAAAGAATCAAGCAAAACCTTCACAATAACATTAATCTCAGCATGGTACTCATCCAACATAGGAGTTCTACTCCTAAACAAATACCTTCTCTCAAACTACGGTTTCAAATACCCAATTTTCCTCACCATGTGTCACATGACAGCATGTTCCTTATTCAGCTACGTTGCAATCGCGTGGTTCAAAATGGTTCCAATGCAATTCATGCGTTCTCGTCTTCAATTCTTTAAGATCGCTACTTTGAGTTTTATTTTCTGTGTTTCCGTCGTTTTTGGTAATGTTTCGTTACGGTATCTTCCTGTGTCGTTTAATCAAGCTATCGGTGCTACTACGCCGTTTTTTACTGCGGTTTTTGCTTATGCTATGACGCTCAAAAGAGAGGCTTGGCTTACTTATCTTGCTCTTGTTCCTGTTGTTACTGGTGTTATCATTGCTAGTGGGGTAAATCTCTATCTTTTAACTGCATGTGTAAAACTTTTATGCACATACATACATAATAATCACTTTGGTTTCGTGTTTGATTGAAATGTGTCGGTGATCACATATTGTCGGTGGTGAAACTTTATAAATTGCATTTTGGGGTATGGGAAATGTTTTTGGATTAGCTTTTGTAGTTTTTTATTGTTTGGTAAGTCCCCTTGCTTATGAAAATCAAATTTATAGTATCAAAGTTATCAAGTAAGCAAAAATCCTTTTAAAAAAAAATGTAAGTAAAAATCAAAAGGTATTTATTCCAAATTTGAGTTGAATTTGTTTTGACTTCTACTTGTATTTAAGACGGTAGAGAGTATATTCTAGAACAGTTTTGGAATGATTCTGTTAGTGCATTAATCACAACAAATGAAATGGAGTACTATATATATATATATATATATTTTTGTCTTAATCCGTAGAGGGCCCTTGTAATTCAGAAACAATTGTGTAATTTACAAATGAGAGCGGACCTCGGATCTGAGGTGAGAGAAAAATAACATAAAAGTCGGAAATAGTCTAGCACGGATATAGACACGGACACCATACACGATATGAACACCGACACGCCGAAACCACTAATAATTTGAGAAAATCACATAATTTAGTGTAATTATATGGGATAGTGTCGTGTCAGTATTGGGCACGTGTCCAACATCGGGACACGCCTAATCCGAGGAGTGTCCGTGCTTCATAGTCTACATGTATACGGGGTGGATTTTGTGTAAAGAAAAAAACCATTTCTCAATTAAAGAATTCTGGTCAATGACTATTCCGGTATGAAACTGAACTTGGGGTGCTCTTGATCGATTTGAGTGCTCATTAACCACTTGAGGTTGACCATGTTATTTATGTTTTTGGGATTTTGGTAGTCAGAAGCTAGATCAAGGTTTTAAATAGAAGTCGCGGTTGTGCTGTGATCCTTCAAAGTGCGGAGAACCGCAGTGCTTGCTGCATATCTGTCCTTAACCTTAGTTGCAGAGGTATAAAAACCTCATATTGTGCCCAAATCGCGATCTTGGAGTTTGTTTTTAAAGCTGGGAGCTAGACTCCAGTTAAAAGGGAAACATTTGAATCAAATTAAAGAAAATTATGGTCCTTGCCACTTATCATAAGTCATTACTATCTTGAAATTTTTATTGCTTGTGCCAATTCTAACTATTGGTAATTTAGCAACCATACAGATCTAGTTCAATTATTTTTATGAGCAATGGAGTGGCATGTGAAAGATTGATCTATTACTTCCATTGTGTACATAAGAATGTCTACTTTTATAATCGGTGAAATATCTGATTTAAGTTTGTCTTAGGATCTGAGCTAACCTTGATTTATATGATGTCTGATGCCATATGAAATGAAACACTATTCACTTTGCAGTTACTAATAGGTGTAAGAAATGACCAAATCTTTATCAATAGGAACTTCATATGTTCATATTGTGTGGTGTTCTCTGTTTTTGGTGGAATTATTTCGTGTTTTGATTATGGATTTTTTTAAACCAAACTAGGAAAATAAGAATCTTTATGGCTTCTGATGCATTTGCTATTCTTTTCTTTCATTGCTTACAGGGTGAACCAAGTTTCCATTTGTTTGGGTTCATAATATGTGTTGCAGCTACAGCGGCACGAGCCCTAAAAACAGTGTTACAAGGAATTTTGCTTTCATCTGAAGGGTATGTATGAGTAACATGATATTACCTCATTAATTTGTTTTCTTCTGTTGTCAAGTTATATAATAAATGGGTATTGACATCCTTGTTGTGTCTTAGGGAGAAGCTGAATTCTATGAACCTTCTACTTTACATGGCTCCAATGGCTGTTGTTTTCCTTCTTCCTGCTACACTCTATATGGAAGAAAATGTGGTAGGCATCACGTTGGCTCTTGCCAGAGATGATATGAAGATCATTTGGTACCTGCTGTTCAATTCCGCACTTGCATATTTTGTCAATCTGACCAATTTTTTGGTCACAAAACATACCAGCGCTCTCACCCTTCAGGTATGCCTCCCTTTTCATACAGTCGTGCAACTTTTTGCTAAATTTATATATTTACTCAAACAAACATGCCTGCCTGCTGTCTTTTTAGTTGGAACCTAACTTTTTTTTCCATTGTTATAAACAAGTTTCTTAAAATTCATGACTAGTTATAAACAAGTTTCTTAAAATTCATGACTGAATTGATTTTCAGTTTCTATTTCATAATTAATTCAAGCCTCTTGGAAAAGACTAAAGAGGTTAAGGGAATGCTGCTTATATTTCCCCTAAAGCCAGTAGTAGTAGGGCAGTATATTCAAATACTTGTATTGCTAGACATCACAAGAACCTAAAGCTAAGGATGTCATTTGTTTTTACTAAAATTTTGTCTGTAATTGCAATTATCGGACGTAGAGTTGCTATCAGTATTCTTTGTTCCATGACATTTCAGGTTTTACTGATTCAGATCATTAGATTTCTTTGGCCAAAAGCCGGCTGCTGCAATTTTTTTTTGCTAAATTGCTTAGTAGATATACAATTGTTGTAAAATTTGTAGGGTTTGAGGTTATAGTAACAAATAAAAATGTAAATATTTTTTTTTAGGATTTTTTTCTCTTTTAAAGTTTTATTTTCCTACACCTATTCTAGATCAGGAAAAGTTCAATGAGTAATGATTCAAATAAGGATGAATGAGTAGATATATTGGATTCAAGATGTGCAATTATCATGTAGTCTAGTATTTGATATATTTGCTTAAAATGATGTTTAACTACTAATCCAAGAGTTTGTTCATATAGGTACTTGGGAATGCTAAAGGGGCTGTAGCAGTTGTAGTTTCAATTCTAATATTTAGAAACCCAGTTTCAGTCACTGGAATGATGGGTTATTCACTCACAGTCCTTGGAGTTGTACTTTACAGTGAAGCCAAAAAGAGAAGCAAGTGATTCTGATATAAGAATTCATCAGTGAGTTCTCTATACTTTGTGCTGACAACTTCAAGATTCTATGAGACAAAATTGTTCAGAATCAGGATGTTACAGACTCTATATAAGAATTCTTTTGGCCCCACATAGAAAGCCTTATTGAAGGGGTTTCCCATTATATTAGCAACTGTCCAGAAATAGCTCATGGTACCAAGTTCCAGTAAGTGAATGATCTCTGTACTATACCCATGTTGGCATACTGAGGAATGTCTTGTAGTCATTTATTCTTGAAGAAAGAGTTGTATAATTGGATCTCTACTCATTTGTTATTTACAATACTTAAATTTGTTTATTGACGAGAAAATTCGTATTTTTTAATTGTAGTATTTAGTACCCGATTAGGCAGTGTAGTTTTATGGTTTGGTGAGACATTGTCTATTCAAAACTAGAAATTACAATAGTAATTATTTGGTGACATGTTTTTATCTTTTGAATGCTCTGTTTATGCTCAAAATAATTGTGTTCAATTTTTTAGCAAAAGCTTTTGAAGAAAATAATCTATCAAACTCACTAATTTAAACATATTAAGTATCTCTATGTTTCTATTTTGGGCAAAGTTGGGTTGATAAATTGTTGAAAAAGAAAGTTCAAGAGCATCATTCATGGGTTTACCCTATTGATTTTCGCTAGAGAAAATATGGTCCATCCCCAAGTTAATAATCTAAGTCAACACTCATCTTTAACTGAATATACTCTAGCTATTACAGACAATTTAAGACATTCTTAACTCTTAAGGCTTTGATCACAACTCGACCTGTCTTGACATAAAGAAGTGGAAGCTCCATTCATTTGCATTTTACTACTCCTTTTGTAACCATGGCGAGGACCATTATTACATGCATATGCCATCAATTTTTTTTATGCATTCATGCAAAGAGTATATTTGTGGTCCTTGGAACAAGATCGGATGATCTAAATTTTAAGTTTGGTATTTTTATTTTTAAAAGAAATTGAAAGTTGCATTGAAATATGAATTGTCTGATCTTGATTCAATGGTCTCATGTATGTTGACTGCGTGAATGCGTCAAAATTTTGCACATCAAATTCGATTTCCATTCATATATTCAGAGAGTTAAGACAAATTAAATCTAATGAAAATGGCATTGGTGAAGAGATGTTGTTCAAATGGAATACATTTATATTTTTCAACTGTGAATCTCTTAGTTCTTTTAGTTTGCTTACATGATGTCACCTTATAGAAGCTATATTTTTTCCTCACATCCACTCAATAAAAACAATCTAACTCTTCTAAAGTTAACATACCTTAAAACAAGAATATCAATAGTTGTTATTTCAAGAAGAATTTAATTTCATATACTTTATTACTCTAAATATTTTTTAGACCGTTAATATATTATAAACCGTCCGATCACGATAACTATTTCACTTTATTCATAACCATATCTAAAGTCACAAACATAATCAGATGTGATTTGTTTATAGCGTAAATTCTTTTTGCACAAACAATATATCAAAATAAAATTATTTTAACAAACTTAATTATTTTCATGTACCTTTTCAATTAGTTATTGGTAACACATTCACATTAAAGAAGCTGAAACTAAAAAATATTTAGCCTATGTTTGGTATCATAATGTGTAAGCTAGAATCACGGTGATCCACCGTAATTTTTCAAAAGATATATTTTGTAGCTTCTGCAAAATCACACTGGATCACTGCCGTAATACCAAACACACACTTAGTTTTTTTGACAATTAAAGTCGGGTTCAATGCTGTGGTTATTGGTTAGTTAGTTAGTTGGTGAAAGAAGAAGGGTAGAGGGGTGAAAGAGAGAGTAAAAAAATTAGTGACTGAGTGCAGACAATAGTAGCAACAGAACTAGAGAGTTGAACCTGAGTGATATCAGTCAATCAAGTAGCACTATATAATATATGATTCATTAGATATAGTAGATATATATATAGATATACACATTCATATATAGTTATAGTTAATATGAAAAGCAAAAAAGAAACAAGAATCACGTTCCCGCCAAATTGTAAAAACTCTGTAACTAAACTAAACTAACTAACCAATTCATCATTCATTTCATAAACCCTTCAAAAACCTTTCTCTCTCTCATCACCTTCCAAGAATCACCACCATCATGTTTCATCACAGTACCTTCATGATTTCTCTAACAACTTTCTCTCTCTACCTTCTTCTCTCTCTCCTCCCAACAACCACCACCTCCCTCCCCACAATCGGCGTCACATACTCCTCCACCACCCGCCAAGACTCACCACCACCACCCTCACCTGACCGCATCACCACCGCCATGCAAAATCTCAAACTCACTCACCTCCGTCTCGAAGAACCCGACCCATCCATAATCCGTTCTCTTCTCTACACCAACATCTCCCTCTTCCTCACAATCCCCAACTACCTCGTCACTCCCATCGCCACTAACCGCTCCATCGCACGTGCATGGATCTACACTCACGTGCTTCCCTTCTACCCACGCGCCAAAATCACCACCATCTCCGTCGGTAACGCCTTCACCGACGTTTACCCTGAATCCATCAACAACCTCCTTCCCGCCATCTCCAACGTTCACATCTCCCTTCGCGACCTCGGTATTCGTAAAATCTCCGTTTCAACTTCCTTCTCCTTCGTCACCGCCGTAACTTCCCCTTTTCCACCTTCCTCCGCCGCGTTTCAAGAAATTCCCGGCGTTAACCTGATCGGTCCACTTCTCCAATTCCTCTCCGATACTAATTCATCTTTCTTGATCAATCTTTATCCCTACAATCTCTACCGTTTACGTCCTGAGATTCCTCTCGGAATCGCGCTTTTTCAAGAACATCCGTTTAACTTCCGTGACGATTTCACTACCGGAGTTCGTTATAAAAACCTCTTTGATATTATGGTTGATGCTGTGGTTTCAGCAATGGCGCTGGAAGGTTACGAAACGATTCCGGTGATTGTTACAGAAACCGGTTGGCCTAGCTCTGGAAGTGAGCTTGATGCGAATTCGGCTTATGCAGAGATTTATCTGAAGGGATTGGTGAAGCATTTGAAGTCCGGTGCCGGAACGCCATTGTTGAAAGATGGAGTGAAAGGGGTTTATCTGTATGAATTGTTTGATAAGGAAGGTGCTGGAAATGGAAGGAATTGGGGGATTTTGTATCCGAATGGTTCGACAAAGTATGATAAGATTGATTTCTCTTCTGGATGGAAAAGATTGGTGAATGTGGGTTTCATTTTGTTGCTGATTGTTCTTCAGGTTTGTTGTTGATTAGCTCTGTTTTAGTGTTAATGTTGTTTAAGTTTTGATGTTTAGTGATAATGATTAGTTAATTGGGTTTTAAGATTTGTAATTAGATTGGTTTATGAAACCAACAGAAACAGAAAGTTTGTATTCTTCTGTAGAGAACTATTGTGAATTGTGTTTGAGTTAATGACTCAATGAAGCTTGAATTCAGATTCTTTTGTTTTGTGTAATTGGATCTCTTTTGCAGAAGTTTTGATTTTTTGTGTAATGAATTATTTGATGAAAATGATTTCTTTGGAAACTGCTAAATTTGTGTAAATTAGATGTGTGGTTTTAAATAAATTCTGCGGTCCAATGTGCATAATATAGATTTTTTTTATAGCATGTAGTGTAGTGAATTAGTGATAACAAGGCCTGATATGTTATTAGAGGCAATATAAAATTTCACAGGGCTAATATTTACTCTAATAATGTACTATAATTATGAACTTCTATTTTAATTTTAGGTTAAGTGATAAATCATGAACTTTTTTCTTAAATTATTTCACAAAATTGAGATCGTTTAAAATCAAATTTACAAGTATGTGTTTGGTTCCGCGTTCAAAACCCTTGGAACTAAGGCAGAAAACCACGTCGGTGTGGAAGCTAGACTTTGTGGCTTGAGGAAATCGCGTGCCATTGTGCCGTAATGGTGAGCAAACACTCACCCAAATATAGATACAAATTCTTTGTTAATATACAGCAAAATTTATAGTTGAACCAAAAACTCTATAGGATGAAACTAGTATCCAGCATCTATGCTCTCCTTTGAGGCTCAAACATGTCACATATAGGATCCACATGAGAACATGACTGCTTATGATACTTTTTATTCTGAATCTCTTTGTCTGTATTACATTCCTTTGCCTGGTAAAATATTCATTCTCTTTGGTAGAATCTTCACCTTCTGCTCTGCAAAAACAGAACATATTGGTGGCTTAAAATGTGGCTCTCATTCACATACTTTGTGTATGTTTGGTCCAAAGTGTAGCAATATAAACAGGTTATACCCAATATAAACATGTGAAATATACTTGTGGATAATTTTATTGAAGCTTTAAAGTATAGCTTTTGTCAAAGTCACCATGGTTCAATGCGAGTCTCACAATCTCGGCGTCAATCCAAACATGCACTTTATAATCGAATATAATAATAAATAGAAATAATTAAATGCACATTAATTAGTGGTTTTAGTATCTCATGTTGATTCTCCTCGTGCCAATTTAGATGGGCTAATTTAATTTCTTAAAAAAAAAAAAAATTATCTTCATTTAACTTTTTTTATAACAATTTTGCATAAGATGATTGAAAGGTAGTTTAAGAACAGTTTTCTGCAAAAATCATTAAAAACAGAAGAAAACAAAGAAACTTTAGAATTTAGATATCTTAAAAACAACATTTGTGATTTCTCTTCAATCATTATCTAGAATATATGTGGAACTTAATACCTCATATCAATGAAGACCAGCCTCTAAATCCAGCATCAACAAGTTGATTGATGGTGACATTTTGGTGTGTTCCTGACTCTCGATAAAAAAAATTATAGACCAAACCACTAGCTTGAAGGTTCTTGTATAATCTTAATATAAGCATGCGCTTTAAATTCTTTGCCTCTATGATACATTTGCTAATGTTGTTATAATGAAAATCCAACACAAAAAACCTTGTCAAATGTAGTAAATGGGTGAAAATCCTAACCAATTGTTTTATTTTATCTATGCCTTCAAAAGGCGTGTTTCTGTATGGATTTGAAATTTAAATTAATAGTGTGTTTTTACATGATTTGAAGTGTTAATCATGTTATAATTTTTTTTTGCTCTATAAATATTGTTAAATGAGTTTGAATCTCACTCAAAAAAAAAAAAAAAAAAAAAAAAAAAAACTCAAAAGATAGTGCTTAGGCACATATAGAAATCCAACCCCGGATTCTACAATGCAAAAAGTAACATGTCTAGTCATATATTTTATTGTAGACATAAATTCTTTCATAGGTGTATGATTTTTAAGTATCATAAACTTAATAAGATAGCATATATATGTTATAGGGAAACATTAAATCATATTATATCTACACACATTTTTTTCCATTACGTATATTTACTCAAAGATGCACCTCGTGGTTGTAGTACATGAAACAATCAAAACTGAATGACATGAGCAACTTATCAAATTATGGAAACATTAGCAATATCCCATCTGTTTCAATAAAACATTATCACATGCCAGAGTCAAGTTCATAATGGAAGTACAAAATGACTAAAAATCACTCACATGTGCCAAAATTGTGTATATGGATCAAAAGCTTGAAAGCAAATCTCCAGAAATGCCGCATGTCAAGTTTGACCTATATGAAACAAAGGTGATTCTTGGAGGAAGATGCGTGCATGGGTATAGAAAGAGATTTTTTGAACCTAAAACTGACGTATCGGCACTATAGGTTAGATTAGTTGGCAAATTTTTTTTTTTTTTGAAATCAGCAAAATTTATTGAAATCGAGAGTGTACAAGGCGCACAACAAACTCGAGAGCATAACAAATACAAATGTCTCCGACATACCGGAAAACAAGCCCAAAACAGATCCCTAAACAGTCAAAAAACAGAAAACAGAAAACAGAAACTGCTATGACAGCAGGAGAAGGATCAACGAAGGAGGCCGACCATTAAAGATGTTATTGGCTTTTATAATAAGAACTTGTTTAAGCTAATGAGTGATAAGATGCAATATTGTGATGGACTTGTAATTAAACTAATGGGAAATGGTAAGATTCGGTCTTAAAAATTTGCCAGCGTAGCGAATCTAGTTGTTCTGAAAATAACCTATGCTTGGCCTAGTTTGATCTTCCTTCCCTCTATCACTGGTCCAATACTTACCAAACCTTTCAACTGGTTTTTCCTAACACGTTGGGGTCAATATAGGTACCTGCAGAAATCCTTGTACTCACAGATCAAATCACACTACTCTATAAGTAACAATAAACTAAGGTCACTGTCCAAAAGGAAGAGAGAGCTTAAGGAAATATTGATGAGAGGAGGTACAAAGGTCCAGTGTGTCAAGAGTGACAAGAAAGTCAACCCATCAGAGTTAAGAGTAAAACCACCATGTAAGAAGGTAACCAAGTGTTTCTTATTTTGTTGTAAGTTGCAACCTTCTCTAAATGACTAAAACTTACTGCATTTCATTAAAAATAATTGTCTCAATACAATGTGGACAAAAATAAAAAATTTGGCGATTAGCAAAAAAGCTTGATGCCCAAGCTAACTCATGGACCACTCGATTAACTTGTCTCCTAACGAAATTGACCCCGCAATTGTGATTCATATTTAGTACTTCTCTACACTTCTCACTAATTTTCCATATTTTGTCATGCTAATATATACTAATAATAGGTACATTCATTTTGAGAAACTTACCTTGACATTTCTTTAAGATCCTGTTGTAGAGTTGATTGCACAATATTGAAATTCAATTTGGCTGCTTCAAGCAAGACCTTATTTGCGTCCTTCCTATTTTCATATGAATCAATATACCATCGAACTTCAAGACTTCGGACTCTACGATGTAATGGCAGCTCCAATGAATGATTCACTTGATCAATGAGAATACTGCTTCTACCTTCACTAAGGTCTTTGAGGTGCATGCTAGTGAAAGCATTGGCTTCATCCAAAATTTGTTCTCCTTCATAAGATAGAAACGTTGCTAATTTGTTCTCCTTCTCAAAAATATCTGTATGTACGAAAAATGAAATTTAAATATCAAATTTACTTCTGATAGTGACCTATCATTGTCAAGGCTAGCTAATTGTGGTCCTAATCATATAGAATTCAATAGTTTATAATTTTTTTAACATACCTTTCTCAAACTGAAATTGGAAATTCTGTTCTAATCTTCAAAATTGGGTCCTAATAAAATTGTAAGGGTCTACCTTTAAAATCTTTTTTCGTGGTTCATATTAGATGCACTTGTTTATCATATACTACAATGGTACAATATTTAGGTAATGTTTTTTTTTTACCAAAAAAAAAAAAATTACTTCCAGACAATCCATGTGTTTAGGTAATGGTACAATATTAGATGCATGTGTTCTTGGATTTCAAACTTTTGATTACTTGCACACAATCCATTTCAATCTCCACATATGCAAATTGAAAGTTTGCAACCATTTAAGTTTATATACAAACATTAGGAAAAATTGCAAATATTAATTACATTATTTGAAGTACACTTTTAGCTAAAAATTATTTTACAAAATTGAGATAATTTGAAATCAAATTAACAAAGTATGTGTTTGGTTCCGCGTCCAAAACCCTTAGAACTGCGGCAGAACACCTCATTGACGTGGAAGCTACACTTTGTAGCTTAGAAAATCACCGTGAAAAGGTACGTCACTGTCCCTTGGTGGTGGCCAAACGCTCACCCAAACATACGCAAACACACCTCTTTTTTAATATACAAAAAAATATTTATCGAATCAAAAACTCTATAGGGTAAAACTAATATCCAGCACCTATGCACTCCTTTGAGGCTCAAACATGTCACATATAGGGTCTGGTAGCAAAAACTTTCGCATTCCTGTATCTGCATCTGTAACAGTCAAAATATCAACATGACTGCTTATGATACTTTTGATCCTGAAGCCTTTTGTCTGTATCACATTCCTTTGTCTAGAAAAATATTCATTTTCTTTGGTAGAATCTTCATCATCTGCTCTGCAAAATCAGAACATATTGGTGCTTAAAATGTGGTTCTCACATAATTTGTGTATGTTTGGTACAAAGTGTAGCAATATACTAGGAAACATGTCACATATACTTTGTGGATGAACAATGAGTTTGTCAAAATCAAGGTGGTACCGTAATTTTGTTGAAGCTCTGAAGTGTAGCTTTTATCAAAATCAGTGGTTCAATGTGATTTTTACAATGACACCGTCAATCCAAACACGTACTTTGTAATCAAATATTATTTTAAATAAAAATAATTAAATGCATAGTAATTCCTTAGTGTCTTACAAATATACAAAACAATATTGGTGGTTTTTCTTCAACCATTATCTAGGATATATGGGTGGAAAATAATACCTCATCATCAATGAAGACCAGCCTCTAAATCCAGCATCAACAAGATGATTGATGGTGACATTTTGGTGTGTTCCTGACTCTCTTGATAACAAAATTATAGACCAACCACTAGCTTGAAGGTTCTTGTATATTCTTAACATAAGCACTCGCTTTAAATACTTTGCGTCGATGATACAATTGCTAATGCTGTTTCAATGAAAATCCAACACCAACAGAAAACTTTGTCAAGTTACTGCTAACAAAATATGCAGATTAGCATCAATTTGGATTAGCTACATAAAAAATGTACAATAATTACATTTGAGCTGTTATAGCATGAACAATATTAGTATTTATGCTATAACCTTATAAATTAATGTACATTAATCATGAATAATTTGAGCTGTTATAGCATGATTAATGTACAATAATATTATTAAGACACAGACATTCCAGCTGTCCTAGATCTTAGCATTTATGTGTATTTAACATTATCTAGAATCATGGTACATAATGGATAGAGGATCTTCTAATACAATAAACAAAGTTCATGAAGATTCAGATTACAAGTCTTCAAATTTTTCTATATGAAATTACATCTTCAAAGTAGTGAAATGTATTATCATAAAGAACACAAGAAAGTAGAATTCTCTTTACTAATATTGCAAAACCGGGATCCGAATTATTCGCAGTCAAGAATCTACACAGTCAACAAATCGAACGGCTAAATTTTGAGTATGGAAAATAAATATCAAACACAAATTCAAAACTATACATCATGAGCCGTCTCGACTTTAAGTTTTCCGACTAAATGAAATCCAAATTCCAAAAATTCAACTAATAGAAATAAAATCCAAATCTTAAATTATAAAATTACCTTAGTAACAAATTGGAAGAATGAGGAGGATTCCATTGAAAAAGGCTATCTATGTCTATCAACACAACATCAAAACCATCTTCTGATGGTTTAACACCATTGAAGTAATCCTCAATCACAGATTTGGTTGAATCCAAGTCTCTTGCATATTGACCACCTTTGATATATTGTAAAGCCAGGTCCTTACAAATGTTAGGAACATTATGTTCTTCCAAATTATTGAGCTTAGCATGCAGAGAATGAATTTTGCAATAACTATAGTCATTATTTATATTCCTAAGCTCAATAATTCCACCATTGCTATTTTGACATGATTGTAGCATCATTGCCATTGAAACTAGCAGAGTGACTAATAAAAGTCCAAGAGCGGCAAATCCAGCAATGAAGATTGTTGCAGAAAATGATGTGATGTAGAAACCTGATTCTAGCACAAAACTACTCCCCATCTCTGTGAACAAGAAAAAAACAGGACCAAGAATACTAATCAAAATTAGACTTTAATAACAATTAGTTGAATATAATATCTGTTTGCTCGAATAGTGTGATTAAGAACGAGTGCATCATTAATTTATTCCTTAAAACAATAGGGCAGGTCTCCAAAATGACTTTTGAATATGAAAATTCTCGATCACACTAGTCTTTTTTCTGATCCAAAATAACTAATACAATCAAGAATTTTCAATTTCATTGATTTAGACGATGGAATTCCTCGTCCCCTACAATTTCAAGGACTAAAACGATGAATCGTTAATGAGCAGATTCTACCATATAGGTGATAATAATTGTTGATCATACCAGAACCAGCTGAGAGACTCCTTGTAGAATACATATGCTCATGGCCATATGCAGACATAATAACACTCCAAGATTAATCTATCTTTAAGATCCAATTCAAATAACACCAAAAACTTGCTTCAAGAAATCCAAAGTGTGTCCTGAAATTTTAGAGAAACTTGGTCATTGTTCATAACAAAACTCATAAAAGCTTCTAGTCCTAAACACATGGCTTCACATCACAATCACCAGGCACAGTTGCAAACAACATTAATAGCTCTAAACAAATTAAGGTGGAAGAAAAAGAGTGGACACTGACCCAAATAATGTTGTTTGTTATATTACACCAATAAGATTCTAACACAACATGATCAAAACAGCCATGTTGTGAACATGTGTGCAGTTAAGCCGGTGATTTGGGAAGGTAGGGAAAGAAAAGAACCTATGACAGACATTATTATTATATGAATATGATGATGATATAGACAAAGTGAATTATGGATGAAAGATTATGGTCCAAATAGTATAATGTACAGCTAAGCCTTTGAATTTAACGTGCCTTTCCATGATTGGTTAGTGACATATTTAATTCTAGCATACATAGCAAAAATAATTGGCTATCTTATCTATACCACCGTAATTAAATTCTAAAATCATCTAAATTCTATAACCATTTCTCATCTTATTTGGAATCTTTTTTTTAAACAATCTTTTTTTAATCTTATAATGAAAAAAACACACAGTTATGCGGATATTTTGATATCGACAATTAATCTGAAATAGGGTAGTTCGGATTACACAATAACAAAGTCAATATAAAACGATCTTAACCGTTTATTTTCGATCCATTGAGATTAAAAATTGTGTGACATAAATCTATGGTCTGTATTATGTCTTTGCCTCAATTGTCAAAACTCCAAAACTTTTCCACTTCGATTGAATTTCTCTAAACAAAATTTTACTATTCTCTTCCTCTAAGATTATAGTGAGTATTAATTTCTTTTGTGACGATATAGTAATTATTAACTTTATATTTAAAAATGCCAATCATTATCTGGAAATGATTAATCTGAAATAGATAAGAAATAAAAACAATATTAGTCACTGTCTAGATTCTAGATTGTAGCTCCCACAAGAAATATAATTACACCTAAAGCCACTTGGCAAGGATCCAATGGTGGGGTAAAGCAAGCAGTAGTGACTAGATTCAAGATTCCAAGAGTCCTGTGTAATTTATCTATATAATAAAACATTAAAACGAACATCAGACACGACATTGATACGAACACGTAAATATTGGTTAAAAATTGACAAAGTGAATTAATTAAACAAAAGGGTTAATAGGTCTTTACATTTATGTAATATAGGTCATTTCTGATTTTCCTCCCGGTAAAAGTTTTATTTTAATTTTTTTGATTTACCCTCCTGATAGGCCAAACAAAAATGAATTTTTTTTGAAAAATAAAATAAAATTGGTTTTTGTTTGACCTATTTAAAAACAAAAATATTTTACAGGAGATTGAATCAAAATAAAAATTTTACAGGAGGAAAACTAGAAATGACATATATTATAGAGAGGTAAAGATCTATTAACCCTAAACAAAATTACATGTGTTGTTGTCAGATATTGATATGTATTGGACACTAAATTTTTATCAGAAGTGTAGGTGTTCTAGAGTAATTATAATTTATAACAATAATTTATAAATAATGCACAAATAATCCACATGGCACATGGTGTAATCAGAGGAGTTCCCTTCCAAATGCAATCAACATCATTCATTTATTCATTCATCAGTTAACCAAGACGGAACAATTGCACAATGGAATAAATTCTGATGATCAGGATGTTTGCCAAATCTACATTTTTATTTGGATTTTTCTTTATGAATGTAAAAATGTGGATTTGGCTACCTTCGTAATACCATCACATCACATGCTTAGTTTTGGTAACTATACTAATACATGTACTTGTCTCATTTATTTAAAAAAAAACTGTGTATTTGTCTCACCTTGCCGACCTCCAACAATCTTCTACTTTGTTACATCATTTAAGTGTATTTGTATGTAAAATCTAGTTCAATCGACAACACAGATTTGTAGACCGAAAACATACAATCAGATTCAAATCTAAAATATTATACTTATGTGTGAGTTTCAGATGTTCTTTGTTATTTCGTCTATAAAATATAAAATTATTTGACTACATTTCACCATTTTCTTCTGCTAAATATTTTAAAAACTTTTATCTTTTTAAAAAATGCTAATCATTGTCCGGAAATGAAATTAATTAATATGAAGTAGATAAGAATAAAATTAAAACTGTATATGACACGATGTCACTCTTAGATAGGTAGCTCCCACAAGCTTGCGTTGAACATTGAAATTATTATTACACTTTAGAGCCACTTGGCAAGGCTCCAATGGTGGGTAAAGGAAGTAGTGTCTAGATTCTAGATTCCAAGAGTACTATGTAATTTTCCTTAAAAAAGAAAAGAAAGAGTTATATTAAGAATAGTCCATACTCCACAATCCACAATCCACTTGGTGCAATCAGGCCAAATGCAATCACCATCATCAGAAATCAGTTAATAAGGACAGAACAGCTGCAAAAATTCTGATTAGGATGTTTGCCAAATCCACATTTTCACTTGGACATTTTTGTGAATTTCTTGCATTCACCAATTATCTTTGTTTTTTTTTTTTTTTTGGATTTGATTTATTAAAATAAGAAATATAGATTGTTCAAGTTTGTTGAAGATTTAAATTATGTGCTCTTCAAGCTACCATTGTAGGGATCTGAATAGTTCTCATATGTTCTATGAGCACCATCGTAAAGATCTTAATTCATGCGGTCAAAATAACATGTAGTTACATGTATTAATTGATCTCGACTATTAATTTAAGATTTGTAAATCAATATTTTAGATTCATTCATTAAATGATGTATGTAGTCTATAACAAAAATCATATACATAATTAATTGAATGAATCTAAAATGTAAATTTTTGCTTATAAATTTAAGAGACCTTGTCAAATAGATTTCATTAGTTAAGTGAAAACTGAAATTTGGTCACAAAAACAAACTAATGGTTTCATTCTAATCCATGTGAAATGTTGGGTACATATTTTGTATTGCTGGGAAAAATTACAACCTAGAAAAATTGAAATATAACTGTGCAAGTTACCTAAAATAAATAAAATAATAAAAATGGTGCTTATGAGATATATTTCTCTAAAAAAAAGAGAGATATTTACAAGATGCGCATATTTTCAAATAAATTTTTAAATTTGTTCTACATACTACAAGAGAAAAAATAAAACATTCAAATCCCTTTCACCCAAAGAAAAAACTCAATAATTATTAATTATAAATAGAGTTCACTGGTCTGCATTAAACATTCTCACAAAGTGTCAGAACAACATAAATGAATCTAAACAAATTGATAATGATTCTTGTACTACAGAAATTGCTGTCACAAAAAATGCTTGGAGGACAACTATGGTGTTTCAAAATATGAACCACCAAGATTCCCAGTGCTGCAGTTACAACCAGAGAATAACAATAAAAAGGTTCATTCATATCTTGATATCATAATATTCTTTAAGAATAGTCCCTTTATTTTTAATTGATTAAATTAAAAAAAAAAATTATTTAATTACCTTTGACAAAATTGATTCAACAGAAACTCAATTATTTGTTTCATAAAAATAACTCTTGGGCTATGTTTGATTAATCATGTAAAAATACATTGAACCACAGAAACATGTAAAAATTGAAGGACTTACAATTCATTTCACATACAATTGAAATCCCAAACACATTCATTTGAAAAGAGAAATGAAATTTTCCTAATGCATTTAAAATACCTTAAATATTTGGAAAATAGATTTCAGAAATTCTGTTATTTTGGAGTCAATCCATAGCTGGATGGTTTGAATTATCAGACCTATGCTCTTATTAAGGTCCAACACTTCCGAATTGCAACAAACTCAACGACAATACAATTTACCTATCAGTCAAAACTTAAATCATGAATATCATTCTACATCACTATGGTTTTTCATAATCACCGAATCATGCCCTTTTTCATAAATGAAAAACTTATCTGAAGGTTCGTTTATCGACTGATGATCATCGATGGTGAAGATCAGGTCACAAAATTGCATTGTCATTTGTCAGCAAAGTAGTCTCTCACTAATTAATCAAAATCTCTATAGAACTGATTCAAGTTTCAACCACTTGTTTATGAGATTACTCCGTTCAAAATACTATTCACTTCATGTTCTACAGTTCTGGCCAACTCAACGGCTTATCCAACGTAAGTGTGCAGCGTTAATTTTAAGAGATAGGCCTTTGCATCTTGTGGAATATCTAAGCCTTCGATGAAGTCTCTTATGCTCTCTTTGGTAATTGCTTTTCCTCTTGTTAGCTCTTTTAACTTCTCATAAGGCTCGGTATCTCCGCATAACCTAAATAAAGAATTTGCATACTGTATTATTATTGCAGGATTTTGAAAGGTTAATAGCAACAAGCAACAACAAAAGGTAGGGCTGTTAAAAAAACCATTTAGTTCGTGAACTATCCGACACAGCTGGGTTCCCTTCGGTTCGGTTATTGTTTTTTTTAGAGTTATAATATTCAATTTGGTTCAGTTTTTGGTTTTTCTTCAACTGTTTTAATTATCAGTTAAGAATAGCAATTTTGTACAGTTCGGTTCACAAAGAATCAGCTCGGTTCAAAAAAGTACAGTTTGGTTCTTTTGTAAAGGTAGTTCTGGTTCAATTCGAAACCACGAAACAGGTGCACTTAACCTTTATACCATTTCGGTTCACGACAAACCATTAACGGTTTGGTTTACTTTTACTTTTACCAAACTAATACAATGATCTGATTTCCTTTGTGAAGTGAACCATGAAAAGTCCAAAATGAAGTATGCATCAAAGAAAAGCACACTAATTTGAACACATTCCATCCTAAAACATCAGTATCATTGCAAATTATGAAAACAATAATTGACTCGATTAGTATTTGTAGTTGTGGAAGTATGTAATAAAATTTTAAATTAGATTAACAGGCCTTTTCCCCCATAACGTGTCATCAACTAGTAAACTTTTAAGAAAAAAACTCTCATAATGTTGTTCTACCAAGTACACAACCACACATTGTGCACTGAAGCACATCAATGGACTCAAGTCACAAATATATTTAAGGCATTCAATATAATATAAAAAAGATTAAACTAGATAAAAATGTAAAGACAGAAGAATATAAATACCGTCTGGATTGGTTCAGCAAGCACCTCCCAGCATTGGTCCAAGTCTTCGCTTAAGCGAGCTTCATTGACCTAAATTGTGAATTGTTAATTATAACATTTACAAGAAAGCTCAATAAGTAAGCGAAAGCAGACTGTTTTTTCTCAAGATTTAATAGGAAAGCACAAGAAAATTGTACTGTAGTTGTGCAAATAATCAATGACTGCAACACTGTACATACATCCTCCTCATATAAACAGTATACTAACTACAATGAATCTAATAGTTGGGGCAACAAAATGTATAGCAATAATAATAATAAATATAAATATAATGTTTTATTATCATGAAAAGATAATCATGCACAAACTAAAAAAAAGTAGCACAAATCAAATTTTGGATTGCACACCTGAAGCTTCCCAATTCCTTGAAGTGTGCTTTTATATGCAAGAAGAGAGTGACCAAAATTTACACCCATGTTCCTTAAGACAGTTGAATCAGTCAAATCCCTCTGCAAACAAAAAAGCACAAATTAAAAAGTATTACTTCTAAGATCTACTTGCGATTGAGAACTTAGAAGGGATCAATGAGATAAATAGGGGAAATCAGAATAGAGGGATTTAATTTGTAATGGGATAGCTTTTGTGTGAAACGAGCAGTTTAGAATAAAGAGAACACTTGGGAAGAATTATATTTTCCATTTTCTGTTCAATTTCAATAAAACAACAGATGAATTCTTTTATGACAATTTTGTTTGCATCAGCAGCTCACACACAATTAGACTGTCACCTACACTAGATTATGATAAAAGGTCCATACACTAGAATGGCTTAGGTAACTCTTTCACACACACACTTTCAGAAGATGTAATTGTAAAAGGATTTCATTTACATACAATGTTAAAGATTTTTTACACGAAAAATCAACCATGATAGCAGATCAATAAAAATATTTGATTTTAATCATAACTACTTCTAAAATCACACATATGATTGGTTGTGATTTACTGACAATGTAAAATTTTTTATACCGACAGTGTATCAAAATTAAACTCATAGTAAAATCTTCTGAGTGTCATAGTTTAGAATAATGCCAACACATAATGATCGGAATAAAACAAAGAACATTAAAATCAAACTAAAGTAAGTCTTGCCTGCCAACGTGAAATCGGCAACTTCATGCTTAGGTGAGAAAAACCTCCGTTAGCCACACCTAAGTTGCCTTCGCTGTTCTCAAAATCAATGGGATTCACTTTGTGAGGCATAGTTGAAGACCTGATCTCCCCAGCCTTAGTGGTCTGCAATAAAAACAGTTATGAAAAATGAAAACGATTGTTGTTTTGCTAAAAAGTTGGGTGCCACACTCTCTGGTCATAGAAAATGTATTAGAAAACTCACCTGCTTAAAGTAGCCCAAAGATATATAGCCCCATACGTCTCTGTCAAAGTCGATTAATATATTGTTGAATTGGATGAAAGAATGAAAAATCTTTGCCATGTAGTCATGGGTTTCAATCTGTTAACCAAGAAGAGTAATAATGTAATATAAGAAGGAATCATGAAATTACCATCTTGTGAACAAATCAGTATGTATGATTAAATGATTGTGATCTCCTAGTGCTAACTTCAATTTTATACGCACTCAAGATATAACTATATATGTGTAATGCAAGGCCAGTTAACATCAGGATATGCAGCAAGATGTGCATTGTAATTTAAAACTGCGCCAGCAAATTTCCCCAAAATCTCAACCTGAGATAGTTCCTTCCTTTCTCTGCTTAGCGTCACAGCAAATATTGCTATTTCCTCCCCAAAGTTGTTGGTGAAGCTGGCTGAAGAATATCACAGAAAAATCACCAAGTTCAACCAAGACGGTTTAACAATGAAAATCTGGCAACTAATAAAATTGAAGAATGATAATACTAACGAACTGAAATAATTGCTGAGTCAGCATTATTTGCAATATCTCAATATTACAATCTACAATGGTACATTGATTCTTAAATAATCAAGTAATAATGCATGAATCAGCTTACCTGGCCATGAGTGCGAGAAAGCATAGGAACATTGGCATTGTCTTTGGCCATTGTACACAAAGCTTTGATTATTTTATCCATGACAGGAAACATAACAGCATTCATTGCTTCTTTCAGCATCAAAGCATGGGCAAGGTTATTTATATCCTCAGATGTGCAAGCAAAGTGGAAAAACTCAAGCACCTGTTGAAAAATATTTGTTTAAAAATTACACAATGCCATCAAGGGTCTGTTTGGATTAGTTATTTGAGCTTATCTACTGATATAAGCACTTGTGATAGCTTATGGGAACATCTGACCACATGTACATAAGCTGTTTTCAGCTTATTTTCACACAAGTTCTCCATGATAGTTTATGAAAAAATTGCATCAATAAGCGCTTATATGATAAGTGTTTCATTAAATTGTTTATCCAAACAGACCCAAAACTCAAACAGAAAGTAATGTACAGTCACAAAGCACGAAAAAATAACATAAAGTGAATCGCAACCTTGGCAATTTTAGCATTTGATTGGCAGTTCTGTTTCAAGAAATACTCCACAGCTTTAACATCATGATTTGTAATCCTCTCAAATTTTTAAATCTCCTTAACATCATCTTCGCCAAAGTCATCAATCAAACCTTGTAAGAAAGACTTGGCATCTTCACTAAAAGCAGGAACCTCAGTGATTTCACTAATTTCAGCAATCTTCAGCAACCGTTTAATCTATAACAACATAAACACAAACATAACATTAGAAAAACAATAAAAAAAGAGTTCTTTAAACAAACTGTATCCAAAATCTGTTGAATATGGCTCATACATAGACACAGAAATGTGGCAAGGGGTGGGGGGAGCTGAGTTGGCAAGGGTTCCTTATCCCACGGTACCTTTCAGGGATATTGTTCTAGTCTGGACCGTAATACTGTATATATGGCTTGTAACATTGTAAACCCTAATACACTCAAGTAATATTCGGAATTATAGCTACTCTATAGTCACAGAGGCAGACACAATTGGCCAAATTGCGTAAACAAACGATCAAGTTCCATTGTTTACGATTTATGTTATCTTTAATCTTCTGTTACTAGTTGTTCTACCAAAACCAAAGAAAAATAAACAATGGGGTACCTCAACAATGACCCTATAGTACTTGAGTCCATGTAAAACACAAACATAACATTAAAAGCATAATAAAAAAGAGTTCTTTAACATTAGACTCCATGTATGAACACAAACATAACATTAGACAAATAATAAAAAACAGTTCTTTAAGCAAAAGGGTATAAAAAAAATTTAGAAAAATCTACAGGGTACCTCATCAATGACCCTACAGTAACTGAGTTCACATATAAACACAAACATAACAATAAAAAAAGGGTACTTTAAGCAAAAGGGTCATCAAAAAATGAGAAAAAAAAAAAAAAAAAGGGGGTACCTCAACAATGACCCTAAAGGGTCATCATGAAAGGAGCTAATTCTTGAACTTTTTGACGATAACGACCGTCTAACGGAGATAAAGCTGTTAAAGTAGAGAGTTCAAAGTCGCCGGAACGAGCTCGGAACATGTTGGTGTTATTGGTGGCGATGAGGGATTTGGAGGTGAAGTGAGAGGGAAAAGAGAAGGAAAGATGAGAAGAAGGAATAGGGTGTGTTGGTTTTTGAGAGTTGAGGAGATTGAAGGTTCGAATTTGGGTGGTGTGTGAGAGTGTCATGAGTGAGGTTTTGAAGTTCGGAACAAAAGCTTCGAGCTATGGCTTCTTCTATTGCTCTCACTCACATTCATTCAGTTAGAGCTGTTAAAACGGGGCGGCCCGGCCCGGCCGGGCTAAAAAGTTCGGTTTGAATATGGGCTGCAAAAAATGAGCCCGAGCCCGACCCTATACGGGCTCCCGGGCTAACGGGCCGGCCCTGACCCGTATTTTTTTCTTCTCTTTTCCATTCTTTTAAGTACGGAACATACATAAATATGCCGGGCTAACGGGACAGCCCGGACCCGTATCAGTCTCTCACACACACAGACCACAAAAAAAAAAAAAAAAAACAGTTGTATTTTTTGCGGGCTTCCGGGCAGCCTGGAGCCCGAACGGGCTAGCCCTAACGGGCCAAGGGCTTTTACGGGCCGGGCTAAAAAGCCCTCTTCAATTTCGGGCTCCAATTATTCGGCCCAAGCCCTACATTTTATTCGGGCTTTCGGGCCGGCCCTTACGGCCCGGCCCATTTTGACAGCTCTACATACAGTGTCAAACCTATTTCGTGCTCTTTTGGTTCCGCGACATAAAATAATTTCGAGATTATATTTTTGAAGATTTTATGAAAAATCAGAATCTAGTGTTTGTTTACGTGATAAAAATTACTACCTCCGTCCCTAAGATCCTTTTGAGAATTTTTTTTGTCCCTTTTTATAAGATATTTTTGCTATTTCCAACTACATTAATTATTTCTTTACATATATGTCCTTATTTATTATTCATCTTTTTCTTCAATCAGCAATAAATAACATATTGAAAACATAAACCAACTCTCTCTCTTGAATGATAAATTTGTAAAAACAATAGTAATTACAAACATATTTAATACAAATATCCACTATCTTAATTCGCGTTATTTTTTAAAAGGGCCTTATAATTAGCGACGGAGGTAGTACTTTTTTTAGACAAATAATTTAGAACCCGATTGTTATAGCATTTTTAAGAAAAAAAAAATAATCATTTTTTAAAAAAAAAAATAATCACTTTTAAAAGTTTTGCATGTGTTTGTTACAACTTTTTTTTTAAAAAAAACCAGAATTTAAAAAAAAAATCTAAAAACAACTTCAAACGAGAAGTTGTTAAGAGCAGCTTCTCAAAAAATAGATTTTTTTAGAGGAGAGAGAAAATTAAGCGCCCGTTTGTTATAGATTTTTTTTAAAAAAAAATCACTTATTTTTAAAAAATTATCACTGTTAAGAGTTTTGCATCCGTTTGTTACTGTTTTTTTTTTTTTAAAAAAAATCATAATCTAAAAAAAAAAAAATCTAAAAAACAGCTTCAAATGAGAAGCTCCTAAGAGCAGCTTCTCAAAAAATAGATTTTTTTTAGGAGAGCGAAAATATTTTTTTTTAAAAGATTGAACTAATTTTGTAACAAAAAATCCCTTTTATATAGTTGTATCCAAACAAACTAGGAGCTCGTTTGTTATAGCTTTTATAAGAAAAAAAATCACTTATTATAAAGAAATAATCACTTTTAAGAGTTTTGCATCCGTTTGTTACAACCTTTTAAAAAAAATCAGAATTTAAAAACAGCTTCATATGAGAAGCTGTTATGAGCAGCTTTTCAAAAAAATAGATTTTTTTTAGAGGAGGTAGAAAATATGGTTTAAAAGATAGAACTAAGGGCCCGTTTGTTATAGATTTTAAAAGTGATTTTGATATAAAATAATTTAGAGATTATATTTTAGAGATTTTATGAAAAATCAGAATCTATTTTGTGTTTGTTTACCGTAATAAAAATCATTTTTTTAAAACAAATAATTTAGTTTGTTTGGATTCAACCATATAAAAGGAATTTTTTGTTACAAATTTAGTTCAATATTTTAAATTATGAGCCCGTTTGTTATATGTTTTTTAAGAATTTTTATTTTTTTTTTAACAAAATAATCACTTTTAAGAATGTTGCATCCGTTTGTTAAAGCTTTTTAAGAAAACCAGAATCTAAAAAAAATCTAAAAACAGCTTCAAATGAGAAGCTTCTCAAAAAATAGATTTTTTTTAGAGGAGGGAGAAAATATGATTTAAAAGATTGAACTAATTTTGTAACAAAAAATTCCCTTTTATATAGTTGTATCCAAACAAACTAAATTATTTGTTTAAAAAACGTGATTTTTATTACGGTAAACAAACGCAAAATAGATTCTGATTTTTTATAAAATCGCTAAATTATTTTATGTCACAATCACATTTATTTTAATCCGTAACAAACGGACCTTATATTTTCTCTCTCCTCTAAAAAAATATTATTTTTTGAGAAGCTGTTCTTAACAGCTTATAATTTGAAGCTTTTTTAGATTCTCATTTTTTTAAAAAGCTGTGAAAACGGATACAACATTCTCAAAAGTGATTATTTTGTTAAAAAAAAGTGATTATTTTCTTAAAAAAGCTATAACAAACGGACTCTAATTGTGTAACAAAAAATCGCTTTTATTTAGCTGAATCAAAACAAACTAAGGGCTTGTTACAGATTAAAATAAAAGTGATTTTGACATAAAATAATTTAGAGATTATATTTTAGAGATTTTATGAAAAATCAGAATCTATTTTGCGTTTGTTTACCGTAATAAAAATCACTTTTTTAAAACAAATAATCTAGTTTGTTAGGATACAACTATATAAATGAGATTTTATGTTACAAAATTAGTTCAATCTTTTAAAAAATATTTTCTCTCCTAAAAAAAATCTATTTTTTGAGAAGCTGTTTTTAGATTTTTTTTTTTAGATTATGATATTTTTTAAAAGTTGTAACAAACGGATGCAAAACTCATAAAAGTGATTATTTTTTTTAAAATAAGTGATTTTTTTCTTAAAAAAGCTATAACAAACGGGCTCTAAATTATTTGTTTAAAAAAAGTGATTTTTATCACGGTAAACAAATGCAAAATAGATTCTGATTTCTCATAAAATCTCTAGAATTTAATCTCTAAATTATTTTATTGCAAAATTACTTTTATTTTAATCCGTAACAAACGGGCCCTAGATTATTTTGTTTTAAAAAAGTGATTTTTATTACAGTAAACAAACGCAAAATAGATTCTGATTTTTCATAAAATCTCTAAAATATAATCTCTAAATTATTTTATGGCAAAATCATTTTTATTTTAATTTGTAACAAACGGTCTCTCTCCTCTGAAAAAATCTATTTTTTTAGAAGCTTCTCTTAGAGTCCGTTTGTTATAGGTTTTTCAAGGAAAAAAACACTTATTTCAAGGAAAAAAGTGATTTTTATCACGGTAAACAAACGCAAAATAGATTCTGATTTTACATAAAATCTCTAAAATATAATCTCTAAATTATCTTACGTCAAAATCACTTTTATTTTAATCCGTAACAAACGGGCCCTTAGAGCACGTTTGTTATAGCTTTTTTAAGAAAAAAATCACTTATTTTAAAAAAATAATCACTTTTATGAGTTTTGCATCCGTTTGTTACAACTTTTAAAATCACTTTTATAACTAACGGGCTCAAAATCACTTTTATGAGTTTTGCTATAACAAACGGGCTCAAAATCTCTATAAAATAATCTAAAAATTATTTTATGTCAAAATCACTTTTATTTTAATCCGTAACAAACGGTCTTTTTCCTCTTTGTTGTGTGATAGTGTTTTTTTTAACTAATTTTTTTTAAGTGGGAAAAGTGTTTTTTTTTTTTCTATAAAAAATTTAGGTAAAGTTTTAAAGACATGTTAGTTGAACAACCATTTGTGAGACAACTTATGTGACAATCAAAGATATACAAAGAAAACTAGGTCTCGACACGAAAATCAAATCAATGGAAAGATAAAATAAAGAGAAATGTTAACCGGTGGAGGCATTGGTTAAGAAAAACTAATATAGAAACTTTTCATTTGTGGTGAAAAGCAGAATGTTCAACTTTATGAAAGTCAAAAACTAGAATGTCATAATATTCTTAAAATTAAAAATATAGTGATCATAAACATTAATTTATCATTCTCTAAAAAATTTATCTTTCAAAAAATATGAAAGATTTTACCATTTTCTCCTGTATTCCCAATTCTCCAAAATCTTTCCTTACTCTCCCTTCCAAACTCCCAGACAAAATCTTAGTAGTTCTATGAAGAGTTGAAATGATATTTAATCTTGTCCTTGTTCTCAAAGTATTTGGAATGTGTTCTTGATGATTGCAATTGACAATTGTGTCCTCTAAGTTGTCATTTTTATAGCATTTGGCGTCACTTACTAGTGAGCATTTAATGAGGATGGAATGTCTGATACGACATGTGGTAGTGCTTCATGAATAACTTGGATTCTTGGATCCTACATGTGGTTTTTAGTTCATTGTTTTGAGGGATTGTGACTCAAATGTGCGTTTTTCCCGCTTCTTTTTCTTGTCTATATGCCTGAGTGCCTCTTTTCGAATGAATTTTCGCCACTGCCTCATTTTAGATCTTTCATGTTCATGTCTTGTATGTTGGTGATTCCTAAGACTTGTCCTCGTGTCTTTACTTGCTTTCGTTATTCTGAAGTCTTCACTCTCCAGTTTTCTCAAAAATATATATTGCTTCTTCGTTAAGTACATTCTCTTTGAAAATAATAACTAGTTTGGCGAGTCTGGGGGGGGGAGGGGGTGATTGTCTCCATGGTATTGAGTGGGATGTGGAGTGACAAACCACGAGTAAAAATAATAATTTTGGTGAGTCATCTACCTCTAAAAATTAGCAAAGAAGTTTGAGATTTAGGGTTGAGAAACAAGTTTTAGATTATCGACTACATTTTGGGCATTTCTCTAAATGGCAAGTTAATCCTATTGATATATATGAATATCTGGCCACTAGGATGTCAATTTTCACGAACACCACCAAACAAAGATATGTCACGAGAATCATGTTGTGATGAGCGAACAAGGAATTGGTCGATATAGTTAAGTGATTCAACATTTTTCTTCCACAAAATCTTTTAAGATGGTTGGTGAGGAATCTTTTGAATCGATTCACTGGTACAAAATTTAATTAGATCTTGTGCCCGCTCATTTTTCACTCCTCACATTTGGGCTTTTAAGTTAATTATTTAATTATAACAATTGATAATCGATAATTTGCTTAAAAAAATAAATCCAACATGATCAAGATATGTATGTAGTGAACAAGATAACTACTACAAAATGCAAACGATAAAGATAATAATATATTATAATTTTTTAACCAGTCTTATTCATACAATTATTACATAGGTTATGAACTTTTCTCGAATACAACATGACTGGTAATATAATAACAGAAATATTGCAAGCTTTTAGGGCTTTGTATCACTAGATAGAGGGTGGCAACATGGGGGCTTAGGGCAATGGATTGGTTGGCATTCAATAGCAGGATGTGGACAACAAGGTGGTATACCTTGTACATTGCCAATGAGAGCACATGCAATAGCAACAACTAAAAACACAAACTTCAAGAACATTTTCAAACCAGATTCCATTATAAAAAATAAAAAATAATTTGCAATGAAAAATAAAGTTGAAATCTAATATTGAGTGATATGTTAAAAAAATGTATATTTATTTATAGGCAAATAGATAATCTTCTCAAATATCATAATTAGAAATATTTAAAGGTTTTTCTTCTTTTTTGACCAAAAAAATAATAATTTAAAGGTTAATAATGTACAAACCTTAATTGTTTTAAAGATATCGAATATATATTTTTCATATGTTGACTAGCTTTTTTTTTGTGAAGATGCTTTTTTAGGTGATAAAGTTATCCACATTCATTAATTTTGCTAACATATTTATCTATACATACGAGTATAATATTACAAATATTAAATTTATAAAATATAATATTTCAAGTATTTTTAAAGGAGCATAACCTTATAAAATATTTTTATCAAACTTATTTAATATTTATTTTGAATATTTAAAACTTAAAATTTAGCTTCTTTTACAAAAAAGTTAATATATATATATATATATAATGGTCATCGTCCCAGAAACACTAAATTTTCATTTTTTAATATTCAAAATAAATATTAAATAAGTGTGATAAAAATATTTTATAAGGTTATGCTCTTTTAAAAATACTTGAAATATTATATTTTATAAGTTTAATATTTGTAATATTATACTCGTATTCATAGATAAATATGTTAGCAAAATTAATGAATATGTTAAATTTATCACCTAAAAAACATGAAGTTATTTTAAGTTAGTCAACATATCCTTAAAAAAAAAGTTAGTCAACATATGAAAATATATATTCAATATCTTTAAAACAATTAAGGTTTATACATTGTTAACCTTTAAATAATTTTTTTTTTTGTCAAAAAAGAAGAAAATCTTTAAATATTTCTTATTATGATAATATTTCAGATGATTATCTTTTTTTTGACAAGTTCAGTACTGAAAAAGACTTAGAAGTTGAAACAGAAGAAGTACAAGTTGCTGTTCCACCAATAGAAGATGTTAAATTGACTGAGAATGAACAAAATAAACAAGCAATGTCTCTTGCTTTTGCCACTGCTGCGGCGGCAGGGGCTGCTGTTGCTGCGGATCAAACTGCTTCGAGGTTGTTCGTCTCACGAGTATGCCTCATTACCCCACAAAGACCAAGGAAGAATTGTCATTTTTCAAGATTCATACAGCGTTTCACGGATATTTGGTATGACTGTCTTGTTTTTTATTTATATGGTCCAATGTTATTCAAACTATCACCTACATGAATCAAATCATGCCCTTTTTCATGTAGCACTGTCATTTCATATTGAAGGTGTATTTGGTGTTAACTTCAATTATATCATATTTTTGAACTATTACATGTGACATGTCAGTGTCGATGTAGTGTCCATGTCTATGTCAGTTATTTTATTCATAGCATTTTGTAGGCTAAATAATGGTGACATTGCTGCTGTCAAAAAACTTCTTAATGAGGTCTGTTTCTTTCAAATGATGCACCTCTATGGTTCTGTTTTTTGAGGGAAGTAGTATTCATGGATTTCTATGAATGCACGGTGTGGATGCTAATTACTGAGATAAGCAGGGACTGTCTTTATTGCATTTGGTATCTCTCTCACTCTTCGGCATCTTTGTGCTCGGGTTGATATAATTTTCTTAATCATATAGTGGATATACACTAATTATAATACTCTCTGTAGGCGGCAGTTTTCAATCAAACCGATATAGTTTTCATTCTCATGGATTCGGGGGAAAATCTGGAGTATAAAAATGGACAAGGTAATAAGTACTTTTCCTTTCTTAAATTCAGTAAATGGTCATTTCAGCCCGGATCCTCTGCAATGATCTTAAAGACATATCTGAATAATAATTGACAGCAAATATTGTTGAATGAATGCAAACACTAATTCCCTGTTTCTTATTCAGGAGAAACACCTTTAGATTGTGCTCCAGCTACATTGCAATACAAAATGAAAATGAAGATGCAAGAAAGTGGAGCAGTGGACCAAAGGATTTGAATAGTCTAATACTTTTATTTGTAGTCTTCTTATGTGGTGCCCCAAAGAATCAATGCAAAAATCTTGGTGTGGAGGCTGGTGGAAATGGTTCTATGCCTAAAAAGATGTTTATGGGAAGGCTGGTGGAAAAGGTTCTGCCAAGAAAGATCTTGGTAGTGGGAGATCATCGGAAAATCACTATCGAATTTGCCCGAATATTATGATAATTAGTTTATTTTGTTAGTTTTCTGATTTATACGAATATTATTGAAATATTTATGACTTTGTACGAAAACTAATTATCGATTGTACGGATATTATCATGATATGTGTTGTTTAATTAATTTGTGTTTTATTAAATTCAAATTTTATTTATTTAGTTTATTTGTGTTTGATTAATTTTATTTCTTTATTTATATTAAATAAGTGGAAAATGCATTACTGACAGAATTTTTCTTATTCTCCATAAATATTACTGGCGGAATTTTCCCTCAATAATCTAGAGGTGGTTTTTACAAAATGATGAGGTAGTTTTGACAAAGCATCCGTCAGTAATTACTGAGGGATTATTCCCTCAGTAATGTTTTGTCAAAACTATCTCTTCATTACTGAGGGAAAATTCCATCAGTAACATTACTGACGTCAGTATTACTGAGGGACACTAATCCGCCACTAATGTGTGTTATTGAGGGATATATTGCATTACTGAGGGTTTATTCCCCTAGTAAAAACCAAAATTCTTGTAGTGAGTGATTATCTCTTTGCCTAAAAAACATATATTTTTTTGCATGCCACTCAATATTAGATTGCAACTTTATTTAAATTTAAATTAATAAACAAGAAAAATGTGCACATGGATCATCCCATGTAAAAAATTGACCTAAAGCCACCATTTTCTGTGAATGAAGAAGTTAAAGAAAAAGGTAAAAAAATATTGTAGAGTTTATCTCTTTAAAAAAAAAGATCATGCTATCAAATGCTCTAAAACACCAGAAAAGAAAGTTGATTTTCCAACACGTTATTTTATAAATTTGAATTCACAATTTTCCAACATGTTATTTCTATATTTGGTTCTTAAACTAATCTGACAATTCCCCAACATATTTCTTAAAATAATTAGGGCTCACATAATTGTTTCACATTCTTGATGATAAATACAGTTTTATTATATTCATTTATTGAATTACTATTGTGAATCATGATTATTTTTTAATATATATACACACACACTTTTGGTGTGAATATCATATTAGCAACTATCATGAATAGGTATTTCTCCATAGAACATCATCTGATTACAAGTGGATGATGGTTAGCATAATTTACCAAAATTAGTCCTTTAATTACAGGACTAGGCTTCTAACTTTAGGATTAGGCCTTGACCCAATACAAAATAGTTGCCCTCGGAGTTATTGTTTCATAGTTCGAGACGAGGGCTTGAAGAAGTGGTCGAGTTTGGAAGAACTCCGAGCTAATATGGATGCATGTCATGCAAGATTAACAATATTGTGTCTGGTTTTAATTCACTGGTTACGACCACCAATATCGTTTTTTCTTTATTAAAATAGAGAAAGTATGTGTTTATTAACCAAAAGTCTAAAACATATATTGGCTTAATTGGATTTTTGATCCCCTAAGTTATTTCGTGTTTTCATTTTGGTCCCATAACTCGTAAAATCAACGTTCAAGTCCCTTTTGTTTTGCTCCGTTAGTCAAAAAGGTCCATCCATTAGTTTTTTAATGCTTAAATTTTTTGATATAATTTTAATCATTCGATTGCATGTCCATTGTACTTTACAATGAACCGTCAGCGTCTAATATTTTTCACTTTTCATCTTCTTCCCTTCATTACCCATATTCAAGAAATTCCAGAACACGTAAAACCCATTAAAATTACGATTTGTGAATTTTTTTTAAGATTTGAAATGGCTTAATTTTTTTAATCCAACAACAACAGCCTCACTGATTAATCATTTGTTATAGCATTCATATTCAAGTGTTTCTTTCAAGAACCAAATATATCGGCCATGACTTCACAATTGCTCCAATTGAACAACCCAAATGACTTAATCTTTTAAGAAGAATTTCATCAATTTAGATCTCATTGTGACCATCCAATGTTCTATGAAGGCCTTAAATAATTCTGTTAAATCTTATTGCTTGCTTAGAAGATGTTTCCGATTTAACTCGAAAATGTAGGATGTCTAATTCCACACTATTTCATTATGTTCGGCTCCGCTCCCCCATTTTAAAATATAGAAAGAACCTTACTTTGAAACACTGACACATTAATTTCTTCTACTCACCAAAGGTTTGATTCAAGCCTTAAGATTGATGAGAATCTTGTAAAGGTGTAGTACAATGATGTGTTCCTTTATTCTTATGGCATGGTGGGGTCACATATGCCACAAATTTATCTTATTCATATATATATATATAAGGAAAATCAAAGAGACCACACATATTGGTCATTAAAATATTCTCCTCAGGAAATTTGGTAGCCACATTTGAATATCTCAATTATGACAAAATCTACATTAATAAGTTAAAAATAGATCTGTTATAGTCATTAGTGTAGCAACATTAGAGGGATGCATATGTAAAACTTTTTTACACCGATGTATACAAATTAAATCTTATAAATAAAAAAATGATGATATCCTTCTAATGTTACAAATACACATTAAAGTCATGCATCATTTTCTTCCTTTTTTAGGTAAAGTAAGAGACACTTTAATGTGATGTAGGTGTGGATTAGGACATAGGGTATGGAGGGCTAGAATGGAAACCCCTTATCCCTCTTGTGACATTAGGCAACAATGCCATTGGCAATCATACATGACCAAAGGGGGAGATAAATTATCCAAGATATATTGAATATAGAATTCTGCTCTCCACCCAGCACATTTTGCTCGCTCCCTGCAGCCGTTTCAAATTTACCCTTGCGTTAGTTAATTAACGCAAGTGAAAAACATGCGTTAGTTAACTAACGCTGCGCAAGTGTAAAATATTGCGTGAGGCTGCGTCAATTAAGTTGCGCAAGTGTAAAACACTGCGTGAGTTAACTCCCGCATAGTGTTAACACTTACGCGAGTTAACTCACGCTCTATTGATATATTAGTACATCAATAAATGTTATACTGATATGCATTGAATGCAATATGTGTCATCAAAGACCCGTAACCTTAAGATGCTCGTAATTGAACCGATTTACGCCAGCTTAACAAGATTATTGGATAATACGACACAATCGATCAAAATTACACAAAAACATCGTTTTTTCACAATCACATAATCACACATAACGATCCAAATTACACAAATTCGCCGGTAATGACCCATAATCACTTAAACACACTTAATGACACGTAAACGATCCAAATTACACAAATTTGTCCATAAATTTCTAAAATTACATAATCTCACATAAACGGTCAAAATTACCCAAATTCATCGTTAAATTACATCAACACAAATTCATTAAAATTCAACAATACGGACACAAATTCGGAAAACATTACACTATTACACATTAATAAATATTACACTTCAACGGATCGGACATAAAGATGTAAAAGATTATTTTCAACCATCACGCGAAACATGTAATCAACGTCACTATCATCTTTGACTAGTTGTGGAAAATACGCGGTCTTCCAACGGTCCTCTTCCTTATCCTCCCACAAGTCCACGCCTGGAACTTGTACTACTACATAATATGTTCTGTGATTTGAACCAATATGGATAAAGAAGTCGTCAAGTTTTGTCTTCAACTCGTCCAACTTGTCGGTGGGGTTTATAGTGAACCAAGCCCTCTTTTTCACATCTACATAACGGACATGAAGTTTAACCGGATCTTGTGCATCTTCAGACATGTTTCACTTCACAAAAATATAATGAAAGTATGAGAACAAATATGAGATAAAATAAATAGTTGAATAATGATAGATGTTTGGCAAGTGTACCAAATACTATCGAAGTAGTAAAAATATCGTTCCCATAAGGACTGATTTTAATCTCAGTAATTCAATTACGTTGTAAGTTAGGATGTATAAAAGTTATTTTGAGCTTGAATTGGAATTTGGACTTTAAACGGTTTCAAATTAACGGTTGGTTTGACATCGCCGGAACCTTCACTAGAAGCTTCATTTTTGGCCGGTTTCGGTTCAACGTCATCATCCGTGACATTGTCAACCATCTCACTATATATCTATTGAATAAATTTTTTTGCAAAGGAAGAATAAATAAATTACTTGTGGAACAACCTAACCAAGAACAAAAGTGGCGCAAAAAGTTCAAAAACATGACTGTGCACAGTGGCGTGACTTAAGTCACGCAACACTTTAACACTTGTGTTACTTAAGTCACGCAACCTTTACCACTTGTGCAAGTTAACTTGCGCACCTAGCCCTATTGCCTACGAAAACCAGACAAACCAAACACAAAAACCAGCAAAATAAGATGAGTTTTGATGATACAATACCTGATATTTGGTGCTTTATGACGATTTGCAATGATTTGGGATGAGGATTTTGACCCAAAAAATCGTACTTTTTTTATTTTTGAAGGTGGAGGGAAAGAAAATGGTGCTTGGAGTCTGGACTGATGAGTTTTGTACGAAAACAGTAACACTGCGTCACTTAACTTGCGCTGCGTGAGTTAAGGTGCGCAACGTTACTTAAGGTGCGCATGTAAATTTAGAATGGTTGCAGGGCGCGAACAAAATGTGCAGGGTGGAGAGCAGGATTCAGATATAGTTGAAATATCATGTTATTAATTTATTTTTTTAGATTCATTTTCATGCATGGTGTAAAACTTTTTTATACATGCATTAAATCAAATAACACCAAATGTATATGTTTAGAGATATTTTAGAAATTAATCTAAAAAAGTGACATTGTGATTTGACTGAATGTATAAAACGGTTTTACACTCTTCGTGTATATAAATTAATTCCAATTAGGCATCAAAATAACATGTAAATGGTTAATAACTAAGAAATGGTGGAAACATCTAAGTCTGTCTTTGGAGGTATCAATCTACAAATGAAAGCACCATAATTTTTGTCTTTCAACATGACAAATTATGCCTTGAATATCCCGATTAATTTACAAGATAGATGCTACATGCATATATATTATAACAATAAGAATTTTTCTATAGAAAGATATATTAGGCCCCAGTTATTCTATTCTAGGTTTATAAGCTAAAGTTGCTGCTATTTTTGTTGGTAATGACTGGTAAAAAGATGATAGCATTATCCTTCATATAAAAGTGCAAGTAATTACCAGATGAAACAGTGAAGATCTATCAAATTAATCAGAAATCAGAAATTAACATGGTATTTAGATGTGATCCAATGACCCTCCTTTTATTTTTCAATTTATACATTCTGTTAGATGATTATATACTTTATTTTATTCATGATAGAAAAGAAAATGATTATATACATTCTTCACTATGCATTCTGTTATAGTATGATTTATGATTTTATTCTAACATTAAACCATGTCTTGTAGGCTATTGAAGTGGGGAATGGTAAATGGCATGGTTCAGTTTATGGTATAATTTGTGCACCTATTGACAAAGTTTGGAACATAGTCTCACAAACTAAGAAACTTCCTCAATGGATGCCAATGGTAGAAAGATGCACTACCTTAGCTGGAAATGAAGATGAACCAGGTTGTGTTAGGCTAGTTTCTGGTTTCATGTTTCCTCAACAAGATGGAGAAAGATCATGGATCAAAGAGAGGTTGATTTCAAAGGATTTTTCATCACATAGCTATGTTTATAGAATGGAAGCAAGTAATGTTGGTTTGGATGGCTCTGTAAATACACTAAAACTTGTTGACTATGGTGATGATTCAGCTCTTATTCATTGGTCTTTTGAGATTAATCCTCTAGAAGATGTATCTGAGAATAGCTTAGTGGATTATCTTGGATTTCTTTATAAATCTTGCATTAATAAGATTGAGGGTGCTATAGTAGCTGCTTCAACAAATGTTTCATCACCACAGTGAATATCATTTTATTCAAACCATAAGCTTCTTTCCAATTCATATATACATGTAAAGTGGAGTCTTTGTTATGTATATAATCTGGAGTTATAATGTGAATGATGAATAATAATTGTCTTGTGATTGTAATTTGTATGTTACTAATCACAAGAGAGAACGAATAGTCATTGTTGAGTATGGAACACGGTACTTATAAGTGTGCAGGTCGCTCGTGGGGCGAAGCTCCTGCAATACGTTTAAGATGTAATGTTATAATATGGATAGTAGATTTGTAGTATTACATGTTGTACAATGTAAACCCTAATCTTTACTGATATAAAGGAAGCGGCTATGCATTCAGAGATGTAGACACAATTGAAAGAACTTCATTACCAAACAACGTGTGTTCATTGTTTGCGTTTTTCGTATCTTTATTCTTTTGAACCGGATTGCTGTTCTAACAGTCATCCAATTAATTGGTGAGTAAAATTGCTTTGACTATATGTGGTAAATATTATTACATCTTCTTCCACTGTGAATTTTTCTCTGTCCTTTTCTTATGTGGTTGCACTTGATTTTCTAGCATATCTATGGGCAAGTGGCTATGCAATGAGTTTTGTTTTTAACATCAACAAAAGAGGTGGCATCACTTTCAACCATATTTTTTTGGTTCATAATTCAATTCCATACAAGAAAACAGTTAAAAAACCTTAATCATTACCAAATTATGACTTAATAAACTTATTTAGCAATGCAAAAAATGTGAGTTTTGATCTTGTCCAAATAAGGTGAGTATAGTGAAGTACAAAGGCAGCAAGGTGTGACAAAGAATAAGAAAAATCAAATTGAAAAAGATAACCTATTTGAATCATTTTGGTGTGTTTTGATGGTACAACATATTTAATAAAACAGGATTTAGACAGGTAAGTCTATCTCATAGCGGTGTATATTTGAAGAGTAACACTTAAAAATTAAAATATAAACATACAAGGGAAATGGTGGTCAAGAAAAATGGTAATTCAAATGAGAAAAACAAGCATTTGTAGCTGAGCAGTATTTTTCATATCACCGAAAAAAAAAATTGTCTGATGAAAATAGCAGCAATGGTTTACATCAAACAGAAAAGATAAAGACAACATTGTGTAGCATGCAAGAAATGGTATAATTTTCCAAATTGTGCATTTTTTAGTAGTCACCTACCATGTGTAAAAGGACACAACCTCACAAATTATTCCATTATATATAATGTTAATGTGCTTGGTCATACTTAAGTATTGATCAAACCATAGAGGAGATTCATAAGTGTAAGGGAAAGATTGAATTGACAAAGAAAAATTTTAATTGCTTAAGAGAATGGAGCCACGTTTTCTAGCAATTTTTTTGGTAGCTCTTTCATCTCCACTCTTTGTTCAGTCCTTGGTGCGTCATTACAATTTTAGTGTAAGTACACTTCTTATGCTCAATTTTTCAGGTTCATTAAAAATGTGACAATAATTAGTAAGAAAAAAGGTTGGCATAAAAGCATTATCAAAATAGTGCTTCCTATGCTACTGATAAAATAAGATCATAATTTTTGACATATAACATTTACTAGGTATTTGTATGATTTTTATTTTATTAAAAATAATGTCACCCTTCACCAGCTATATTTAAAAAAAAAAAAAAAAAAACTAAACATTTCTTGATGGTCAATGTGTACAGGTGGTAATGAAGAATGAAACAAAGCTTTGCTCAACAAAATCTTTTGTCTCGGTCAATGGAAAATTCCCAGGGCCAACTTTGTATGCAAGAGAGGATGACACTGTAATAGTAACGGTCACTAACTATGTTGAACACAATGTTACAATCCACTAGTGAGAATTTCTTCTTCTTAACTTGGACTATGTAGCACCGACACTTCTGATTGAAGGTGTGTCTCGTGTCCAACATGACACCGACCCACGTAGTTACATGAAATTATTCGATAGATTTTGTCAGATTATTATAGATGTCAACGTGTCAGTGTCGTGTCTGATATATGTGTGCGAACTTCATAGATTTTGACTTGATTAATAATATTTGGACTTAATGACAGGCATGGAATCAAACAACTTAGGACTTGTTGGTCTGATGAGCCAGCATATGTCACACAATGCCCTATTCAGACAGGACAAAGCTTTGTTTACAACTTTACCATTACAGGTCAAAGAGGCACACTTCTATGGCATGCACATATCACTTGGCTAAGGGCTACAATGCATGGTGCTATTGTCATTTTGCCTAAAAGAGGCACTCCTTATCCATTTCCTAAACCTGACAAAGAAAAGATAATCATTCTAGGCAAGTTTTACAATTATCAAAATAGTATTTATTTCTTAAACCATAGAAATTAGAAGTTGTGATTTATGTTTATTTGTGTTAACCTTGATTTGTATGAGTTATAGGTGAATGGTGGAAATCAGATGTTGAAGCTGACTAAGTCCAGGCCAAACCACAAATGTTCTTCTAACTGCAAACCAACCTATTGGCAAATACTTAATAGCAATAACACCTTTCATGGATGCACCTATTGGCTTTGACAATCTTTCTTCGATTGCTACGCTTCGTTACAAAGGAATACCACCTTATACTAAAACAATTTTAACAAACATTCCTCCACTTAATGCAACTCCAATAACAAAAACTTTCACTGATTCTCTTAGAAGCCTTAATTCTAAGACCTACCCTACAAGAGTTTCACTAACCATTGATCACTCTCTTTTATTTGCAATAACTGTTGGACTTAATCCATGTGATACATGCATAACTGATAACAAGCTTGTGTCTGCTATAAACAATATCACATTTTTAATGCCTACTGTATCACTTCTTCAAGCAAATTACTATAATATCAAAGGTGTTTTCACTGATGATTTTCCTTCTAAACCACCTATGGTTTTCGATTATACCGGCACGGATCAGCCGGCTAATCTTCACACTGATAATGGTACAAAGGTTTATAGATTGAATTTTAATTCAAGTGTTCAAATTGTTCTTCAAGGCACTGCAATGATAGCACCAGAAAATCATCCATTTCATTTGCATGGGTTCAATTTCTTTGTTGTTGGACAAGGATTAGGGAATTTTGATCCTGAAAAGGATCCTTTAAGGTTTAATCTTGTTGACCCTATTGAAAGAAACACATTGTCAGTGCCAAATAATGGATGGATTGCAATCAGATTCAGGGCAGATAACCCAGGTAGCAAAAAAAATCACTTTTTTTTTCTTTCTAACTTTTAAATTTTGATTTTTTTTACCTTCATTTTTTGTTCTGTTTGGGTAAACAACTTAATTAAGCACTTATAACACAAGCATTTAACATATAAGTACTTATATATAAGCACTTCTTATATATAAGCAATAAGCCATTCTGGAGAACTTATGAAATAAGCTGCAAACAACTTATGAACATGTAATAAGCTAATTTTGTAAGTTTTTCCAACTGTTTCAAAAATGTTTATATGAGTCGATAATAAGTTATCCGAAACATCATAAATTCTTCCAAACTCAAAGCTATGCTAAGTTAATAAAACATAAAATAGGTTACTAAATGTGGCAATGATATTATGCTATCCAAATAGTAAATCTTATGCTTTGATAACATCATCATATTATTTTCAAAAGAATTTTGTTAAAGTTTTCTTTTTTAAGAAATCAAAATGAAATTATATACCACACCAAGCCGTAGTTCCCAAGCACAAGGTGTGCCTAAGATACCACTAAAAGTTATGAGAGTTCAAGAATTTTGTTAAAGATTGGAACGTGGTATAAGCATAGTTTACACTACTATATGATTGTATATGCATTAAAGTCACATTTTGTAATCAACGTTTACTTTAGGGAAATGTTAATCGGTGCCCCGAAGGCACTGGTTAAGGAAACAAATATAGTAATATCGTGTTGGAACCTGTACAATCAACTCATTAAAAGTTTAAAAAGTATTACTTTTAATTTTGGCTTAATTGCACTTTTGGATCCCCTATCTTTCCAAAAGTTGCGGTTATGGACCCCTAACTAATTTAAATACAAAACAACCCCCTATGTTTTGATTTTTTGACAGTTTTGTACCCACAGTCCATTGTTGACTCGGTCAACGCTGACGTGGCACCCTAAGTGAGGTGCCACGTGTCAAATTTTTTATTTTTTTTTTTGCCTTGAGGGGCCATTTTGATTGTGGAATATCTAAGCCTTCGATGAAGTCTCTTATGCTCTCTTTGGTAATTGCTTTTCCTCTTGTTAGCTCTTTTAACTTCTCATAAGGCTCGGTATCTCCGCATAACCTAAATAAAGAATTTGCATACTGTATTATTATTGCAGGATTTTGAAAGGTTAATAGCAACAAGCAACAACAAAAGGTAGGGCTGTTAAAAAAACCATTTAGTTCGTGAACTATCCGACACAGCTGGGTTCCCTTCGGTTCGGTTATTGTTTTTTTTAGAGTTATAATATTCAATATGGTTCAGTTTTTGGTTTTTCTTCAACTGTTTTAATTATCAGTTAAGAATAGCAATTTTGTACAGTTTGTTTCACAAAGAATCAGCTCGGTTCAAAAAAGTACAGTTTGGTTCTTTTGTAAAGGTAGTTCTGGTTCAATTCGAAACCACGAAACAGGTGCACTTAACCTTTATACCATTTCGGTTCACGACAAACCATTAACGGTTTGGTTTACTTTTACTTTTACCAAACTAATACAATGATCTGATTTCCTTTGTGAAGTGAACCATGAAAAGTCCAAAATGAAGTATGCATCAAAGAAAAGCACACTAATTTGAACACATTCCATCCTAAAACATCAGTATTATTTTATGACAATTTGGTTTGAATTTTGTTTGCATCAGCAGCTCACACACAATTAGACTATCACCTACACTAGATTATGATAAAAGGTCCATACACTAGAATGGCTTAGGTAACTCTTTCACACACACACTTTCAGAAGATGTAATTGTAAAAGGATTTCATTAACATACAATGTCAGAGTAAAGATTTTTTACACGACGATAGCAGATCAATAAAAATATTTGATTTTAATTATAACTACTTCTAAAATCACACATATGAAGAATAGAAGAATCTTGAATCTCAGGATCAATAATCAACAATTGCCGCATCCGTCAATCAACAATTACTTAAAATTGAAAACTGTGTTTGTTTTAGCAATTAGGATGAAAAAAATCGTTGAAAACAAAAATAAGAGAGAGATCAAGTAAACTTATTTGAATAGTGTTGAATAATTTAGCCATCGACACTGGTTCCAATAATATCTTTTGAAAGTAAGTAATATGAAACATTCAAAATAATAAATCATCACATAAACCTGAGATTACAGAACAAATCAAATTTATCTTAGAGATCACTGGAGATGTAACCAAGAATAGAAAATTGGAAGAGGAAATGGTTTTCTTGTTTGATGTGGGTGTATCTATTTTATCTGCTTGGAGTGTGCTGCTTATATCATTTTTATAGGCACAAGCAGGTGACAAAAGTAAAGGAAGGTTTAGAAATTGGGAACTTCTACCGTACACTCACTTACCTCACAAAATGAAGTGTACCGGTACTCCGTGTGTTTTCCATATACAATTCAGCTTTTGAATGAGTCACTCAAAGCATAAATATAGGGCAAGACATATTCTAATATTTTATGAAAAATTCAGCTTTTGAAAGAGTCACTTGCATAAAAACCGTTTATGAGGTGAAAAAAATAAGGCAAGGTCAGTAAATTTTGGGAAACTTCATTTTTGGATGGCGTTAATTTTTTATTAACATTTGAAATAAAATAACTCTAAAATCACGACATTAAGATCATAGTAAAAACAGAACTTTGTGCTATAATTCCAGATATAATATTTCATTTTTTTCGGCCTATAATTCATAATAGATTATTTTGTCTAAAGAATGAAGCACAGGTTTTTGTCATCCCAATTGTCAAGAATGTAGTTGTAGTTATTCCACCATGAACAAATAAAAGTGAAAGAAGAGTTAATAGTTGTAGCTTGTAGTGCAAGTCACTTAATGTAGTACATTTCTCATATAGTACGTAGTACAAGTTAGTTAAGAGTACATGATCAAATGTATATATATATCAGTTGCAAACTCTCTATTCAATTAATGAGAAATTCTTCACTTTTGTTTACATCTTAAAAAAACTAATCATGTGGACCAATCATTTTTCAAAAATGATTTTTTAATAATTCTTTAAAAAAATATTCTTTAAAAGCTTTATTTTATTTTTTTATAATTATTCTCAAACAAAATAATAATATCATTGATAGTTTTTTCTTCAAATTTTAGATAGGTTGATTGAATAATGCATATAATTTATATATTCTTGTAAAATTTAAATCATAAATTATGAAGGACTGATGGACAGAAATAGAAAAAGGAAGAGACGAATTTGAATTAAAAAAAGTTAACTTTTCATTGAATTGAAGAAACATAAAATTACAATGTCGATTGAACTCCAAAAAAAAACAAATTACATTGGCAAAATAATTGAAATATGCCATCAAATAAAATTTCCCTAAAAATCCTTCCAACGGTAAAGTTGTTGTTGCTCTTCACCTATGCTTCCACCAACTCATACCTCGGCCGTCTCCTTTTGAAATGTCGATCATCGTCTCTGTCTTCGTTTTTTCTCACTTCGTAATAACAGTTTGATGTTGACGGTGGTCGTTTCCTTGAACGTGGTGGCTCTTCTTGCATAGGTCGATGATGCGAAGACGGGTTTGACTTCTGCAAAAACCCATTTGGCACATTTGTTATTCTGACCCATCATGAACAATAATATATATACCTCTGGCAAAAATAGGAATATTTAATATATTCTAAAAGCAACTTTAAAATCATCAATTTAGATAGTTTATTGTACATGACTAGTTTTTACAATTTGTACCATGTGTTTTTATTATACTTTTCAGCACAAAATCGCTTGTTTCTTGCCAAAAACTCATTATTAGTATCATTTTGACTTTTAAAATATTATACAATGTTTAAAATAACTCATTTAGAAATTATAGTAGACCTTGTACCAAAAAAAGAAAAGAAATTATCGTAGACCAAATGATTTTTTTTTTTTTTTTTACAAAATAGTAGACCAAATCATTAATTAATCGCATTATTGTCACAACAAAAAAAAACTCATAGGTTGTTACATTTGGTTTACTTAGTTTATTTTTTTGGTCGAAAGTTTACTTAGTTTAACCGTTAACAAATGATAGGTGTTGTACCAAAAAAAAATGATAGGTTTTCAGCGTGTTTAACCGTTAACAAGTTTACTTAGATTTAAAAAATACAAAGACAAACCATGATCTTCGATGAATCAATTAAAACTTTTAACGGTTAACCCAATTACAATACAAAGACAAAATGCTTCAAATCATGTCCATAAACCATGGTTTGAATAAATGGCCACGAGAGAGATTTTGAAACGGCGAATCAAGATTTTATAACAGCACTACACCGTTATCATATGCAGCAATGCAGTTATCCAATATTTCATCATGAACGTTTTCTTTTACCCACGCCGTTGCCGTTGACCATAAAATAGGTGAGACACGCCGGAATCGCTCCCTCAACCATTTCGGAAACAACCACACAATATAACTTGATAGATAAATACTATAATCAATAAATGAAGCCAAAAGAAATAACTTCCAAAGACTACTATAATTAAATACAAAAAAATAACAAATGGGATTATCTACTATAATGATGTTCTTTTGCATGCTTGAGGTTTCTGGACAAACGTTAGGTAGAAAACCCACAGAAAATAATAAACGCATAAAATTCCACATAGAGAGCTGAAAATTAAGACAATAGAAAGTGCATACTGTTTTTGGTTTCAACGAAGAAACATCTCCAACATTGCTCACATCTCTACCAAATTCTCGATCTTTGGATAAGTCCCTGTTCCATGTAGGAATTAAACTCATTAAAAGCAATAAGACAATAATAAACTCGGATGAGTCTCAAGCACTGCATAGTTCCACATGCAAAAAGAATAATGATAACATCTATCATCCTTTTACAATATGTTACTCTGTCAACCATAAAAGTTCGAAACTATATTCAATAGGTAAGTAGTTAATGATATGAAAAAATGTCTGTGTAAAGCAGTGCTTTGCAATTATTTTATGAAAATCCGCAACATATTCTGCTTTATCAAACAAGATTTGCTGTAGAATAATTTCCACACAAAATCCCAAAACACCACTGCCGGGAAACAAAAAGTAGGAGAATCGTACAAAAAGGAAAGGATGCAAAAGGCAGATGTTGCTATTTTACAGCGGTGCAAATATTTGACTTGCAAGCAAGTTAAAACTCTATCAAACTTCTTAAACATGCATATAAGAACAAACATGCAATAGCAGGGGGAAAGGCTGACGTCATACCTATGAGGTGGATGAACAGGCATCACATAACCTTGCATGCCAAATGGGTCTTGAGGCGGACCACCTGCAAATGACATGTCAAAGGGGCCTATACCATAACCCATCATTGGAGCAGCATATGGTCCCATAAATCCATCCATACAAGGTTGCATGCCATTCCAGTATGAATTGTAGCTAAAAGGCAGTAGGCCTATCGGTGTCATCATATAGTTCTCACCCCCAAGGTCAAGTGGGGCATTCCATTGTAAATCTACATGATAAATAAAGATTGTTCAATGTTATTACTCGACTAAAAACCAATGTATTACGTGGTTCACTAAATGTTCCAGCACTATGTAAGGCAGAACTAGAAAAAACAGCAGATTTACCATTTGCAGGCATACAGACTTTCTTCTTTTTCTTCTTCTTTCCTGCAAAGTTAATAAATAAAATGACAATGCCCTCAACAGAAAATGCACAAAGAACGCATAGTTATATACACATTCTACATTACCTCCGTCGGTGGGGACCAACTTTTCTTGCACTTCTTCCTCAACCAGCTCAGCACTCCCTTGGGAGACTGGTTCCTTCACATTCATAGACTCATGAGTAGCTTCAGATACAACTGCAGCTCTAGGGATCTTTACTTGCTCTGATACCTGCTGTGTAGCAGAGACCTCCTTTTTCTCAGCAGCTATTTCCTGTATATTTGGTTCTCCCTTGGAGGTAGCAGATGAAGTTGGAGATGGTATCTTGGGTTGTGGGCAACGAGAAGACTCCATATCTGGAAAATAAAATCAAACCAAAAAAAAAAATTATCTTGATAAACCTATAGCCAATAATAGTGCAATTAAGATCCAAATCATGATTGTTTCAATCACCTTGAACTTGAGAAGTGCTCCCCGCATTTTCAGTACTGCTATTGCCAGACTCCAATATGCGATTGATGGCATCTCTAAGCGTCTTATTTGGTATAAGATCATCTGCAAGAATATTTGTTGCAAGACATACGCATGCAGACTTGGACATAATATAGTCCCTAATACCTGAAAAGATTTTTAAAAATGATTCAGTATAAAATAAAAATTATATACAATATATATAGTTCGGGAAAAAGTTGCCGAGAAGCAAAACATCTAAAATGTTCAATACTTGCATAATGAAAAAGATAAACTTTAAAGACGCTAGTATAATACTCAAATTCTGAAATATTTATTATAGAAGCATAAAAACTTACATTTATCACAGAAGCTTTTAAAACAACACTTGCTTGTCAATACAGCATCTTTCATGACATTATTGCACACGGGGCAGTGGAGCTCAGGTGGTAGATCACGAACTGAACGTGTGGATGACAACCCTTCCATTTCTTTATTGAACGCATCCCTGTTTGCAAGGAAAACATGAAACTCAATTTCATGTCATCATATAACAGAACAGACAAGAATCAAGATGTACTCACTCATTTGGCTTCAAAACAGCTACTGAACCATTTTGTAGAGCATAGGAACCTTGTGGATTTACCATCAGCATAGATCTAGGAATACCAGTAGGTTGCCTGAGTTTTTTGATGTCAAAAGTTGCATCACCATTTGTAGGGCAATGCTGAATGAAATGTCCTTAACAAATGTAACAAGAGACAAGTTAGCCAAATTAACTGACACAGGTAACCAGCATTCTATAAACAAAACGGGTTATAAAGTTGAGAAATATGAGCATACCAGACACCTTGCATCTGTGACATACATAGCCTTCTGGAGGTGTTTTCCGCTCCAACCCTGCAAGACCCCAGCAAATATATAGGCATCAGTCTATTAACTGTTAATATTTGCATTCAAAAAAGCAAATCATCCATAAATGTATAATATATAGAGATGGAGATAGAGAAATAGAATCACCAAAACCACGTCCACCCCCAATCCTTCCACCACCCATGCCCCTTCGAAAACCTCTACCAGCGCCAAAGTATGAACCTTGTCTGCATACAGGAAAAAGAAGGTGTCAACCTAAAACATGAAAAAGCCTAGAACTCAAAGGCTTTAATGGAAAGAAAATCATATTTGACGTGTGGAATTCAATCTTCGTTGGGAATGAGGTTTTCTTAGATGACTATAATTGGATTTGATAAAATAAAGGAAATCAGAGTAGAATGTCATTAGTTACCATTGTTTGGATAAAACTCATTTTGTTGCATCAAATGCCTCTTATCCCTCCACAGGAAAAAAATAAGTATATTCATAAAATAAATATGGTTTGTAACTCCATTTGAAGGGCGAAATGGAATGAGTCAAATGCGATAGAATGAATTTATAATGATTACATTTAGTTAACATCTCCATGGCATTATAAAACATCCAAACATATTTTATAGTAATTTTATCCCATCCCATCGTTTTGCCTTCATCCATTTCACCCATATTAGATATCCACACATAGCATTAGTTTGGTAAGAAGACAATAATTTGAATTTGAATCTTTTTCTTTATGCATCTATTGATTATACTTGTAATTCATTCTATGCACCAAACAAAACACCAGGAAAAGGAGGATAATCTACTCACTGTTGCCAATCCAGTGCAGGAGTATCAACCAAGGCCTTAATCTTACTGTCTTCGTCAGCTTTGTTAGTGAGAGGAGCATCTGGAATCATGGTGCTTGATTGAACAGGCAGTTGATCAGGTATTGAATATACATCATTGCCAAATTCATGCCAATCCAAATTTTCAGGCTGTTCAATGGTCCAAAATTATCAATTTATTAGGAAATGAATATGACTTGTTTATAAAAAAAAATGAAATGAAAAAAGACCTACATATTGCATGGAAGATGTATAATCTGCCGGTAAGGTACTGTTCTTAGGTTCAGTTTCCACAACCTTATTTTCAACTCCTTGTCTGCAAATAGCAAAATACAGTTGCAACTCAAGAACACACAACACACTTTATTTCATAAATGAACAATGCAGTTTCTAATTTTGCCAAAGTATGAAAAATTGATGACTGCCTATTTAGACAAAGTTACATACACAATGCATGATCATTGGTAAAGAAATCAAACAAGAGTAATGAGATTAAAGGTTTCAGAAAGTACTTTTGTTCAATAACAATTGGTACACGTGGCAGTCCTGGAACCCGTCGAATTAACACTGACGTATTTTTAGAAATCAACATTTCTTCATCGAGATATTCTGAAATTCCAAAAGATAAGTCAACTATAAAACATTGTAAATGTGCTATTTCATTAAGCCTAATATAACCAATATGATACTACAAATTTTGCAGCAAAGTTAGGTGCTTCTAATACACAACTACATTGCAGCTTAACTACATCTTCCCAGGTCAATTTTTATGCCTTAATTGTAAGTGTTTTCTTTTTGTTTCTATTATAAGTGAACTCAAATTAAACTTGTTTCAGTTAATGATAGATAGGACTACTAAAAACTTGTACTTGGCACAAGAAAGAGTGCAACTTTATAGTCTAAAGTGTAGTTATTGAAAAAGAGAATACTAGTACACCCCTTCAACAAAAGAACACCCAGAACATCTATAGCACAGACACCTCTAATCAAAGGTGACAGTGTCTACTACACTATCTGACACGGATTATATTCGGTTAATTCATTTCCTCAAAAAGTATTGATCTGTGTCCGGTGTCGTGCTTCACAACTTAAAACTCAGTTTACAATCAAGCATCAGATATAAACCCTAATCGAGATTATTAACTTTTCAAACAACTAATGCTGTCGAGGTATGACTGTCGTGTTCGTGTGCCCATGTGGTTCATAACTTGAAACTCAGTTTACAAATTAACTTTCTACCGGTGACGAGGTGTAACTGTCCGTGTGCCCATGTCAGTGATTCATAACTTAAAACTCATTTTACAAATTAAGAATCAAATATAAACCCTAATCAAGAAAATCAATAAATCCTAGTATACAACCGTAAGGATGAAAACAGTTAAATTAAAAACGATCGAGATTAAGAACCGACCTTCATTGGTCTGAGCGTTAGTAACCAGAAGGTCAAAATCAGTACCCCTTCCAAAACGCTTGGATACAAATATACTTTGTTTCAATGTACCAACAGATATGAAAGGACCATCCATAGGAATTGAATAATAATCTTTTGCACTCTTAAATTTATAATACACCGCCATGGTAAATTACTCTATTGAATTAACACAAAAAAACAATAATCAATAAATCTCTTCAAAATTGAACAAAATTACAACAATACTAATTAAATAATAGTGAAAATCAAAACAAAATCAAACAGTACAATATATCAAATATCTTTCTCTCTACTTTTTTTTTCCTATCTAGGTCACGATCGAATAAATCGAACCACCATAACAATGAAAATAAATCTAAATTTCTTCAAGAACGATAAGAAACGGAGTCTTGAATGATCTTGAGAGCATCAACAAAAATGGAATCCAAATCCAGCGAAGCGAAACCCTACCGAATTAGAAACCACGAGAAGCAACAGGAACGGTTAGGGTTTGGTGATGAAATCGAATCTTGGTGCCTTCGATGACGGAATCGGAGAAAACCCCTTTGATCGACAACGGAAGCTTGAAAAGTGAATCGCGAATAATCGCTTTTTCTTCTTTCTTGTGGCGATAGCTTTATTATCAGAAGCGATTATATGAACAATCGCAAAGATGTGTCGTTACTCGTTAAAGAGAATGAGAATGGTTTGTGTGGGTAGGATGGGATATATATGCGAATTACGGGTGGAAAAAGTGCCGGGTTCGCGCCCATAAGCACCACCCAGCCCAATTTCAAAGTGAGTTGTATATTTGTGTTGGTGTGGGAATTAAAAAGGTGGAGGGTGTGGGAATTAACTACTACAACTTTTTTCAAAATATTTGACAAACCCAAATCATAATCATCAAATTATAAATAAATAATTATTAAATTATCAATAAATAGATAAAAAAAATTTAGGACATTGAAATATGACTGGTGCTAGTCACACCCCAAAAAAACAAGTTACACCCCAGAATGACTAATATACCCTTGAATTGAACATAAGTAAACTTAATTTACATTAACCTAGATTGAACGTAAGTAAACTGAATTTACATTAACCTAGATTGAACATAAGTAAACTTAATTTACATTAACTTAGATTGAACGTAACTAAACTGAATTTACACTAACTTCTTATATACATACACGTAAGTAAACTGAATTTACACTAACCTATATTGAACTTAAGTAAACAGAATTTACATTAACTAGATTGAACAGTAAACTAAATTTACATTAACCTAAATTGAACATAAGTAAACTTAATTTACTTTGAACATAAGTAAACTAAATTTACATTAACCTAAATTGAACATAAGTAAACTTAATTTACATTAACCTGAATTTACATTAACCTAGATTGAACATAAATAAACTTAATTTACATTAATCTAGATTGAACGTAAGTAAACTGAATTTACACTAACCTCTTATATACATACACGTAAGTAAACTGAATTTATACTAACCTAGATTGAACGTAAGTAAACTGAATTTACATTAACCTAGATTGAACATAAGTAAACTAAATTTACATTAACCTAAATTGAACATAAGTAAACTTAATTTACATTGAACATAAGTAAACTAAATTTAAATTAACCTAAATTGAACATAAGTAAACTTAATTTACATTAACCTAGATTGAACATAAGTAAACTGAATTTACACTAACCTAAATTGAACATATCTTATACCAAAACAAACAATAATAAACAAATAGAAACTCATCGAAAATGAAATTCATGAAATTCACTAACCTTTATGAATATAGTACAGATCAATAACAAAGATGTTGATTCAGATATTGGTTGCACATCTATGGTGATTTGTGGATGAAAGGGGGTAAGGGTTCAGAATGATCATAAAAATGGGTTTTTAAAAATTTACATGAAGAGAGCAATTTTGGTATTATTGTAAAATTTTAAATAAATTTGGGTGTAACTTATTTTTTTTTGGGGTGTGACTAGCACCAATTGGTTTTACACAAGAAAAAAAATTGCGACTAAGGACAAATTAATTACGAATTTTTAAAGCGCCAAAAACTCAAAGAATAAAACAACATAAATCTCGATCTAAAAATCAAATTTTGAGATAATTATTTGTAGAGAGAGATATATAAAAATACATAAAAAGGATTGCATTTCAAAGACTTTTTAATTTATTTTTATTTTTTAACCAATACATGCAAAATTGCAATTTTGTTCCGAATAAAGCGTATACTCATGATTCAAATCACTACAAGAAAAACTGTTATTTGCCGGAGACATATGTGAGGGGCATCAATCCCTAGGAAATTTGTCAGGGGGTAGAGACACGGGTACGCCTGAGAAAATATATTTTAAGAGATTTGGGTATGACAAGGGTTAAGACGAGGGTTAACCCTTGGAAAACATACTTGAACCTCTGAGAAATTTGAGGCAGAAAACCTCCCTCCATTTCAAATTTGTTTGAAACTGAGTGATGTAACACAACACATGGGTTGTCAGTGTTTTGCCAGGGCCTAAACCAGGGATTGCCCTCGGCAAATGGAGAGAGAATCTTTGCACCCATGAAAATGAAGAGATATTTGTTTGGTTGTTAAGTACTTGATTAGAAGCAACAGGCGGGGGTTTGTCCTAAAACTATTGTCACAAATCAAGACACTGCTATCAAAATGCAATGGCAAGGGTGTTTCCATAGGTTAATTAACATTACTGTATGTTACATTGAGAAGAAAAAAAAATATTGGAATTGAATCTCCAAATGTAGCATTCTCAAAGCAGCCACAAAAACCCTATAAAACGATGCTCACGGTAACACTGACTAAAGTAACACTCTCCATAGCGGTTTCAACTTAGGCTCTTCATCGGAGAAAACGGATCCAACGCATCTACTATCAACAAAGTAAAGAAGAAATTTTGTAGATGATAAAAAAGTCACTAAATCAACATTATAGGAAGAAAGGGTGATGCCAACAACAACAATAACAGCTCTTAGAGGCAGAGATTGCAAAAATTCCAAATCGTTACTTTTTGATTCTCTCCTTACTGAAGATGACTTTCTGAACCCAATGAAGGTTTGTATTGCTTCTGTCCTACTTTAATTCTTTGACTATATTTGTAATTGTTACTTAATTGTTTGTTTATTATTTTTAAGATATTCTTTGTAATTTATGGAGCAAGTGGATAACATCTTTGCTTAGTATCTCAAGCAGTATGGATATCAGGGACTTAAACTCTGTGGTGATAATGGGCATGAAGAAAAATTCCAACTTTACTTCCTTAATGATGAAAATTTGACCACACAGTTTGGTACAACCCGGTATCGTTTCTGCAAAACAAATAATTTTAGGATTGGCCAAACAATACGCTTCAAATTGATAATTTCAGATAATACAAAATGTCCTGTGTACAAAGTCAATCCTTCAGCTTCATCTTCTACTCCATCTTTTTAATGATCAAACCTTCTGTCAAAAATTCAGTTCAACTGCTGCTGCCATCTCAAATACTACAATCGATTCACCATCTCATGTTTTTTTTTTTTTTCCTTCATTAACTACTATCTTCATGATCTATCATTTACTATCTGTAACACAAGTACATTTTCATTTACCTAAACTATATTTATTTATCAATGCTAAGTTAATTTCAATGTTATGTCGTGTTATAACTTTTAGAAAATATTACGCAACTTTAAGGTAACATAAAACATACTCCCTCGTATTTAAATATAAGCAAATTTTACTTTTTAGGTTCATTCAATTAATGATGTATGTAGTCTATATTATGAACCATACACATCATTAATTGGATGAACCTAAAAAGTAAAATTTGTTTATATTTAAAAACAGAGGGAGTAATATAAATTAGAATATCTCCATCACCATTCAAACTATAACATCATTTAAATATCACATACATAATTGAAGATATCTTGAATTTTGACTTATGTTAAACATCATTCTATAGGATAAACATACAGCCTTCTTGTAGGGATTTCAAAATTAAACAAAATATTTGTACCACTGTGAATTTTTCTCTATCCTTTTCTTATGTGGTCGTGCTTAATTTTCTAGCATATCTATGCGCAAGTGGCTATGCAAATGCAATGAGTTTTGTTTTTAACATCAACAAAAGAGGTGGCATCACTTTCAATCATATTTTTTTGTTCATAATTCAAATCAATACAAAAAAACAGTTAAAAAACCTTAACTAAGTCTTCATTACCAAATTATGAAACTATTATGACTTAATAAACTTATTTAGCAATGAAAAAAATGTGAGTTTTGATCTTGTCCTAATAAGGTGAGTATAGTGAAGTACAAAGGCAGCAAGTTGTGACAAGGAATAAGAAAAATCAAATTGAAAAAGATAACCCATTTGAATCATTTTGGTGTGTTTTGATGGTACAACATATTTAATAAAACAGGATTTGGACAGGTAAGTCTATCTCCTAGCAGTGTATATTTGAAGAGTAACACTTAAAAATTAAAATATAAACATACAAGGGAAATGGTGGTCAAGAAAAATGGTAATTCAAATGAGAAAAACAAGTATTTGTAGCTGAGCAGTATTTTTCATATCACTGAAAAAAAATTGTCTGATGAAAATAGCAGCAACGGTTTACATCAAAAGAAAAGATAAAGACAACATTGTGTAGCATGCAAGAAATGGTATAATTTTCCAAATTGTGCATTTTTTTAGTAGTCACCTACCATGTGTAAAAGGACACAGCATCACAAATTATTCCATTATATATAATGTTAATGTGCTTGGTCCATACTTAAGTATTGATCAAACTATAGAGGAGATTAATAAGTGTAAGGGAAGGATTGAATTGACAGAAAAAATTCAATTGCTTAAGAGAATGGAGCCACGTTTTCTAGCAATTTTTTTGGTAGCTCTTTCATTTCCACTCTTTGTTCAGTCCTTGGTGCGTCATTACAATTTTAGTGTAAGTACACTTCTTATGCTCAATTTTTCAGATTCATTTTAAGTGAAAAACGTGACATTAGTTAATAAGAGAAAAAGTTGGCATAAAAGCATTATCAAAATAATGCTTCCTAAATTCCTATGCTACTGATAAAATATGATCACAATTTCACAAATCACCACTGGCTATGCATTTGTAGGATTTTCTTAACAAAAAAATAGGGACAAATAAAGGTGAAGTGGTGACAAATAGTGAGTATTCAAATAAACAGTTTAATTAAGTACTTATTCTTAAATTATCTAGTAATGATTATTAAAATAAGCTAAAAATATCTTCACGAGATGTCGTAAATTATCTTACATGTATTCTAAAATTAACGTAGATACTTACGTGATGAGATAAGTCCGAATAAACTCTAAATAAGCTTTTGCAAAGACCTCACGATTATCCTAATGCCTCGTTAATGAAATATCACCTCGGTGGCATGAGTTTGACCTTTATAACCTCAGAGGACGGAGTTCAAACTTTCTCAGGGACGATTGAAAAATGACCCATAATGTCACTTTAATTTATTAATAATAATTTGCCCCTTCCCCATATATTTTTTTTTAAAATAGGGAAACTAAATATTTTTCATGATGGTCAATGTGTGCAGGTGGTACTGAAGAATGAAACAAAGCTTTGCTCAACAAAATCTTTTGTCTCAGTCAATGGAAAATTCCCAGGCCCAACTCTGTATGCAAGGGAAGATGACACTCTAATAGTAAGGGTCACTAACCTTGTTCAACACAATGTTACAATCCATTGGTGAGAATTTCTTCTTCTTAACTTCAAAAAATAATTGGAAGTGAATTATTTTGACCTATGTAGCACCGACACTTCTGATTGAAGGTGTGTCTAGTGTTCAACATGTGTCTCACACAACACTGACATATACATTTAATTATTTTATTATATCAAACTATTACAAGTGTTACTGTCGTGTCCGATGTCCATACAAGTGCTTCATAAATTTTGATTTGATCAAACAGTTTTTTGGGCTTATTGACAGGCATGGAATCAAACAACTTAGGACTTGTTGGTCTGATGGGCCGGCATATGTCACACAATGCCCTATTCAGACAGGACAAAGCTTTGTTTACAACTTTACCATTACAGGTCAAAGAGGCACACTTCTATGGCATGCACATATCACTTGGCTAAGGGCTACAATGCATGGTGCTATTGTCATTTTGCCTAAAAGAGGCACTCCTTATCCATTTCCTAAACCTGACAAAGAAAAGATAATCATTCTAGGCAAGTTTTACAATTACCAAAATAGTATTTATTTCTTAAACCATAGAAATTAGAAGTTGTGCTTTATGATCATTTGTGTTAACCTTGATTTGTATGAGTTACAGGTGAATGGTGGAAATCAGATGTTGAAGCTGTGGTTAATCAGGCCACAAGTTCTGGTATGCCACCAAATATATCAGATGCTCATACCATCAACGGTCATCCAGGACCGGTTCCCGGTTGCATTTCTCAGGGTATAATTTACTACTTACATAACTAGTTTCTTATAATCTCACTATTTCTATAGTAGCAGTTGCGGCCACTTGAGATCGCATAAACATCAAAATCATCGATGTTGCGGCTCAGATCACTGTCAATGACTTATATAAAACCTTTTTCGAAATATTGATCTTTATCAACTTGTGCAGGTTACACACTACATGTTGAAAGCGGCAAGACCTATCTCCTACGCATTATAAACGCAGCTTTAAACGACGAACTATTCTTCAAAATTGCAGGCCATAAACTAATAGTTGTTGAAGCAGATGCATCATACCTTAAACCTTTCGAAATCGACACAATATTTCTAAGTCCAGGCCAAACCACAAATGTTCTTCTAACTGCAAACCAACCTATTGGCAAATACTTAATAGCAATAACACCTTTCATGGATGCACCTATTGGCTTTGACAATCTTTCTTCGATTGCTACGCTTCGTTACAAAGGAATACCACCTTATACTAAAACAATTTTAACAAACATTCCTCCACTTAATGCAACTCCAATAACAAAAACTTTCACTGATTCTCTTAGAAGCCTTAATTCTAAGACCTACCCTACAAGAGTTTCACTAACCATTGATCACTCTCTTTTATTTGCAATAACTGTTGGACTTAATCCATGTGATACATGCATAACTGATAACAAGCTTGTGTCTGCTATAAACAATATCACATTTTTAATGCCTACTGTATCACTTCTTCAAGCAAATTACTATAATATCAAAGGTGTTTTCACTGATGATTTTCCTTCTAAACCACCTATGGTTTTCGATTATACCGGCACGGATCAGCCGGCTAATCTTCACACTGATAATGGTACAAAGGTTTATAGATTGAATTTTAATTCAAGTGTTCAAATTGTTCTTCAAGGCACTGCAATGATAGCACCAGAAAATCATCCATTTCATTTGCATGGGTTCAATTTCTTTGTTGTTGGACAAGGATTAGGGAATTTTGATCCTGAAAAGGATCCTTTAAGGTTTAATCTTGTTGACCCTATTGAAAGAAACACATTGTCAGTGCCAAATAATGGATGGATTGCAATCAGATTCAGGGCAGATAACCCAGGTAGCAAAAAAAATCACTTTTTTTTTCTTTCTAACTTTTAAATTTTGATTTTTTTTACCTTCATTTTTTGTTCTGTTTGGGTAAACAACTTAATTAAGCACTTATAACACAAGCATTTAACATATAAGTACTTATATATAAGCACTTCTTATATATAAGCAATAAGCCATTCTGGAGAACTTATGAAATAAGCTGCAAACAACTTATGAACATGTAATAAGCTAATTTTGTAAGTTTTTCCAACTGTTTCAAAAATGTTTATATGAGTCGATAATAAGTTATCCGAAACATCATAAATTCTTCCAAACTCAAAGCTATGCTAAGTTAATAAAACATAAAATAGGTTACTAAATGTGGCAATGATATTATGCCATCCAAATAGTAAATCTTATGCTTTGATAACATCATCATATTATTTTCAAAAGAATTTTGTTAAAGTTTTCTTTTTTAAGAAATCAAAATGAAATTATATACCACACCAAGCCGTAGTTCCCAAGCACAAGGTGTGCCTAAGATACCACTAAAAGTTATGAGAGTTGAAGAATTTTGTTAAAGATTGGAATTTGGTATAAGCATAGTTTACACTACTATATGATTGTATATGTATTAAAGTCACATTTTGTAATCAACGTTTACTTTAGGGAAATGTTAATCGGTGCCCCGAAGGCACTGGTTAAGGAAACAAATATAGTAATATCGTGTTGGAACCTGTACAATCAACTCATTAAAAGTTTAAAAAGTATTACTTTTAATTTTAAATTTTCATTTTTTGGGTTCCTTAACCAGTGTCCCGAGGGCACCCGTTAACAAGACATTTTACTTTATTAGGATATTTATATTATTTTGTTAAACTCTTGTATATTGTTTGTAAACATTGAAGGTGTTTGGTTCCTGCATTGTCATTTAGAAGTACACACCACATGGGGACTTAAAATGGCATTCATAGTAGACAATGGAAGAGGCCCCAGTGAATCCATACTTCCACCACCAAAAGATCTTCCAATATGCTAGAGTTTTGTGATGAAAAAGATTTTATATGTTTGTTATTTTGGAAACAAGGAGAGTGTAGAGTACACTAGAGAAATGATTTCAGGAGTGATGAAGAAACATCAAATTGTTTGTGGTAATTTGTATTTGTTTGAGGAATCAATAAAAAATTTGCTCCACATATGTAGCAATTTAAGTTCTTTTTTTTTTTATGGAGTGTAGCAATTTAAGTTTAGGATCAAATGTTTTGTCAAGAAAAAAAAAAATTAGGATCAAATGTGATTTTTGATGGAAAAAAAATTTAATGCTTCTGTTTTTTCATAATCTATTGTTTGTGCTTGTTAAAAGCTCGAATTGATTAGTTGATCATTTAGAATGCATTTTTCTTTCAAAAAAAAAAAAAGCAATGCATTTTGAGCAAAAAAAGAAACGCGCCAGGTAGGGGTCGAACCTACGACCTTCCGCTTAGGAAACGGACGCTCTATCCACTGAGCTACAGGCGCTTGTTAATATTTCTTACACCCGTTAAGGTATATCAATTATTCTCATAACTAAGTTCAGAAATAGATCAAAACATGATTCTCTCTACGTGTATGTTGGGTTCAACGATGACAAAAATTGATTTTGAATGGACTTATTCTAAATAAAAGTGAATTTAAGGTCAAATAATTTATGTTTTTATACATTTATATAAAAGTGAGTTAAACTTTAAATTTGAGTGTCAAAATCAATTCTATAATCATAAGCTACATATCTCAATTTTCAGTAATATCAATTCTTGAGGCAAAAGCAATTTATTTAGAAGCAATGAAACATAGGAAAATCAATTATACACATTTAGAATCAATTTTGATCCCTTTATAAAAAGGATAAACCGATTTGGTCTACCCTATTTTATTTTCATATTTGCCCTCCAACTAACGATTTCCACCGATAAATTTCTACATCTATAAAAATTTATATCGATTTGGTTTAACCTATTTTGTTTCCATATTTACCCTCTAACTAACGGTTACCACAAATAAAGAACTATCAACCCTTCAATCGTGTCTCTTAAAAAAGAACATGTGCATACCAATCCCACGCTCGAGCAATTCTAAATAAGTGGCGTCGAATGTATGGATCAAATTATGTCATAATATTCTATCGTACTACATATTTTAATCCAACACATCAATTTTTCTGATAGTTTTTCTTAGTTTTCCTCTGCTTCTAGTGATGTGCATACAACACCACAAGTAATATAAAAAAAAAAAAAAAAAAAAAAACAGGAATCACTTTACCTCAATGGTTAGAGTTTCGTGTCGATAATGTGTTATGAAATAAAATAAATGACAAGAGCAAAAATAAAGAAGATGATCAAAGATAGAGAAGATAGGAGATTTTGTATTATTCTCTTTAAAAGTGTGCTTTTACACTAAAATATGAGTCTCATTTACAGGATACAAATGAGCAAATTAATGATCAAAGCAATTAAGGACCACTAATCATACATTCACTAGTGAGAATTATAGGAAGGTGAAAGACTTAAGGATGGACATCCATCAAATTTATTATTCATAACACACGTGTGTGTATATAATTGTGGTTTTATTGATAAAATGTAAATTTATTAATTTATAGATGGCCTCCGGCTATCACTACAATATTTGTGTATAACTTCATGTCATGATTCAGTGCAACAATGGAAGAAGTATTGACAATCTTTTCATCAGCCAAGCTACGTTCACACATGTCAAGTGCATCGCTAGCATAATTGACAGCCATGCTTATCATTTCCGGATCCTCACGCAATGCACCTTGTACCTCGATAACCACCGTATTGTAATCATCCCCACATTCTTTGATGGGTTGAGAAGAAGGATATTTGTTCATAATCTCTTTAACTTGTTGTTGGGATTTTACTGCCTTCTCTATTGCCACAATCTTTAAAAATGACCTGCAAAAAGTTAGATAATCTTCGATCAAAGTAATTTGAGGGTAAGCTTCTATAAGTTTGAGACAACGTTGTTCAAAGTCTTTTTGACCAGATTCTTTGCATATACGTTCGTACAACTTAGGGCTTGGTGTTGGTGAAAGGGCATGACAAATAAAGATCATTGAAATAATGATAAAAAAGGATAAGTATGTTGAAGGTGCCATTTCTATTTTGTTAATTATAATATGAACAGTCGTTAATTTATAGGAAAACTCTACCACGACATCTCTCAAAAAAAAAAAACCGTTCTTTTCAAAAAAAGGATTATGCTGGATCCAGCGAAAAAAAACTTCCCAAAACTACCATATTGGTTTTTTTTTTTTTTTTTTAAGGGAAAAACTACCATATTGGTTGTTGACCCATGAATTGTACCAAATTAGTTTTGAAAGTTGTCTAATGTGTATTATAAGCACAATTCTAAAAATAAGGGCACACATTTTCATGAAATTTTGCGATTTTGTTTCTCGCAATATATAACAATGCCCTTAAAAACACTAAAAATATATATTTTCAAAAATATTTGTTTTGAAGAAAAACTAAAAACAATAATAATAAAAAATTGAAAAAAATGCTTTTTCCTCCGCCATAAAAGGACCTCCAAGGGATTATTTTTTATTTGGCACGCAACTATACGGTTAATTTAGAAGATTCACAATGATTTTATTTTTTCTCAAAAAGAAGGTTGTTGTCCGATGTTGATTCAATTAAGAGTATTTCTTGACAATGACATTTGGGTAAGAGGAGTGATATTTGAACAACCCTTTATTGGGACAACTTCTTAGACAACCATCATATACAAACAAATTTAGATATTGGTACAAAAATCAAAGCAATAGAGAGAAAATAAAAATATAATGTGAGTATGAGAGAAAAAGTTGTCACATCAGTTGTCAAAAAATGATTGTTCAAATATCATTTCTCTTTGAGTAAACATTCATGTGTACCGTTCTTTTTAGTGAGTGGTTTGTGAACTTGATGGATTGTATGATTAGGTAGACATCTTGTTTGTTGTTTAATTTTTTTGGTTGTGGGGGTGTAATGTTAACCGTTGTCTTTTTCAATAAAATCTTTGTTATGCAAAAGAATATAAATTTTAAGTGTGAAAAATTAATTTGTGCCCTAAGAAACTAAAGATATAAACATTTTTGTTGAAAATTGTGCATTCAATATTCTAGAAATTTAAAATCTTATCTTTTCAAGACAAAAATTATGATTTAATTCTATTTTTATATTCTTAACTTATGTCTTAAGGGCACACGTTAACATTACCCTATTATAAATAGTTGTACTTATTCGTAATTTTTTCATGCAAATATTATTTTCACATTTTTATAAAGATAAAGTTATTTTTCATATTTGTCTTCGTGAAAACTGATCATTCACATACTACACTAGTTTCTATAATTTCTAAAACATGTCGCTAACATTTCCAAATTGATAGTAATAACTTAACCAAACTTCCTTAAAGAAAAAAACTTAACCAAACATTTTTTTTAAAATAACTTAACATAAGTACTTTTATGAAGTTTTTATTTGTTCATGAAATTCGAGTTATTCGATTAAGGTCTAACAAACAATTTAACTGTGTAAATAAGACTCTGTAAAAAAAATATTGTGTAAATAAGACATTAAATCCACTGAATCTATTTTTAAAATTTTATTTTGGGGTTATGAGGATAATAGAAAAATCTCGTGGATTAAATGGGAATCAATTTGTACTTCAAAGGAGGATGGAGGGTTTGGGGTAAGGAGGGTCGGTGCGTTTAATTTATCTTTGTTGGATAAGTGGTGTTGGAAGATGTTGATTGATAGGGATGGTTTGTGGTATCGAGTTTTGAAAGCTCGTTATGGTGAGGAGGGGGCGCGGTTGAGAGAGGGTGATGGGCATAGTTCACCTTGGTGGCGGTCTTTGTGTAGGGTTAGAGAAGGGATTGGTGAGGGTGTGGGAAGTTGGTTTGAAAGTAACACTCGGAGGATGGTTGGTGATGGGAAAAATACTTTATTTTGGCATGATATTTGGACGGGGGAAATTCCGTTAAAAGTGAAATTTCCTCGCCTTTTTGAGTTGTCAGTGGTTAAGGAGTGCTCGGTGGACGAGATGTTGAGGGTGATGGGGGCGGATGGTGGGTGGGAGAGGTTGTGGCGTCGTCGTTTACGGGCGTGGGAGGAGGAGAGTGTGAGGGAGTGTTCTATGTTATTACGTAACATTGTTTTGCAGGAAAATATCAGTGATGACTAGCGTTGGTTGCTTGATCCTTCTCATGGGTATTCGGTGCGGGGAGCTTACCGTTTTCTCACTAATTCAGGCGAGTTGGTGGATCAGATGTTAGTTGATGACATTTGGCATAAACAAATTCCCTCAAAGGTGTCTCTGATGGTTTGGCGTCTTCTTCGCGACAGACTTCCCACTAAGGACAACTTGGTGAGGCAGCAGGTTCTTCATATTGATGGTGCAGCTTGTGTTTCAGGTTGTGGGCATTTGGAAACAGCATCCCACCTGTTTGTAACTTGGAACATTTTAGCTCTCTTTGGTTTCATGTTTGGTCTTGGTTGGGCATTAATTTTGTACCTTCAGGTGATCTTCGTCAACATTTTATTCAGTTTACAAAGATGGCGGGAATGCCTAGATCAACTCATTTGTTTTTCAGGATTATTTGGTTTGCCTATGTTTGGGTTCTCTGGAAGGAAAGGAATGATCGTGTCTTCCAAAATACGACTTCTGATCTTTCAACTCTAATGGCAAAGGCCAAACTAAACTCTTACTTATGGTTGAAATCAAAACAGGGACTATTTAGCTACAGTTATCATGACTGGTGGAATCATCCTCTCCTTTGTATGGGTGTCCAGTTGTATTAGTCTTTCTCTGTTTTGTTTTATTTTTTGGGAGGTGCTGCCTTGTTAGGTACCTTGTTCTTGTATATACTCTTGGGTAGTCTGTCTTTTGCACGCCTTGTGCAGGATAAACCATGTTGTTAATATCATATCTCATTTTAGTTTGTTTAAAGAAAAAGACATTAAATCCACTCTACCATATATAATCAACGTACAAACATTTTGATTGAGATGATAGTCGTTTTTGTTTTAGACGAAAGGAGAATATATTAAATAAAAATAAGATTATACAGAGATTGGGGGACATTAGACCTGACCCAGGTTTAAATGAGAATACATCGTGTTAATCCATGGAGCATCCCTAATCAATCCTAACAAACAAACATTCCTCACGGGCCTAACCTAGCGAACCCGTGTACGAGCGCGAAACCAAGTTACAAAAAAAGATGAAGAGTGTGTGAATGTATGGATAAAAAGGGTTATAAAATGGCGAATGGATCGACCGCCAACACGGTTTCAAGATCCACGTACCAGAAACCCCATGAAGAAAGCAGCAGGCACAGTAGCTCTTTCGAGTATAACATTCCACAGTCACAGGGACTGAGACGAAAAGGAAGACGGTACCAGAATGCAGGCTGAACTGAAGACTTAAGACCTGCTGATCTCAACAGACCTGAAACATCACATAATCAATCACAGAACCACCAACACACCGGTTTCAAGTAGCGCTTGAGCCCAGATCGTGGAATCAAAAACATTAAGGGTGCCTTAATTTTGGATGGAAATGATAGAGCGGAGGAGATAATTATCTTAGATTTATTTTGTTTGGTTCAATTATTTGAAGATGATGAGAGAGGAAGATAACTTAGCGAAGTCTCTTCTAAGTCAATTTACCATATACAAAAGATTCTATAATTTTTGTAAAAAAAAAAATCTATAATTTCTTCCATCCTCTCTGTTAAATAAAAATTGCTTTAATTTACATTTTTTTTTATATGCAAAATTTGTAATACTCATTTTGATCTCTAACTTTTCTCAATTTTTATTTTATTTTGATCTCTATATGTGTAACGATTAACCATAATAATTCTTCACTGTATCGAAATTTTAAAATAGTGTATGATTGCGCATTATGGTCCCTTTTAGATTAAACTTATTTTGAACTTATGCAAAACAACTTATACAAATAAATAAGCTATTATGTATTATTTATGAGTTTATATATGTATTTATGAAAAAAAATACAAAGAAACAATTTTTGTTGGTGAGAACTTATAAAATTAAAATAAAAGATTATTTATTTGCATAAGTCTAAAATAAGCATAATTCAAACGTGTCATATGTTAGTTAAAATAGACCCTTACGTTAAAATACTTTATTAATATTGTCATTTCAATCTCTCAAAAAAATTACTTATTAATATATTGGTTTTTATAAATACTTATTTACTATTGTAACAACATATTTATGAAAAGAGTTAATATCAAAATTGATAAATTATTTTAACTAACGAATTGCACAATAAACAATTATTTTGAAATCTCAATACATTAAAAAACAAAACAACTGTGACTACTCTTTGCACCAAGGATCAAAATCTTATTTCCCTTAATTTAAAAACACAACCACCCTCACACAAGACATGAAAGAGAAAATTGGACAGGAATACAAACATGCACAAAAGCACCACCTCCACTAACACCACTACTACGCACACCAAAAGTTAAAAATAAAAATAAAAAATGCAAGTTGGGGTTTTATTCAATAAATGTGAATTTATAGATGGCCTCCGGCTATGACTACAATATCTGTATACAACATCATCTCATGATTCAATGCAGCAATGGAAGAAGTATTAACAATCTTTTCGTTAGCCAAGCTACGTTCACACATGTCAAGTGCATCGCTAGCATATTTGACAGCCAAGCTTATCATTTCCGGATCCTCGCGCAATGCACCTTGTACCTCGCTAACCACCGTATTGTAATCATCACCGCATTCTTTGATAGGTTGAGAAGAAGGATATTTTTTCACAATTTCTTTGACTCGATGTTGGGATTTTATTGCCTTCTTTATTGCCACAGTCTTTAAAAAGGACCTGCAAAAGGTTAGATAATCTTTGATCAAGGTAATTTTAGGGTAAGCTTCTATAAGTTTGAGACAACGTTGTTCGAATTCTTTCTGACGAGGTTCTTTACATACACTTTTGTACAACTTGGGGCTTGGTGTTGGTAGTGAAATGGCATGGGAAATAAAGATCATTGAAATAACGAGCAAAACGGATAAACAAGCTGAAGGTGCCATTTCTCTTTTGTTAATTATAATGAACTATAGAACTTACTTTATGGTTCTTAATTTATAGGCAAATTTTACATGTCATCTCAAAAATGACGGTTTTAAAACCGTTCTTTTTAACAAAAGAATACTAAAGAGTAAAGACAGTTTTTTGCGTAAATCGAGTCAAGCAAATCCACCAGCCATTAATACTCTTTGTTCTTTTTTGTTGACCCGACTCAATTCACACCAGTATTGATATGCTGTATTTTTCAAAAAATTGCCATTTCATTCAATTTTCACAAATCACGAGATATTAATGGTTGTCATTTCCTATATATACATATACTCCGATTGATGAATTTCTTATGTATAAGATCTATAAACGTGATCTTCAATTATCCTCGTGAGAATAGTTTAATTGCAATATCTAATATTCCCTCCGTCCTAAATTGTATGTCACTTTAAAAAAATATTTGTCTCAAATTGTATGTCATTTTAGAATACCAATGAAACATTAATGTTACTTTTCCTATTATATCTTTAACTATTTATTACTCTTTCTTTTTTCAAATCTTTCATTTATCTTTCTCATATCATTTATTAAGGATAATTTTGTAAAACAACTCATAATATCTTTTTCCCATACAATATTGATTAATATGTGTGAAATGCCCAAAACGTCATACAATTTGGGACGGAGTGAGTAAATGAAGTTTAAATTTTGGATTCCCCATTTATTTATTTTTAAAAGGTGGATTTTTAATCACCAATCTCCTTGACAGAAAAAAAAAAATTCATCTCCAATTTTAATTTTTAATTTTTTTGGTGTGTTGTCATCTTCAACTTTAAAATCAGGGCCGTTCCTACGAATCTAGAGGCTCGACTCTGTAAGTGAAAAGAGGGCCGTAATAAAATAAAAATATTTTTTTTAAAAGAACAATGTTTTATTTAAATTTTTTAAAAGATAAATATTTTTTAAAAAAGAACAATATTTTTTGGTGTGTTTGATTTGAATGATGAGATCTGAATATGAATATTCCTAATATATGTGTATTTAATCAGAATCTGTAAATTAAATTTTCTTTATTTTTTATGTTGGTTTTGAGTTTTATCTGAGTGTGTGATTAAACTTTTGTTAGTTAATTTACTTGTTTACATTACCGATTTTCAATTTGAAATGGATTGAAGGGTAATTTTTTAATGTGTTTAGCATACTGTTAAAGAAAAACAGATTTACATGAGATTAAATGTTGGATTTTGAATGATGAAAATGATGGTGGTGATGAATTTTGCCTAGATGAAGGTGATGACCTTTTTATTATTTTTTTGGGTTTAAAAGAGTATAAAGATAAAAGATGGATGACGATCTTGACCAAAAAAGAAAAAAAGATGGATGAAGGTGATGAAGAAATAGATGGAAGAAGATGAAGAAAAGGAAAAAAAATCATGTGTTTGTGGTCCATTTTAAGATTCAATGGTCTTGCCAAGGGTCTATTTTGTTTGAAAATGATCGAATGGCTAAAATTAAAAAAATTATTAAGGTTTATGGTGGACAACTCTTAAGGTTGATCCACTATAGACATTTGAGGTTAAAGTTAACGGTTAGTGATCAATTTGACTAATGGAGGTTAACTTGAAGGACCAAAACGTTGATTTTACGAGTTATGGGACCAAAATGAAAACAAACAATTACTTAGGGGACCAAAAGTCCAATTAAGCCTATATTTCATGTTATTAGGTAAAGTTTGATTCGACGCAATACCTACACGGAAATCAGGGCTTACATGGGTATACCAAATGAAAAATCTAGTTTGACCGATCCATGATCTTTTTCGTGTTCAATTATATTTTACGTTAGTGTTTTTTGTTCTTGAATTATCTTGTTGAAATTGTTATGTTTAATTCATGTTGTTTTTGTAGAATTTAATTTAATGGGAGATTTTTCTGTTTTGTGTGTTTTGAATACATTCAGATTATATAATCAGAAACACACCCCTTACCAAAGCACAAGTTTTTACACGGTACGAGAAAACTTCAAATTATATAATATGAATTAATTAACTGCTTGTTTTAGATTATATAATCTTAACTGTATCAAGATTGGGAACAATGGCGTGGTCAACATGGTTCGGTCGGTGGCTGGTTTGTTTCATTCAAGTTGGTCATTTTTACACATGTCATTGATTGTCGTTATAGTTGATGCTTTGTAATGTGGCTATAAAAAATCATTCATCATTTCAAGTTGATCCTTTTAACACCTCAAAAATACCAAAATACTTGCAAACGATAGTTAACTACCGTTTCAAATGCACTTTACTACCATTGAATCTTTCTTTCTCGTTGGGGACGGAACAATAATCAACAATTTATATCCAAGTGAGAAACACAAATATCCCCAAAATGAGAAAGAAAGGTTTAACGGTTGTCGACGGGACGATAGTTAACTGCCTGCTGGGGGGTATTTTGATATTTTAAGGGTATTAAAAGAGCAATTTTTGAAGTTAGAAGAAAGGTATAACAAGCGGGCCCATTATCCCAAATCCAATTCAATAAAGACAAAAATAAACATGATTTATCAATTAAAACCCTAAATCCCTAAAAAATTGCAATTAAAACCATACGAATAAAACTCAGTAACACAACAATTTGGAATCGAACTCATCTTGCCGGAAATCAAAAGGCTTGCCGGAAAAAGCTGACGGAGTTGGTCGTTGTCGTCGAAAAGCCGCCGAAAGTGTAAAAGTTCAGGTTTTCATCTTTCTTCGTTTCTTTTCGTAATATTATCTAATGTATCAGCTAGTTCAGGTTTTAATTGCATTTCTTTTCGTTGAATCAATTGATTTTGAAAGTTTATTATTTGATTTGAACTCTTCAGAATGTGAAATGAAACTTTAAGCATTAGGTCGAAATCTTAATTTAATCTTCTACAAGAATTGTAAACAGTGAATAATTGTTCTTCAGATGTTCTTTTACATTAAATAAAAAATGAACTAAGTTCCAAACAAACAAAAATCAAACCTTGTAGTTGTAGCAATAAAACACAAAAGCTCCATCAAAGCTACAAATTGAAATTGCAATCTGGCCGGGAAACTTAAACAGAGTTTGTCGCCATAAACAGTGAGAAAGTTCAGGTTTTCCTTCCTCTTAATGATTTTCCTCCCCCCTTCGTATGAATAAATCGCTATTGTTTTACTATTTTGTACAATGTGGCGTCAAATAGCTGCTATAGTGTTGTATCTTAGAGAACTTGAACTAATTACTATTGTTTTTCCATACATTAGTATTTACTGTCGTCAAATAGCTGCTATAGAGCTGTATTGTAGCGGAATTTGAATAAACCATGGTTGGAAATTCATTTGACATACCATTTAAAACTGCAGGTATCCCTGAAACAAGTTAGGCTTATTTTTGAGCTTATGCAAATAAATAAACTTTTATATATCCCTGAAACAAGGTAGTTTATGAGAAAAACAGCTCATGAAATTAAAATTTTCATCAGTGAGAACTTATGAATTAACATAAAAGCTTATTTATTTGCATAAACTATTTATCATAAACTCAAAAATAAACCAATCCAAACGGGCTCCAAATCTAGCTGTCTATATCGCTAAGAATTTTAAACAGAGAAAATTTGTTCTTAAGATACATTCATTAAAAATAAACTAGAATACATCATATCTATATTTTAAGGTTTTCCTCTTCTGGTCATTCATGCCCTCACTTTTTTGAATCTGATTGGTCGATTCTTCTATCTAAAGAATCACTCAGGCCTTAAGTTTATTTGATTCATATCATTTAATATTTGGGTTTTTTTTTTCATTGCATTTTGTGAATGATCTTATTTTATGTAGTTTCATGAATTATCATTCAGCTTGAGCTTTGATTTTTTAGGCTTAATGTATTTGGTTTTGGAATTTCACTGTGCATTTCATTTTGTTTCAGAATGTTAAAGAAAAAGCCAGTGGTCGGCCTCTCATGGCAACCACAGTTGCCTATTCCATCTCTGTCAAAGGCAACAGGTGATCCATCTCATACCACATCTCAAACAAAGACACCAAGTAGCACTATTTGGAAACCCAATTCAGAATTGGTTAATGGGCTATTTGTTCCTCCAAATGATCCGAGAAAATTAAACAAGTTACTGAAACAGCAAGTTAAGGATACTGCTGGGAAACAATGGTATGCAATAGATTATGATCTTAAGCATGTTACTGTTTCTTAATGCAATCAAGGTTGAATTTTTTTGATTGATTGTCTATATCATTTTTACGCTACTTAACCGGGTCATTTAGTAATAGGTTTTGTTTTTAATCAAATATATTTCGTTTAGTATATGATGGAGCATTATGACGTTGAATTTTTTTGATTGTTTTTAATCAAATATATTTCCTTTGATTTCTCTCTCTGTTTTTTTAAGTTAGAAATCATTAACGGGAGTTATCTAATTATATTTAAATCTTTACCAGGTTTGACATGCCTGCTCCAACCATCACCCCCGAGTTGAAGAAAGATCTGAAGTTACTACAGGTGCTTGAGCTTGAACTTTATCATTTATTATCCTCCCTCCCCTTCAATGTGAATCTGAAATATATTCATTTTCAATATGCCGATGTGATATTTGCTTAGATTAAACTGATAAGCATCACATTATACATGTGCGTTAGCATTCTAGATGATAAGAAAGAATGAAAAACAAGTCTAGAGTACTGCTTTTCTGCAAAGATGCGGTGTTTATCATTTCAGTTAGATTTAGGAGAGTAGTTATTTTTGAGGTTTTCTTATTAATCTCTCACATCAATTCTAGTCCACTTCACAAGCTAGATAGGTTAGTGTTGCCTTACAACTATCCTTCTCACAGCATTGGTCTCATGCTTCTTGCTGGAGATATTAAGTTTTCAATGATCCGTGGATTTGGCTACTTCACCCGAGTTTTTGCCCTGATCTATAAATTGAATTTATATGTTGGTTAGAGTATTGATGTCAGACTTTCTTGACATTGTGAAATAAACTACAATGCTGATGGATGTGTACATTGAAGTAATTATAAATGTTACCATAGTTCATTGGTTCATTTCTATAACATTTTAAAATAATTAGACATATTTTTACTGTATTTGCTAACATGGATTCCAATGTATCCAACAATTTATGTCAATTTGCTAACTAGCTTTGTTGTGTACACCATTTCTCTCATGGCTTCATTTGCGGGTAATATGATCCTTACATGTTGATATGTATATATTGGTTGATACAGTTGAGGGATGCTATTGATCCAAAGCGGCACTACAAGAAGAGTGGTTCAAAATCAAAGGCTCTTCCAAAGTACTTTCAGGCAAGTTCAGAGTTGTTGAGCGTCCCATCAAAATTTGATTTCTGTTCAACATCTTTTTAACCTTTTTGTTGTGATTTGAATATGATCAGGTGGGAACAATGGTAGGTTCTCCACTGGACTATTACTCAGGCAGATTAACAAACCGTGAGAGGAAAGAATCAATTGCAGACGAGTTGCTTTCCGATCAAAACTTTTCAGCTTACAGGTAAGATAGGCATTGGAAAACATATTTGCCTGGTTAAGTTTGAAAGAGCATGCAATGCATCCATTTTGTATGCGCTTGTTCTAGCTAGCCTTCATTTGAGTGAATTAATATTGGAAATTCCCATTAGAGTTTGGTATTATCGTTTTATTTTTGCTGCAGTCCTTCTGCTTAACAAGTGAATGGTATGAAAATATGCTCATAATGTTTTGGCGGTAGCTAGAGTACTGTAGGTGCAATCGCAACTGATACACAATTAAAAATTATGTAACCACTTTGATAGGGTTTCATTGGTTACTGCGGTAGCTAGATTACTGTAGTTGCACTTGCAACTGATATGCAATTAAAATTTTTGTAACCACTTTGATAGTTCATGTTTCATTGGTTACTCAACAACTTCAATGTTGGCTAAAGTAGTTTCCAAGAACAAATATTATGCATCAACAGGAAATTAATATTGGTAAACAGAAAGGTTTAAGGTTCAACTTTATGTGCATTGTGCATATTAGAAGGTTTAAGGTTCAACTTACTTATATGAATTAAACAAGAATCTCTTTATTGTTATTAGAAACTTGTTCCTGGTTGCTCTTATGCTTTTTAGGCACTTACTTTACCCCCTATTAACATCTTTAATAGGAAGCGGAAGGTTCGAGAAATTGAAGAGCACAGGCGACCAGCTGGGAATGAAAAGTGGAAGATCCAAGGTAAGAGTACTCGTAAGCGTGCAAAAGAAAGGAGGAAGTACTGAGTTTCACACACCTCTTGGAGCTAATCCATGGAAATTTGACTTCATTACATTCAATCTTGTTCACATGCCAAGAGAATAATGCCATGAAACAGGTTACAATTACCGAGTTCATGTAAAATAGCTAAAGAATGTTGTTATATTTTGGAGGTTTATTTAAAGTGTGGTCAATGTTTTGAGTCTTATTTTTTGTATTATGGAAATTCATTTTCGTGTTTTCTTTCAACGTTACTATCTTTTTTGTTAAGAATTACTAGTTATTAGTTCTTATCGTTGTTAAACGACTTTTTTAAAAATGTATGAGAAAAACAGTAGCTGAGCAAACAAGCTGTCTTGATCATAATGATAAGATCTAGAGTTAGGTGAATTGTGTTGGCCTGTTTATGCAATTCTTGAGATATCCATTTGTCGATTCTCATCAATCATCAAACCTTCTCCTTGAGCAGAATATAACCTTTCAGTAGCAACTATTGGTTCTTCATAATTCCACTACAACATGTGTGTCTGCAGTGAGAATGGTAATTTTAACTTCATGTTCTCTTCTACTGGGAACCTTTCCCATATCCTTTATTTCCAAACAGCATCATTTTAGTGCTTAATCACCCAAGGCCATGCTCCTTCATTACTGCATCCTTATTGCCTTAAGAGAAACATTGATTGCTCATCACAGCAGTTTTTTTTTTTTGGCTTAAATATGCATTCTGTCCCTGTAATTTGGACGCGTTTTGATTTTCATCTTTGTAAAAAAAAAAAAATTAAGATCCCTGCAAAATAATTTGAAATATGAAGAAAAAATTGGAAATTAGTTTTTTTAAAATCTGGAATTAATGTTTGAAAAATAAAAACAAAATTTATAACTTTTGAAAATATAATTTTCAAAATTAAAAAAAAAAAATGAATTTTTGAAAATTTAATTTTCAGTTTTTTTTATGATTTTTAAATTTATTTTCAGATTTTTTAAAAAAGAATTTTCAGAATTTTGAAAGAAAAAAATTAATTAAAAATCGAAATTTTAATTTTCAGTTTTTTTTTTATGATTTTTATATTTATTTTCCGATTTTTTTAATTTAAAAAAAGAATTTTCAGAATTTTGAAAAAAATAATAATAATTATGTGGCATGCCACTTCAACTGAATAGTGGGGCCAGAGATATTTTTAAAACAAAAATAAATTTGCAGGGATGTTTTTAATATTTTTTTTTTGCAAGGACAAAAATCAAAATGCGCCCAAATTAAGAGACGAATTAATATTTAAGCTTTTTTTTTTTTTTTTACAGATCATTACACCATGCCATATTAGACTATAACATTATATTTCCAAAACCCTTTAAATCATCATTCCAAATCACCCTCAATATGTTTTATTAAAAATTTGATTGCAATTTGTACATGCACACAATTGGGAATATCAGTCAAAATCCATTCAATCTCTGGATTCATCTTTTTATGAAAAAGTAAAATAAACAAACTATTAGCTCCCTTATGGGGTATGGATGCTCCAATTAGTGTTCAGTGATGAATTTCATGAAGTCAACCTTGATATCATTCTAGAGCTATTTAGAATCCAAAGTTCATTCCATTCGAACCAAGAATTTTGATATTATCGTCGTCTCAACCTCAAACTACTTTTCTAACTTTGCATAAATACATGTTTAGAAATCATTCTCTATCCCTTCAATACTTTTGAAAATCAGTGTTACATGTCTGGCCTCTCCCATTTTTTCACACGGAATCAAAGGCAAAAATGATCAAAGATTTTATATGACCTCTTCAACCCCTTCCCTCCTCACCCCATTGACGTTAACACAATTATGTTTAGCCTTTTTCTCTATATGATCATAACCTACACCAAGTTCCTATAAGAAATTTGTAGTAAAATTGATGTGTACATTGCTAAAATAAATTTGTGTGTAGATATATCCAATATTGATTTTTCATCTTCCAAAAAAAATAGTACGATTAATTTTCTTGTGTATAGATGTTTCCAGTAATGATGAATATAAGTTCATAGGACTAAAACAAAAGCAAAAGTATATTAACAAGACTAAAAAAATGACAATTGTGAAACACAAAAAAAATTTGGTTTGAAACCAAATAAAAAAAAGGTTCAAACACAAGGGAAAATATAAGTACCAGTACAGGACCAGAAAACATATTAAAGTCGTGTTTTTATCTAATTTGGGAAAATAAATAGAGATAACGTGTCTAAGAGTCTTTTTATTTTATTGATAAAAAAGGTAGTGTATCAATAATATTATGAAGACAAATGCTAGCTAGTGCTCAAAGTATACAGTTAATGAAATAAAAATGGAATCAATTGGATTGAGTCTATGAAAATGGCTAAATTTGGTGACGAAATAATGTTCAAATCTTAACTGAAAGAGATATTTATATTTGTCTAAAATGTCTTGAATATGATTACTTTTATAGATGAACATTTTCTTATGTATTTTTTTAGATTTGGTATTATACAATCATTTTGTGATAGTTTTTAGACAATTTTCATTCATAGTCACATTGTGTTCTTTCTCTCTCTCTTTATCAGAGAAAAATAATAAGATTGTCTCATAAGTTATTAAAAAATGATTATACAAACATTATTACTCAATTTTTTTTATATTTCTATAAGACTAGTTTTATTTTCTTCATATTCTTTCTTCATATTTAATTTTCCAAAACTAAATAACACAACCCACCAGATTAAGGTTAATTTGATACTTGCACGACATTACCTTCATTTCTTAGATCAATATATGAATAATAAACTCATACTTTACCCCAAAAAAGTTTGTGTATATTTTACTAATTTTTGAACCATATCCTAATTTAAACTCATTTGAATACTACAATTAATTAAGGACAACACTTTGTCGTTAGTCATAGGCTTATAGCTACAACCTAGTACCTACTACCACCTAGTGTCACATTCTAATATCAACCTTATTATTATCTTAACTCTTAACAAAAAAAAAAAAACTAAAATTTCTTCTTCTTCCTTTTGAACTCACTTCTACTCTCTCAATACACAATTTTGTATACATTTATGTATGTATGTGACTATGTGTGTAATGCCATTTGCTTTTATTGTTGCTTCCTCATGAAGAAACGACAAAGTGAAATAGTTATATCCATCTTTTTTCCTTTGTTTGATTGAAAAGAATCTATCTTTTTTTCTCTATTGGATCTTCTTAGCTTTCTACACCCTCTTTCACCCTCTTGCTCTTGAATGTTCCTATAATATTTTCATATCTTCTATCTTTTTTGGTGCTCAACTTTTTAGTCTCACTTCAAATATTCAACCTTTCTTTAAGAGGGTGGTGTATAATATTCTTGGATTCATCCATCAAAATCAATAGTCTCAAAATTCATTATTTTCACACTCACACTAAAATTTTTAGCGCATAATGATTTTCATAAAGATTCTGTATGATACTAAAAGGTATGACTTTGATAGATTCTCAACTTTATCTTAATAATCACACAAGTAAAAGATTCTTGTTTCTGTTTTCTATGTGACATGTTGATCAAAGTTGTATAATTTCCTCTTTTTTGTGGTTTTTTATGTGTGTTTAAAACCAAACCTTTTGTAGTAGTATTTGTGATTTAAGGTATGGATTTGGAAACCCTTTATTCTCCTTATTTTATGTTGGATACAAATTGGCTTGTTGAAGAGAGTTACCAAACAGAATGGAGTAGAGAAGATAACAAGAAATTTGAAAGTGCTCTTGCTATATATGATAAGGATACGCCAGATAGATGGCTTAAGGTTGCTGAGATGATTCCTGGTAAGACTGTGTTTGATGTGATTAAGCAGTATAGGGAATTGGTAGAAGATGTGAGTGAAATTGAGGCCGGAAATGTTCCGATTCCTGGCTATCTTGCTTCTTCTTTCACCTTTGAAGTTGTTGAAAAACAAAACTATGATGGAAACAGAAGAAGGCATGTCACTGTTAGAGGTTCTGATCATGAGAGGAAGAAAGGTGTTCCTTGGACTGAAGAGGAACATAGGTGAGTTTCATCAACCTAGAATCTTCAATTGTCTTTTTGTTTTTGTTCTTTTACTCCTTTCTCTATGGAAGTTTTTTCTTAGATTATGGAGGAAGAAAATATATACTACTAAAAAAGGTTGAAGTAAGACAGAAGTTAGAGACGGAAAAAATAAAATTGGTCACTAAATTAGCGTCTGTAACACTTAACGATGGAACTAGAGACAAATTTCTCTTTTTTTCCGTCTCAAGATTTCTGCCGCTGTTTCAATTTTTCTAGTAGTATTGATATTGAAATTTTGCTAATGAATCAAATTCATGGATATACTGAAATAGCAACTCAATTTTTCATTTCATTTTCCTAGATTTTAGGTTTTTAATTTCTCATAAAATTCTAATCGACTTTTATAACAGCTGATTTGTTAATCTAGTGAAATATTTTGATTTTAGTCGCAGTCACGTTGTGATCTTTGAGATTGCGAAAAATCACAATCACATGCAGATGATGCAGCCTCAATTGTATCTGTGCTACATTTTTAAAGACGGAAAAAAAAATTATATTTCGGACTCTTTTTAAACGGAATAACTTGATCATTAGTTTGGATAAGTATATTAAATTTTGAACTTCATGCAAAGGCACAAATCAATTGACATGTTAAATTGAGTTGGTTTAAGAGTTTGCCTTTACCCCTTTTAAAAGTTACTTGTTATTGAATTTACTCTTTGTGCATGTTTGGAATTACGGCGTACAGACGTTTTCTGATGGGACTTCTAAAGTATGGCAAAGGCGACTGGAGAAACATCTCGCGCAATTTCGTCGTGACAAAGACTCCAACACAAGTAGCAAGTCATGCACAAAAGTACTACATAAGGCAAAAGGTTTCTTCTGGAGGGAAAGATAAAAGAAGACCAAGCATTCATGATATCACAACTGTCACTCTCACAGAAACTTCTTCTCCATCAGAAAACAAGTCTTTATTAGTCAATGTGTCTCCTATGCAGCAGAAAATGGGTTGGAGTACTAGCCACTACAATGATGGATCACCACAAGGGCAGGATCTTTATGATTGCTCTTTCCATGAGGCTTATGCTAAGCTGAAAGTTTCCGGTTTCGCAACGGCTTCTAGAGACTTCAACAAAGGAGCTGTTTTTGGTATTCATGCACTGTAATGTTGATGACATGAAGCTACTTGGTTCATGAACATCATGAACCTTAAAGCAAACTGCAATAATGTCTCGATCCTTTAACAGAATTTGGAGTGGACTTCTTTTGTTGTATTTTTTTTTTCTTCTCTTTATCTTTTAAGTATGATAGTGATCATGTCTATCTTTTGGAGTACTAATTTGTATCATATGATGTCCCATTCAGACATGCTGTGTCTCAAGAGCAATATGACAAACATCACTAATAATTAAATTCTAGTATTATCACATTGAACATGTAATTTGCTTCTAATAATAAGTTCTTATCTAAATTTGGATTCTCTGCTATCACAATTTCAATAGTCGAGAGTCACGTTTCTAAATAAAGACCATATCACCGTATATATTTTAAAATTGATTCGGTGAAGTCAAAAGACGAACCGTCAGATCTTCATCTAAAGAGAGCGTGGCCAAAAACAAGATTTAGAATTGAAATGCCTCATAATATTCAAGGCAAGCTCAAAATTGCTGGTTTATTAATATCAACTCCTTGGTTAGGTCTAATGTATGAAAAATAAAAAACCTCAATTTAAAATTGGCTTATTAGATATTCCAAAATTGAAAAAAGAAATACTAATAATACATGTAACCAACCATATAACAAAAAAATATATATCTTTAGCAGCCAGGTCATTTGCTCATGTGGCTGACTCATAAAAGCACTTCCACTGAAATTTAGAGCAGCATATGTTACAGTTATAAGCTTTTTTATGTGATTCAAAATGTTATTAATCATTTGTTTTCTTTGTAAGTGCAATATGGCCAAGTTGACCATATTTGTTTTATGAGAATCACTTTGTTAGTAGAATCTGAGTTTGCATTCCACTTAGTAAGAATCACATGCTTCATTGGGTCAGAAATATTGGCAGATTCACGTAAGCATATGCCAATATGGTTCACACAAGATCACATTTTACTCTTTTATCAATATCTCATTCTCAACCAATCCAACTCTCTCTTTTTTCTTTCTTTTCTTTTGATTTATTTTTTTGTTGCATTCTCCAATCAACTTTTATTTGGTGGCAGTACTATTGCATCAGCTAGTGTTTTTTCTTTTTACTCTATAGTAGTCTTGCAAAGCATCATGCTTTATTTTATTTTGATTCTTTGTTTTACTAGAGAATCCTATAACATATGCAATGTCTACATTTTTGTTGGTATGAACTCTATTACTAGAAATAAAGAGTGTAAATTCAGCACTTCCTAACTATTCTTTCATATGAAATAGACTATAATGTGTATCTAGTCTACATAGCTCATCTCATGCTTATTTACCAACATTCTATACCAAAGACCACTCCTTTATGATCTAATTTTCCACTTCCATTTTCCTAAGAGGGCAACTTTAAAAACCCTCAACTTTAGAAACTTGTTTGATGTTTGTACCAGATTAATCTTTACACTTTTTTAATATCAAATTGGCCATTTAAGTAATAAAATGTTTGCACGGTTGCCCTTTTTCATTTAACTTTTTTTTTTTACCACATCCAACTATGGTAAGATAAGATAGATATATGTGGCTATTTTGATGTTGATTTGGATAAACCCCACTTCAACAAATTTGTTTTTTTTTTTTTTTTTAAATTTATTTTATTAAAATAATAAAAAAAATGTAGAAAATTACCGTAATGGAGAGAAAAAATAGAGAGGATCTTAACCCATACAGTACAGTTATCTTATCTCGTCTCTTCATTTATCTTTCTTATTCATTTAAGGATAGTTATCAAAAGATAATGTACATATTAACATATTTAATGTGATTTTTTTTTTTGAACAAGTTTAATGTAAAAATTATTATTCTGGGTCTTGAGATAGAGATGGTACAAAGGACATTTTGAAGCTTTTTTTAAAAGAAAACTACACAAATCTTTTTTCTTTTTACCAAAAAAAAAAAGTATACAAATCTTAATCATTTTAAAACTGCACCCCATGTATATCTACTTTCCAATATGCAATATACAGATCATCCTTTTTCATGCAGTTGTGATGGGTGGCATTGATTGTGTGGGTGCTTACAAAAGTAACATCACTGATTTTAAGGTGCTGCCAAACATCAAAAGATATTTTTCTTAGTATAACTGTGTCTGATGAACCCAAACATAACATGTGGAGTTGATTCCACTAGAAAGAAAAGAAGAAAAAAACAAAATCAAAAATTTGAATTCCACGACCACCTTAAAAATTTCTAAAATCATTTTTGTTTTAGTTTTTGTGGATACTTCTTTTCTTCAACATGTTTAATTAGAACGGTCCAAACAAACAAATCTCACACATTTGTGAGGGAAAATCCATATCAGTACCCTGGATAAGCAAAATCTCAATTCTCACACACAAAAGGACATGAAAAAACCTAGCAAGATTACAAAATAAAAGTAGAGGACAATAATAACAAATGAAAATTATCCTTACTTCTTATTCATAAAATTGAGCATCTTAAATGAAGAAAAAAAATTAGATGTACGAGTTGGTAGAAGCATATCTGAATTACAAAATAGAATATATGCCTATTACAATACTAATGTTTAGGAATGAAGTGAAAATTGAAACCCTCTAACAAAACACTTCAACCACATACAAGCAAGATCAAGTGACAAAAAAAAAAGACTTTAAAAAAGGGGTAAATTTTGGTGTATACAAATACGACCTTACGTGTCAACACCATCTGCTGCTGCAGCAGGATGCAAAGGTCTAACAGTATCAGGACAATCTGCTCTTGGTCCAGCAAGGGAGTAATAAGCAAGAATATGAGCTGGATGCTCAATAACAACAGGCCGCCGATCCTGTTGATTATTAACAACCATGCGTCTGGAAGGAATAACCTCAATATTCCAATAGGGTCGTGCCATTGCCAAAAGATCGTGCCCAGAAGCTGATGCTCCATACCCTTGAACCCAAAGATACCTCAAAGATGTTAACCTAGTTGCAGCAACAGCTAGTGCATGCTCACTGAAAAATGAACACCCTCTCATTTCGAGTTTCTGAAGACTCGGACAACCTTTGGAGAATTCCAAGAGCCCTGCATCAGTTTCGCCGACATAACCGAGAAGTATCCATCTCACGTTTGGACTGTATTTTCCTATGTAACCTAGGCCTACATCGGTTAAACCACCAGGTCTCAGGTATAGAGCAAATCTTCTAAGCTTTTTGCAGCCTGTCAGTAGAGCCCTCACTCCATTGTCAAGTGGCAAATCGGTTATCTTCTCCTCACGGTCGAGCAAGACGAGTCGAAAATCACAAAGGTTTTTCAAGTGAGTACTGATGTGCTCAAGAGATTCGTTGGTGATGTCGGATACATAGACAGCCATGTATTCAAGCTCTGGACAGCCAAGTGATAAGGCAATTAGTCCTCTTTGGGAAACAACACCATCCACATCTTCCATTCCTTGATCATCATCACCTCTTTCAATCCTTAGCCTTTTCAACTTCTTACAACAGCGAGCAAGTACTTCTAATCCTCTATCTCCAATTACATTCCTTGACTGTACATGAATAAAAGGTTATTCATTCATAATTAACATTACAAATGTAGTCTTGGTCATTCAAATCAACATATGTATGTATGCATATTTGTAATTTTGAGATCATAGTTTTAAATTGCGGTCAGCAACCACAACATAAAGTTTTTCGAGGTTTCTGTGACTATACTATTGTGGCTGCACCGGAAACAATTATCCACTACTGTGAAATATACATATACATGGTGGATAAATTTTGAAGGCTAGAGGACTAGAATTTAAAGACCACCAAACTATGCCGTTTAAAAGAATCATAGCAAAGAATTGAAGGGTGAGCAAATTTAACTAGATTAAGTTCTAGAATCTTACCTCAAGGATTTCTAAGTTGGGGCATTTCTCGATTAATGTACAATGATCCTCCGTATCCAGCATTGCATAGAGAAGATCCAATTTTTTTAGTTGGCTTGCATAAGGGAATGCAATTGGCATTTCATTCTTTCCAATATATGTCAAACCCAGTCGACTTAACTTTGACGGTAACGATATAGCAGCATACTTCTCTGGATCTTCATTGTAGGAACCTCCACAAAATTCTTCTAGAGAAGATGCATATCGAAAGAAGTTCACCAGATTCAACATTTCACAATCCGTAATTTTCACAGAGACCAGGTTTGGGCAGTTTTTAGCTAAAAGTTCAAGGTCCTCAATTCTGATATTGGCAATATCAGTCAAGTAAAAATTCAGTGTCTCCAGAACTGTATTATTCGAAGCGAGCTCATGCAGCCATTTTCCATCATTCTCAAGAACCGAGCTTTCCTCCATGAACAAGACTCTTAAATTCCTGCCGGAAAGAAAATTCAGTCACAATTCAGTAACAAATGATTGGTAAGAGCAAGCATAGTTTCCTAATACCAAGTTCTAAGAAGAAATGACTTAGACGGGGCCATGCTTGAATCAGCCTATTTGAGTTTATCTACTAAATAAACACTAATGAGACTGTTTGGAAGAGCTTATGGAAATATCTTATGACATGTACATATGCCGTTTTCAACTTATTTCCATAAGCTTTACAAGATAGCTCATGAAAACAGCTTGTTGGTACGGAAACAATTTGACTTTATTTTATCTTTTGTTATAGAAATAGTTTAAATATAAGCACTTATATGATAAGCGCTTAATTAGGCTGTTCATCCCAACATAACCCAATAAAGTTGAAAAATTTCATGTCTGCCCTCCCCCGCCAAAATAAAAAATTTAATTTGAAGGACTGAGAGCAAATCCATAAAAGAAAGGGCACTAAACGAGGTTTTAAATTAGTTGCTATCTTTGCAAAGAGTCCAATCTAACTGGTGATTAGGGTAGAAGCTCCAAGATAAATAAATTAAAAAAAACTAATTAATCTGAAAAGGTATAATAACCTAAAGCCTGTGATTAATGAGTGAAAGGAGCATATACTTAAAATAAGGCAGCTTGGAAAATGAGGTTGAGAAGTGTATGGTGGCAAAGTCAGAACAAAGCAGTCACAAATACAATAATACAATTAGATGTGTAAGTATTAGAAGTGAAGTATATTGGCTAAGCTAGTTGGCGACTTCTCAGTTCCCACTAATTTGACATATACCAAAAATTTGAATCGTCTGTAATAAAAATCCAATAAAAAACAATGTGGAAGAAATATCCATGACCAACTCAAACTACTATAAAAGAAAGCCTTCAAAATCTAGAGAGTAGAGAAAAAGACAAAAGGATAAAAGTGTAAGGTATTTATTTAATGAAAACTATAGCATATAATTGATTATATCATCCAGATCAAGTGAAAAGGTCAAGTTTGAATTTTCACATAAAACAAAAGATTATAACGACTTCCATGATTATGTTCCTAAGGAATTGGTCAGCATAATTTTAATTTAAGAGTTATAGTAATTCCATCATTTTCAGTCTTACTCATCAATGATCAATCACTAAAATGTTCTGTTCATTGGCAGGAGTGGGGAAATCCAGCAGCATTAAATGAGCCAATTCAGTATAATGTTGACAATTGACATTAAGATATTTTGATCAAACTGAAACTTGAAAAGGCATGTCTACCCACCAATGTAAAGATAATAGAACTCATACACCAATTTCTTTTTCTGTATAGATTGAATATGAATATCCCCATGTAACTACTCATTTTAACGTTTTGGATCAAAATGAAATTCGAAAAGGCATATCTATCCAACCCATATACAATTACCAGAACTCCTCATTTAACATCAGTATTTTGGGTATAGTTTAGATATGAGTAGAAAGACATAAACAACACAACGATGGCTCAAAAGTTTTAACACAGTTTCATTCTCTGGCTAGCATGTTAGCAACAATCATGACATCAAGGTTCAATGCGATCTAAACCACAATATCAAAGTTTTTTTTTGAAATGACAAATATTAGTGATTAATTTTAGATTAAATTTTTCTCCTTCGTACGGGTTTAAACCCAGACCTCCAACTTCTTTTTCCTTGACTCAAACCAGTTGAGCTACCAGAACTCCTCATTTAATATCTGTCACTCGCATTTGATCGTGATTCTCCATAATATCAAGGAGATGGGAAAAGAACAAAAGAAAATCCTTTCAAAACAATCTGAAACTCAAGTATGAAACATAACAATAACAGAACAGAGGATTTTAATTTTCATATGAAACAGAGGATTTTCAAATCAATACAAATGAAGCACTGAAAACTCATAAAATATAAAGAAAAAATTGATTTCTCAAAAGTATTAGAAAAATAGAATTTAATTCAGTTCCTTTAACCCTTACAATTGACCACAATTTTCGGCAATACTATATAAAAATTTACTACTTAAACGGTTAAACCCTATATTCTATTATTATTATTATTATCCAGAAAGAAGAAAAAATGAGTACTTACTTGCAAGAATGAGAAATATGGTAAAGTCCATGAGTAGAAAAACCAGAACACTTCTCAAGCTTAAGAGAATAAAGACTTTGATGTCTAGAACGCGCAAGAATGGAAAGATCATCATCTGTAACAATCATTCTCCGAAAGTGCAAAGACTTTAAACAATCAAAATAATTCTCAATCTCTCTGACCCAAGGATTCACAAAACCTCCCCAATTCTCTGGTATTAAGTTAAACATCGCCGCCCTGGGTTTCCCTTTCAGTTTCAAAGATTCCAGATGAGGAAACCGTCTCCGAAGTCTGTCTGGTGTTGTTGTGTAACATAAAGCAATTGTCACGTGCTTTCGTGTTTGTGAATCGATCTCATACCATCGCCGACATACCTGTCCATATATTAGATGAATTAGTTAGTTACAATAATTAGTTAAGTCAGTTAAGTTAGACTAGTTAGTTGTTTTTTTTTTAAACTCAGCATCCGATTCAAGAATCTTAAACCAGTTACTTGTTCTCATGGAATATAAGTTTTCTTTTATTAATGAGTTCTATGAAAAATTGTAATAATACCTGAGAGACCGCGTCTCGGTCTTTCGGGTCATGGATGTACGGCATCACACAGTCAAGAACCACGTCGGATAATCTTACATTCATTCTTCCGTTATCTTCCATAAAAAACGGTTAGCGAAGATCTCGGGATTTTTATATAGGGAAGGATTGGATGACACGTGGCATGAAGGAAGAAGGTACCGGCGACGGGGCTAATTGTGGGAGGAATTTAGAGGAAGAAGGAAAGGATGAGAGAGAGGGTGGAGGTATCGGATGGTGACAGGTGGAGTGGAGTTTTGGGAGATAGGAAGCTAAAGTCTGAGATGAGAGAAGCTAGAAATAGGTGTCAGAATTTTAGTATACTACTATATCTTAGTGTTGATATTTTTGGTTAGTGTAATTTATGTGACAGAGGAATGATATTTGAACAATCATTTGCTAATAATTTTTATGACAACTTTATTTTTCTTTTTTTTAATTGATCAAAAATAATGGAGAGAGAAAAATGAAGAGAAAGAGTAAGAATATAATATGAGTATGAGAGAAAAAATTGTTTAAATGTTATCAAAAAATGGTTGTACAAATATCATTTCTCTTTATCTTATTATGCTGCTAAGGTAAGGGGAGGGTGCGGGATGATGATAGGTGGGAGAGAATGACATGAGAGAAAAGGGTAAAAAAAAGGAGGAGTGTTATTTGAACAACCAATTTGGTGACAACTTATTTGACAATCATAATTTACAAAGAAAAAAGTGGTATTGACACGGAAACTATAGCAATAGAGAGATAAAGTAAAAAATAATGTGAGTATGAGAGAGAAAGTTGTTGCAAAAGTTGTCACTAAATAGATGTTCAAATATCATTTCTCAAAAAAAAGCTAGAAGTAGAAAACCTGCAGTCAAGGAAGGAACATAGAAGGACAAAACAACCAAACTCATTTTGACAGAGTTAACAATTAGTATTCGACTGGATACTATATTTTTCTTTTTTTATCAAGTAGTCTAATGGCTAAAACTCACACAATTTAATTATGTAGAAGTGAAGTATTTAGAGTTCGAACCTCGACCCCTGCATATAATACGCAATATCTGTATCAATTGAGTTAAGTTCACGGGATCGATTCTATATTTCTATTAACTAATAGAAAATGTTAAAATAGTTAACTCGGATGAAATGGTATACGTCTGAACTTCTATTTCTATATTTATGTATGTGAGTTTGTTTATCGTTATTCTCCTTTATTTATTAAAAAAAATAATATCCAACTAATGCAATACAAGAATGAAATCGTAGGAAAGGGTTGATGTCTTGTTGCATTGAATCTAAACTAGTTAGTTACAGGGTACATTACATCATAATTTGTACTATTTTTATTAAGTACTTCTTCCGATCTCAAATGTAAGTAATTTTTCTCTTTTTAGATTCATTTAATAAATGATGTATCTGGACTTTTATTAAATGAATCTAAAAAATGAAAAAAGTTGCTTACATTTGAGACTGCTTAAAAATAATTATCATGTTAGTTGAATTTGGTAAATATACTTACATTGAAGTCGAACATAGGGCGCCACTATCCGATTAATATACTTAAATAAATATTGTAGACCACATCGTTTGGCTATAAAGCAATAGTTACACTATAAATGTCATGGTTATACATTATAATTAACACATCCAATCAATCTTTTAGAAAAATAACATATTCAATCGATCAAACAAACTTATTTCACTTTTTTTTTTTATCCATTCATCTTTCTAATTTTATTTATGAATTTTTCAGTGTAGCTTATAGAAAAAATAACCACACCTAAAATTCTTCTTAAGAAATTAGAGAATCCATAATTAAAGGTCAAAATCCATCTCTCAAAATCATGAATCAAGACGTTGCAATTTTAATCTTTTTTTAGCTCAAAAAACAGTTTTATTGAAATTAATTAATTTTCTATTAAATATTTAACATTATTTTATGGTGTATTTTTTTAAAAAATAAAATATATTAAAAAAAGTATAAAAAACTGAGTGGGCATAAAATCAATCCGATAACCTCATAATCATCGCTAAAAAGTATTACAACAAAGACTAATAAAAGTGGTAAAAAAAACACAACCGAACGAAAATCCCGTAAATGAACCCAAATGCGTAAGAGACGAATACACATCATAAGCACGATCCAACAAACCGAACTTGGGGCACGAAACTAGATTGTATTGTCAAACATTTACCACCTAAGTAATGTTTGACCTAGATTATTTTAAAATTTCTTCTCCTTAAGGATATGTTTGGAAGAGAAAAGAAAGTAGAAGGAAAGATAGTAAGAGGAATGATTGTTAAAGGAATGAAAGTGGGAAGAAAGAGAGTGGAAAGTGAGTTGTTTTTTTGGTTGTTTGGTAGTAGTGAAAGTAAATGGATTGTGATAGGAAAGAAAGGTGTATATTTATTCAATGACATAATTACCCTTATGTAACATAAATATAAATATTTTAATTAAAAACATATATTTTTTAAAATATATAAGCATGTGTAGTAAATATGTTTTTGTAAGGTCTAAGATATTTGTAAATAGACATCCGAGATTATATTTTATACTTATAAATTTAATGATGATAATATTACATTCATAGGCATAAATAAATATCCATTAGGCCAAAATAGTGAAAAATGATAAATAAATATCCCGCCCCGCACCCGCTTATTGAAATTTATCTTATTAAATTTAATAATCTTATTCCTATTTTGTGTCAAATAAGTATCAAACTATTTTTTTTTAAGACATAAAAATGGAATATATTAACAACGGCGGTGAAACACCTAAGTACAAGATGTACTAAAAGTGCCATCCCTAATAACAGTTAAACATACAAAGTAGAGTCAAAGCAAAGGTCGATTGATACTCAGACATAATAAAGGGTCCGACCACCATATTTTAATATATTGTTCCTCTTTATAAACATGTTTATTAGAATTATCTTACTCTTTAGAAAAGATTTATTAGATCTTTTATTATTAATATAATTAATTTTTTTTGTTGCTATGAAAAACATGCATTTTGATTTTAATTTTTTTAAAAATACACTTTTCACGAGTGGGTGGGGGTGAATAGGAGCGGGGGTGGTAATGCTTAAACCCGTCCCGATCTACCCTGTTACTATGCCTAGTTAAAAGCCAACAAAATTCTATTTGCTTTCAACCATCAATAAGATTGAAGCTTAATTTTGTCAAGAAGATGTTGAAACGTTTCTTCTTTAGGACCCGGACATTTTTTTCAAACCAAATCATCCACACACTAGATAACCAAATGAGTTCAAAAGTAGCATATATGTTTTTTTGAAAACCCACCTAAATGTTCAAATTGAAGTAAGTGGTTTGCTACATGTTCCGGGTGCATCATAGTGAAATCAAACCAATTATAGATACCTAGCCAAATCAAAAAGAGAGAAAATAAATGGTCGATATCCTCCATTTTACCACAACCACCCGCACACAATTGAGCATTCAGATGAAGAACATGCCTCCTGATTAAATTATTTGTTATTGGTAGTTGGTTACGAAGCAAACACCAAAGCAAAAAAACTGACCTTCAGAGGAACCTCATTGTTCCAAATTACTTTTATATGATCAACTGCCACAAGATTAACCGGCGACAACAAGTAATTATAACACTTCTAACATTATATTTGTGGGAAGTATATGTAAGTACCATAGCCATTTGCCTTGAGTATTAAGCTCCAAACCAATATTAGTTAAAATAACACAACACTCCATAACTTGATCTTCCTCCTAAGCTAATAACCGACGCCACCATTTTATTATCAACAATATTAAAAAGATGAATAAAACTACTTTTTAAGATCATACTGTCGAGCCATGAATTCCACCAAAATAAAGTTTGAGTACCATCGCAAACTTTACTTCCTAAATGATCCCACCAACATTTACGATTAATTAAATCATTGGACAAACCTATATACAAATGTTGTAGAACAAAAAGCTTTTTGATATTCGTTATGGTGGTTTTCTTAAATAAAAATTTACCGACAAATAAAAAAATAATTACTTATACTTCTAACCTTGAATAATCACCACAGCAAAAATATTTTACCATTAAAAAATCAGTCTTAGAAATGATTTATCTATTTTAAGATTTTAATCTAATTTAGTGAATCAAAATTTTTAATCAGTGTTGATGGCAAATCTGCAAAAGGTATTTGTACTTTTACATAAGGATCTTAGAAATATGGTATAAAAACAATTTTGTGCTAGATGACAAGCAATTTTGAGCTTTTTCTATTTTAAAATTGAGTACCTCGAAGGCTCATCAAATGCTCACTTTGACGTCCTCGTGAGGTTAGCTCAGTTGGTTGGGATGCATAAAATATGCAAGGTCTGTGATTCACCCTTAAAGAATTATTCTTGGTGGGACAATCTATTAACAAACATGACCGTTCACCCTTGGAGGTAAAAAATATCTTTAAGTTTAAGATTTTTCATATTTCTTTCCAATCCCAAAGTATTTAGATGGTTTTTGTGTGATTTTCATTTGATCGGAGTACAATTTTTTTATATTGTCTATCAACAATAATCATCAAATTATTAAAATTATTGACTTTAATTGAAATTGTCTTAAAAGTTACACATTTGTGATTGTTTGACAATATAATAATTTTACATTGGTGTTTAATTTTTTTCATTATACATTGATATAAAAGGTGTTCGATTTCGATTATTTTACATATTTATTTATTCATGACACTTATATTAACTTGTATTACTCGATTAAAAGTACCAAATTTTTCTTAATAGCTTCCAAAGTCCATGGTTAAGTGGTTCAAGTTAATAAGTTAATAATTGGGTTCCAAGAATATTTTTAAAATGAGCTAAGATAACATTATCATTAGTTCTTAATAGTTTCAAAAGTCTGCTATAGAAGAACGATAGAACATAATAAAGAGAAGATACGGGTATATCGTAAGTGAATTAATGAAACATGGTGTCAACGAATCATATATTTTTAAAACAGTAACTTTAATAAATCATAAGTAAAAAATATGGGACAACCTAATTGGAATGACATAACTTTCACTTGATATTATTGTACTCTACTGCTTTATAAAAAAAGTTATAGAGCAATGCAACACAATTCAAATATTATTATTTCAGTGTAATATGATCCATCATGTATACACATACGTACACACATGATTTCTGGTGCAAAAGTAAATGAAATCCAAGTGTTTGTTTTAAAAAAATATTAAAAATAAAAAATCGAGTGCACATGAAGATATTAGATCTCAAACCACAAAAGATTAGTGTCAAAGTCAAACAAATAATATGGACTAATAAAATTTGGTTCAAAGTATAAGATATTATGATTATTTGAAAAAGTACCCATATTTCCTTCAACTAATCAAGATCATGCAGCTATTCACCACCAAACTTGAAGAAACGTTGCCTTGGTTTGCAATATATTGCAACTTACAATTTTTGATATGAATTCAACATAATAATTGGAGTTTTTTTTTTTTTTAAAGAATAATAATTGGATTATTTGAAAGTACATCATGAGAATCGTCGAACCCCATCATTATATATTGGTTTTTTTATATTATGAATATTAGTTTTGCTGTCACATTAAGTTTTTATATAAGAATAAAAAAAAAAAACTCCTTATTCATGATGCTACAGTTAATTTTTATATCTTTGTTCGGTAAAATGTGAAATTTGAATCAAACATAAAAAGTAAAAAATATAATAAAAAATTATTAAAATCCTTGCAAGAAAATGACATCGGCAACATGAGTTATTAAAATGGGCCGCAATGGCCCCATCCTAGGACACATTCCTCGATCAACTTGTAATCTTATTGGCTTAACAAATAACATGCTGAGACACATGATGTATTTATTAATTAACGTTAGAAAATCTTTCGTTTGATCTGTTTATAATCAATTTTGTCAAATTTATCTGCTATTTTATAACTATGAAAACGCATTCGGTTGACTTTCAGAAACACAAAACTATCAAATTGTTCATATAAAATAGTTTGATATCCAATTATTGCTCATATCATTACAATCCAAAAATACTGGCAATTAGTTTTTATTTAGAAAACTATAATCAAATATAGAGTTTTTCTATAAAAAAAAAAAAAGTATACCATAAAATTAATCTCTAACTTGATAGAGCACTCTTAATTAGGTCTCTAACTTTATGCATATTTTAAAAACATGTATGTCTCTCTCAAATTTTATTTTTATTAGTCCTTCAAATAATATGTTAGAGAATAAAATGATAGCAAGTGAAAAAACTTTGAACCAAATTAATAGTAAGTTGGTACATTAGAATTACTCTTTTTTTATTTTTTTTGGTGAACAAAATAGAATTACTCTAATGATAGTAATTGGTTAAATATAGAGAGCAACTTAACAATTGAATAGAGTCAAAGAAATTTTTAATATTCTTACAACATCAAGGACATATTTTAAAGTGCACGTCAAAATCAAGATTGTTATGAATAATTAATTTAGTGGATGTCCATCCTTAATCTTTCACGTTAACTCTCATAAGTGAATGGATAGTTATATGTTGAAATTCAAACACTTTTAAAATGTCCCACGCTGTAGTATTATAAAAGGAGATGGACGCCAAACACACTGACATATATATATATATATTAAGGTTTTTAACGAGGTAGGATATGACACAAAAAAATGTTGTACTCTTTTTTTTCACTAATTTTTTTTTTTCATCGAGTTTTTTTTAGTAAGGTTTTAACGAGGCATATCCTTATGCACATCCATGGAGGAGTGTTATGATAATTAACTTAGTGGATGTCCATCCTTAGTCTTACACCTTGCAATAACTCCCATAAGTGAATGGATGGTTAGTGATCCTTAATTACTTTGATCATTCACTTTGCTCATACTGTATCTATAAATAGGACTCATATTTTAGTGTAAAGACATACTTGAGAAGTAATACAACATACTCTTTTGTTATCTATCCCTTTCTCTCCACTTTTCTATGTTGTACAATATCTTGCAATATTTAATAGTAGTTTAATCGTTAAAAAATAATGGGGGATCCTACTTGCGCTGGGTTTCAAATCCTCAGTTGACATAAATATGCACGGATACGTATATTTTGTTCGAGGAGTGATAATATCCATAGGACCACATGTCCTTTTTAATTTTAATAAGCCAACCCTAAAGTTGTGTAAAATTTAGGTAGCCATACATATCTTGATAGCCATAGAGCACTCACCAATTGAAGTATATATCCTTATTGTGTAGGGTTCTTGATTTCTTAGGCATCCGGATAGTAAAATTGAATTGACTCTTCGTGGATAAATAAATCTCGTTTTAAGTTCGAGCTTACCAAGAAGCGTTTATTAAAACCAATTAAATTATGTTACCAGCATTGAGAGATTAATCTTCAAATAAGAAGTGTAAGAAATCTAGTCAATGATTCAATCAATTCAATATTTCAAACAAATTGAATTGATTTGCTTTGGTTGTGTTTAGTTTTTTTGATTTTCGGAATCAAAACTAAACCAAATCAATCAAACTATATATCTATTCATTTGAATATTGATAAAAATTAATTATTTACTTGATTTGTGAAATATTGCACAAATCCAACCAAACAAATTGACTATCCTTTTTTGGTTCAAATTCTTTTTCTTCTAAAAACCAAACTTATGAACCGATAAGTTAAATCCCACTTCAAGTACCTTTGATTAATGATATGAAGAATTGAGATTTAATAACTAATTACAAACGATGAAACTAATCTTGCTAATGGCTGAGTGAGAAAGTGGTCCTCCTCCACTTTATGTACAAATATAGTGTTTTAACCTCATTCAGACATGTTCTTGTGGAACACAGTGGGGGTCTACTAATCTTTTGTCGACATATATTCCACAAACATAATTTCTGCAGTAACATCATTTCCATGGTGAAAAACATAGTATTTTAGCGACCGAGACATTAGAGTAAAATTATGATAATGCATAAGTTGGACGACAATTTTTGTGTTATTTGTACGAAAATAATATTTGGGTGTATGCCCGGGTGCTGTTGTGTAGGGAACAATATAAAGAAGTGTTAGAAACATCTTTTTTTCAACATTATCGAACACTCGCTCTCTTATTGAGTGAAATCATTGTAAATTCTACATTTTAAAAATGGATAATGTATATAATTGTGGAATCTATTTAGATTTCACCAAATAAAAGAATGAGTGCTGGGAATATATATAGCAGTGTCAGCATTTCAAAACATTATAACCTTTGTCGCAAAAAAAAAAACCTATGAAGGGAATGCTTCATGTTTAGTGATAGTAATAATGCCTTTGTCGTTTGAGAAATACTTGTATGGACACAACACCAAATCAAATTATTTAGGGACACACTCATTCAAATATCTATCATTTAATTATTTCAAAAAGATATATTATTTAATTTACTTCTCTTTCATACTTTTCACTTGTATGTGTACGCGCCTAAATGAGTTATATTTATGTTTGTGACCAAGCAAGTGTTTCTCTTGCCGTTTATGTCACTCCGACTCTTTTGTGACATTATTTTTTCTTAAAGACAAGAATCCCTTTCTAACATGTATATATAGATTCAAAAATCATATCGGTGATTTCATGATTAATAAACAGGTGGGGTTTGGCATGGGAAAGGCTAGTTTTTCCTATCATGGGAAAGTTATTTTTTAAGCATCAGATCATATGACAACCATAGCTTTATGATAGACCACTCACACTAGATTATTTTTCTGCAATCATATGCATCCCATTTACACACCCCAAAAGTAAAAAACAATTTCAAAAACTGCTTTCCATTGTTGTCGCTTTTTTCTTCTCCAAATGTTCTAGTAACCAAGCTTTAATTCTTTTTTACGGGATTTATGTGCAGTTATTCTCTATTTTTTTTCGAAGCATTTCTTCACTTCTTATTTTCGACGTGTTCATCCACGCTTATTTCTACAAACTCATTAAAGACAATTATTTGCTATAAAGTTGACGAACACGTTTACAGTCATATATCTGCAGAAATATAAATGGCTGAAGAAACAACGGTAGTAATCTTATCAAAGTATTGAAACTAGAAATTGAGAAGAAAAGAAAAAGAATTTGAAACTGGGTAACCCAGTAAGGTTGGGGTAGATTGGGTTCGTTGACTCCAAAAAAAGAAGCGTTCTTTGATTCCATAATTACATATAATATTCCAGCCATTAAGTTAATCAAATTGGTGAGATATTTGCGGTAGAAAACAATGATAAGATTCAGTGTGGAAGAGAGAATGGTTGGGGAATAAAGTGAGAAAAAATTCAGTGTTAGAGGAGCATGGTAAGATTGTGTTCTTCATTTGATCAAATGGTTCAAAAACAACTTTTCTATGGTGGGAAAAAATAGCATTTCTTATGCTAAACCCCACCTAATAAACATCAATAGTTAATCAAAATCACCTCAAAATTTTTTATTTTATTTTTTTTAAGAAAAAATAGTTTTGAAACTTGGTTCAATTAAATAAAAATTTAAAATAAATCTTTTCGAATTTGTGGTTGGATCTAACACAACCATATAAAATGAGTTTGTGACGTGAGGAGTGAGGACTATTCCCACTTATAAATACTTGTTCATGATATCTCTCATCCAATATAAGACTCATAACACACCCTCTCATGCTTAACAATATTGGGTTTCTTTGCAAATCTTTGAAGAAGCTCTAATTTCATTTTAGATTGTGGTTGAGGTGATGATTATCACCACTTATAAATATTTGTTCAAACAATTTCTCATCCAGCAAGAGACTTTTAATAGATTCAAATGAGCTAAACTCAAATTATGTTAACTTACCTTGTTTAGTTCATAAAACAACTTTAAATAAGAGATATATGTATTTTTTTTTATTAAGTGTATCTTTGGTTTCACTTTTAGAGAGGTCAAAATTGATTTTGGAAGTGTATAATTGATTCTGACATATTTGATTGCGTAAGGGTGAAGTTAAATTTGTCTTCAAAATATATTTTACTTGAAGCTATTGTTTGCAACTTTTGATTTTAAAACTGATTTTTACACGCAAATTTATAGTTCAACACACATTTACATGAGTTTATTCAAACACAAATCACTTTATTTTCAACTAATTTTTATTTAAAATCAATTTTACAGAATTAATTCACTCAAAATAAATTTTTTTCATCGCAAAACCAAACATACACAACGTTTTGATTTTAGAAATTGTGTGGCAAAACTTCAAATACAAGAAAGATAAATAGACTCACTAATTTAAGACAACAATTTATATGGTTGAGGAGTGATCATGTACGAGCACCTAACTTGATCTACTGCATCTGACTTTATGCTGCAAACTATTAAATGAAGATAACAAATTTCTCTCTTAATTCTTGCTGGACACCGTGATATTTATTTAATGCAAAAAAATAGGTAAAGGTTACACATTCATGCCAAGTTCGAAAACGTGGTCCTTAAGAACTCCTAATTTTAGTTAGGGCTACGTTTCACACTCATTTCTGAAAGTATACTTTTTAAATATATAGTTTTAGATTTGCACATCCAAATGTCCCTCAAGGGTAGGGTAAGTTTTAGCCCTAATTTAACAAATGCCATATTGCATATGGTCCCTCCCCTATTGCATCTAGGACAAAAAGAAGTGGATGATCAATTGTGGATTTGGACAATTCGTCGGCTGCGCCTGTTGTTTTCTCATGAATGTTACTGGTGTGTGTTCTCCCTTGTTTTCCGAGTAAGAAGAAATTTAATTGGCTGATATATGTCGAGATATATAACAAATGTTGGAGTAACTTTCATCCTTTTATCAAGATAATGAAGTAATGACCAATTGGTAAAAAGTTTTTACCATAATGTATCGACATTAGAGAATGTACTGCGCCATCCATCCCAAAATAATTATCTTAGTTTGACCATATCTACTATTCACATAATTTACTTTGATCATTTTTCTTTTACTAATATATAAAGACAAATGTTAGTAAATAAGATGTTCGATTCGACTTAATGAATATTTTTAAAATATTAATTTTTTTTTATAACTTTTGCTAATAAATAATTAAAAATATCATTAACATGTGTTCAATTTAAATTGTGACAATTATTTTGAGACGGTATATGGTTGAAAGAGGTCTCTTGGCGAACGTCCACGTGAGCTTAACTCAGTTGGTAAAGACAATACATAATATATGCAAGGTCCGAGGTTCGAATCCCGGACACCACAAAAAAAAAAAAAAAAAAAAGGTCTCTTGGCGAACACATGTGTTGTTGCTTAGGAATTAATAAGGTCCAGTTTTGATATATTTAACTTTGAACTTAAACTTTGAACTGCAAAATATATGAACCAGTTTGAGATAGAATAAGCAGCTTAAATGTGTGCTTGTCATTCGTCGGTCTCTGAACTTAGTTTGAGTTTTTTAAAACACACAAGTGTTCGGGAAAATTCAAAGTTTAAGTTTTTGGAATACTTTTATATTTTGGAAAACTTTTGATAAGTTTCCTGGTGTAATTTAAAAAATTTATCCACCTATAAACAGTGTAAAATATGGGATAGGGATATAACAGTGAAAGTGGTTTATGTAAAAAATGAGATAGGGATATACCAGTGAAAATATGGGGTAAAATCTTTGGAATTAAGAGGTCCAAGGCTATATGATTTAGTTAGTTTAGGTCCATCATCAAATTTTATAAGGAATTAAGTGTACCCTATAGTTTTGGAATATTGCTCTTCTCCCATCATGTTTTGCTCACTCCCAATCGAACTTTCTAAAATATTCATGCGTCACGCAGGTGTTATACCTAGTGTGACTAAAGTCACATTAAAATACAACCCGCGTGACGCTGAAAAACACCAACATGAGTTAGGTTCTCTTCTTCCCTCTCTCTCCTTCCGATTCATTCAATCTTTTACAAATCCTTTGCTTCTCTTACTTACACTTAACAATTGATCTTGTTTATAATTCGATTCATGCGATCGATCATTTCTATCTTGAAAACAAAATCATAGTTGCTGATGTGTTACTTTTGAAGAATTGGCGTGGAGGAGTTACGGTGTTTCGAGCAAGCCGATTACAATTTCTTATTGTTTGTTCCTAATGTGATTTCACAAGAAGCAATATCACATGAATCTTCTCAATTAAAGTGAAAATTACTAGGATATTGCTTCTTGTCATGATTTTGTTTCTTTGGGCGAAATCTTCTTAATAGGTATTTCACTTCTTCACGCAGCACGACAATGGAGTTGTGAGCCAAATTGTGTTTTTTTCAGCATGACTTAGGTCACGCCGGGTACAACACCTGCATGACTTGTATTTTGGAAAGTTTGGTTGGGAGTGAGCAATTCTTGTTGGGAGAAGAACAATTTTCATAGTTTTGCATTTCAACTGCTTTTATACACTTATAAATTCCTTATAATATGGATCGAACTTGTTTACATGGGCCAATCAGTACTGTAGCTAGCCACAAACTTGATAATTATTCATGTAAGGTTTGAAGCTAATGTCGTTTTCATTGTCAATGTTGGGACGTATAAGGTGGCCGGTCACAAATACTATAAAGAGGTATTTCGATTAAGACAAGACCTTAGACCCATTAGCTTAAATTTGGAATCCACAATTGGCATCACACGTGGGTGGCTTTCTTTCTTTCTTCCTTCCTTAGGATTCTGGATCTAAAACCTTGACCATAGTTGAAATTATCATGTTTTATCATTTATATGAAAAAGGTTACGTATGTACCATTTCATAGGACCACGCTACTCGACGGATGAGGCTCTCCACTCATTTTCATCTTCATAGGACACACACTATTGATTTTTTCAGTGAGATAAATTATAGGATAAGGGATGATGATATATGACTGTTTTTTTCGATTCAACCTGAAACCCTAATATTTTTATGATGTGCGACTTTGTTGAGACTCTTAGGTAGGGCCATAAGTAATGTTTCAACTCACAAAAGATGAAGATACAACATCTTCAACAAAAAACTTTAGAGTGTGTTTGGATGGGGAATGTAATGTTTTGAAGGAATTCAAATATTTTGATGTGAGTTCTATTGTTTGGATAATAATTTGAAGAACTTTCAAAATGATGAAAATTTATGAAGTATTTTGTTTAAGTTAAATTTAAAGAATTTCAAATGACACCTAAAAGTTAAGAATTTCAAAAAATTTCATTGTTATAAATTTTCAAAATTTGAAATTTGGTCCTCAAACTTTCCAAAATTTTCAATTTGACCCCTATAAATTTATAAAAAATTGCAAAGTGACCCCTCAAATTTCCCAAAAATTATATTTTGACCCTTACATTTTTGAAATTTTCAAATTGACTCCTAATTTCATTTTTCAAATTTGGCCCAAAAAAAAATATTTTATAAAAGTTGCCCAAAAATATGACAATAATTTTTTTTTATTACTTCATCTAAACAATAACATTTAAGAATGAAAGCAATTGAATTCCCTAGAATTCTAAATTCTTTAAAATTTCTCAATTACCCCATCCAAACACACTCTTAGGTTTTAAGTATATGAATCATCTCTGTTATCTATTCAACATTATTTAACTCGTTCATAGTTGATATGAAACTTACTAATCACATTGAACCCACAATCTTCCCCTCATAATATGTGAGCCATGCATCACATACCTATACCATCATCACAACTAACATAACACACCTCCTGACTACCACTTATTGGGAGTCAATGCTCCATAAGAGACACACACTCCACTTATTACCTCAAAGGATTAGATATATGGACACCTATCTTATAAATTCAACATTTAGAGTATGTTTGGTTCCAAAGAAAGAGAAAGGAAAAATAAATGAGTGGATTGAAAGAGAGTGGAATGATGCACTTTCTATAGTTTGGCACAGCTTAATAAAGCTAAGGAAAGAAACTTTTTTGAGGGTCCCACATAAGAAATGTTTCCACTCTAAATTGGACAGAAAGCGGAGAGACGCCACTACTTTTATTGAATGTACTAGATTGCCCCCCGGTTTTGTATATTTTTACAATCCATGTTTCAATGTTTATTTTTTTTTTCACAGTACGTTTTTTTTTTTTAGAGAGAGAATATTTTGCATAGTACTCTCATACAATATTTTTTATTGATATACTCATGTAAAGCTATTTTTTGGGTGACCAATTTTTACACTGTGTTCATACCAAAACTATTTAAATGTATTTTCAATAATGAAAATTATTTAATTAACACATTAACATAAGGTTATTTATGTCTTTTACTAAATTCATCTCTTTCTTTCCTCTTTTACTTTCACTCTTACCAAACAACCAACAAATCATCTCACTTTCTACTCACTTTCTTCTTACTTTCTTTCCTTTAACAATCTTTCCTCTTACTTTCATTCCTTCCACTATCCAAACATACCCTTAGCTTATTCATAGTCCATAGGAACTAGTCACACACATTTGAACTCGATAATGATTGTTGGTGTTGGTTGAAATTCAAACACTTTTAAAATGCGCGCACACACACAGAGATATGTGTGTGTGTGTGTATTCTAGTTATTTGTTACAAGAAACATCAGCCATAAACACTTTTAACTTTAGATGTGACTATTTTCTTTCACTTATTCTCTTGTTTTAGAGTGTTGCGATATTTACTTAGGAAAGTGAGTTCTTTTTTTTTTTTTTTGGTCTAGTAGTTTAGTGGCTAGAGCTGATACAATTTAATTGTGGAGAAGTAGAGTGTCCGGAGTTCGAACCCCAACCCCTGCATATAATATGCAATATCCCTATCAACTGAACTAAGCTCACGGGAATACTTAAGAAAATACAATTAAAGAATGTGTTGATATAACTAGAATTACACAAGATGCTGAAAGTAAATATTTTCAACATAGACAAAGAAAAGTAGGGGAATAAGATATGAGAGCTGCTAGTACAGAAATATTGAGCTTTGAAGAAGTTGTCAAAACAAATATTTTTGAAGAAAAACAATTGAATAGTGAGAATTTTACTTCTAGAAAACCATGAAATTATTCTATGATGCTGAAAATGTAGAAAACCCGAGTGTGTAAGGTATAATTGTCTTGTGGAGCAACATTAGAAAAAAGCTTTGGGAGAATTCTAGAATATATCCCTTTTTATGGAAGATGGTGGAACTTTCTAATAATTTAAAATTTTATGTTCTGCCGTGGGAAGATAAAACTTATTGTTTGTATTAGAAAATGCCCATCAATTAACATTAATTCAAAAGTATATTATGAGATTATGTCGGTGGTTGAAAAACTTCTTGCTAACATGGAAGTTTCAAAATAAGTTTCTTGCTCTAAGTTTTGAGTTCGGATATGCTCCATTTATCATTTGCTCTATTTAGTGACATGTGAAATTTTGTTGATGTTTACCTTAAATGAATTATACTCTATATAGTAGAGTACCCTAACTCTTTTGAACTATGATTGTCGGTCATACAATAGAAGCAGGTAAAGACTATATACATATGTTCTAATTCAGCCTTAGAAGTCCCATCTGTAATAAACACTTCAAGGTTTATATATGAGTTTTTTCTTCCCTTATACTTTTGTTTTATAGTGTTGTGAGGTGTAGATTATATTTTTTACTTTCAAGAGTGTAAGTGTATTTCTGTCGTTGGGTGTTTGAAAAAAGTATGTGTTGTAACAATTCTCAAATAACGTTTTTTAATAGTAGGCATTGACAACAATCATGATTCTTTAGTTTTAGATTTTTTACGTTATTTTCTGTTTTTCCCAAGAGACTCTAACTAAAATCCGGTCTAAATGATAGTAGACGAATAACCTAAATCACGAGTCCCGCATAGACTACTTGAGTACTTGACTGATATACTATAGAACATAGTTGAAATTTTAAGAAAGAGCTCCAGAATTCAAATTATCTATATTCTAACATAAACTATACGATTATCATTATTTTTTAAGGATATACACATTACCATTTTTTTTATAGAATTAATCAATGTACATATCAATTTCTCTTACATGTCAACTTGAACCCATTATAATTTTTCAATATGAATATGTGTAATACACCACTTTATGACTATTTAACAAGACTAATTTGATTTCTTCCAAAAAAAAAACAGGACTAATTTGATGAAATTTCTATTTGATATAATAACGTAAGACATCCTTTTGGCAAACCGACTTTTTTTTTTTTTTAATAAAGTGTTTCTTTTATAGCATTTAATTTCTACGCACCGTGATTTTAAAGATTTTTTGCCAATCAATTGTAAATGTCAGCTTAATAATCGTTGAACTCTATTCAAAAGTAGCACTACTGTTTAATTGATTCATTTGATTGGTTACCATTTACCATTAATGCAAAACAAATTACTCCTACATTGAGACTATACAGGTCAAAATCTTTCATATATATGCCATTTTGTATTATTCTTTTTTTGTTTTGTTGAAGGAATGCCATTACAGGTCGGAGAGTAACCATAAAGGATTTCTAATTTATTAAATATCAATAAAGAAATACTACATGGGAACACGGCTCAAGAGCCATGAAAAACGCACTAATTCCATTAGGTGATCGAAGCAACTGCACTTTCCGGTTTTAAGTGAATCATCAATGGCTACTCTTTGCACACTACATATGGTTACTCTTTGCATACTACATGGTTACTCTGCAATTTGGAGAGTAACCATAAAGGATTTCTGATCAATTTAAGATCAATGAAGGCATACTGCATGGGATCACGGTTCAAGAATCGTGAACCTTGCACTAATTCCATTTAAACGGGCTACAACGCATATCTACATTTTCTGGACACGAACGAGATTAACAAATGAAAAAACACAATTGCATTCTAGACTGTAACTACTTGGAATCCAAGGAGGGTCCACCCTCATCCGAAAAGGCACCACCTGCATCATTGGATTTCTTCATTGCTTCCAAAATCCCGTAATTGCCACATACCTCCGAATCACTTTCATTTTCTCCATTGGATACCCCAGATAATGATACTAATCCCATCGCAGCAATGCTGTTTGCGATTACATTTATATCTCTGGTTCCTGTGTAAAGACCACGACTGCCAGCAACAAGTACATTGTTTTGGTTTTCATCCAGATTGGTTAAAATTGCAGGCAAAGGGTTCATCATAACCTGTTGGTTACCCTGGCTCGAACCACTAATCAGCAACCTTAGAGTCTCTCTTGCACCTTTCACCACAGCATCAGATTCAGAAATCAGTGGGTTCACAAGATTTGGATGCAGTGGTGGAATACTAGTTGACATTGCAGGACCAGCACTCACAAGATAGCCCTGCCCCGAAGAACAGACATCAATTATTGGGACATGAACAATTGGATCACACATTAGTGGTGTGAAAGTGGGAATCTGTTGAGAAGTTGGTAACGACATCCTTACTAATGGTTCAGGAAAAAAAGGAGGAAAGTCCATTGAGGAACCAAGATTGAGAGGCTGTATTGGTTGAAACAGGCTAGCAGCAAGAGTGTTGGGTATAAAAGAGGCACCTGAGGCAAGAGGCTGTGATCCAGCAAATGACACAGGAGATTGTGGAAGTGCTGCTGCAATGGATGGAAAGGTAGAAGAAATCCCAGGTGGACACCAACAATAGTAGGGGGAAAAAAGAGGGGACACTACAGGGGGGACTTCCCCACCTGGTCCAAGGCTTGATGGAACACTATACATTCCTGCTGATCCCATGAAACTAGGAGAAAAGGCAAGAGTTTTTGTAACTTCTGAAGCTTTGTCATGATCAGAAGTTGATGATAAATCCAAGTTGTCAGCTGCTAGCGGCTGGGTGTCACCACGGCGCTTAATCTTCTCCCTAGCAGCAACTCTATGGGAAGACATGTTTCTTGGGGGAACCTCTTTAAATGAACTTGACCTCGGACTAAGAATACTCTGGCAAAGCATTGAATCTCCCTTTGTCGTCTGTACAATATGTCGAGATCGAGGAAATTTTGATGATGCTGATGAAGCGTGTGAATTTTCAAATGCAACATCACAGTATGTCGAGGAATTTACAGATGTTGAAGCATGAGCTGAACTATCATGACTACTCCCCGCTGTTGACCCCACAAGAAAAGCACGAAGCTGAGTTGCAAAACAATCAATCCGCGACTTGCTAATGCCACTCAATTCAGCAATTGATGGTTTCCTCTTGAGTAAATCCTTCATCTGGTTTATTGGAAAATGAGTTCGATGAAAAAATATCAAGAATCAACGATAGAAATATTCAAAAATCACCAGAAAAAATGATAAATTGTGAAGAATGCAGACTTGTTATTGTATGATTCATATCTAATAGCATGCACTAATTAAAAGCGAATACCAAAAATTACCTTCACGAGTAATTCAACTCCTAGCAGCTTAGACTTTTCAGAGCACCAGAAGAAAAAAGTTCTGTCATCAGGAGTGGTAACATGGAAGGAACGGCCAGAGCCGTCAGTTGGGATTCCCTCAACCACGACAGCAGAGCATTGGGATGTGCTAGAAAGAGTAAATAATCTCTCTGTTTTACCATCATCCCCAATGAATGAGAGACGAAGATCAGAACTTGGAAGTAGAACAAGTGTCAAGTTACCCCTGTGAACAAGTAAAGTTGAGATGTTACCTTATAAATGTGTAATTAAGAAGATAACTAAAAGAAGAAACAAAAAAAACAAAAAAAAACTACACAATGAAATTGTGATGCAGAGTCTTCAAAGTCCAAAACCTTAGCCCACAAATTTTTTTATTCTAAAAACATCTTCCAATTAAGCATGTAATTTTACATCATAAATAAAAGCTAAAAAAATGTACTAATAATAATAATATTTCCCCCAACAAAAGCACAGACTGTTCCTCAAAAAAAAAAAAAAAAAACAAAGACTGCTGTTTTCATCACTAGAAACATAAAATATAACCAAGTTAATTTGCTAACACTATTTTCCTTAAGCATGCCTAAAACCAAGGTATGAAGTTCCTAATAGAAGTTGAAAATCATTGGTATCTTTAAGAACAAGTATTTCTATTTTGTAATAGAATACCAAACACAAAAGTTTAGGGCACAAAGCTCTTGGCTTCCAATCTACATTTCTGAACGACAAATTGAACCCTTTTCACCATAAATTTTCCTGAGACACAGTTGAACCCTTTTCACCGTAAATTTTACTGAGACAGAGATAATCCTAAACACTCTAATCAAATGTTTTTCAAAGTTTAGTTTAGAACAGACATTAAAAAAAATAGAATCCAATAGCAAATAAAATTCAAATCAAATCTGGCTAAGGCCGACGATCTTTGTTCAATCAATCATATTGATTAAAAATTTAGGATGGGAAGGGGTTCACCAAAATAACATAATCAGCATATCAATTTAAACATGTATAAAATGGAATATCATATACACAGAAAGGCACAGAATACACAGAAACGGTCAGTATACAAATATGCAAATAAATGACATAACACTAATTTGCATATAACCTACTAACCTAGTCAATTAGTTAATTTACTCCATACGAAAGTGTCAAACCTATAGTGAAGTGATCTAGAAATCCGAACAGTAGCAGTATATATATAGGATCATGAAACTACCTTTACTTCCTCTTATTTCAGAGATCATAATAGAATACGTCCAGTTACCTACAAGTCAAAAGACATTTTTACTTGGAAGAAAGAACATATTACCATCAATGAACTAAACTACAGACTCCAGTGATCACTACAGATTAATAAAAAAAAAACCTATATATTTCAATAAGATTATATTAAAATGAGTGATGAAAAATAAAAAGCATCCAACTACAAAGAGATTTTCACATTGTGCTGCAAACATCAGTCGGAAGAAATGGTAAGCAAAGTTGCTACATAATAGATATCTTAGTTGGCATATAGAAAAGGTAAATGCTATTTCAATCTTCAAAACAGCAACATGGCAAAACAAAATGCACGAGTAATTGGCTATAACAAGTAGATAAATCAATTACAGTTATGAATTGGCTGCCAATTAAAGTCAGTGTTAAGGAAAGGTCTACAAGGAAACAACATTTTTGAATCTTAAACTATTAAAACTTAAGCGGAATCAATAAAAAAAAAAATACCAGATAGAACAACAACAATCAAGCCTTATCCCACTAAATGAGGTCGGGTACATGGATCAAATTACGCTAAATGTTCCTATCATAAACCATATTTAGGTCCAACTAAAAAAAACTACAGATAGAACAATGGAAGTATATTAATTAGTGGGTGCTGGGAAACAGATTCAGTGTAAATAAACTCATTAATCCTAATGTTTGTTATAAAAATCTAGATCAGTAGATCTAAAAAATAAGGATTTCAGTTTGCACAAATCAGGCCTACTTCTGACTACTTTTCTCTTCCGACTACTTTTCTCTTCCAGAACCAGAAGGTCCACAAGTGAAACCAAGTACTGGCCCATTACCCGGCCCTGAGTTCCTTTGGCTGAGGATTCTACATAATCTAAACATCTATGGAGTTATCGATGTGAACTCTGTTCTTTCTTATGAAGCGATCATACCTTAGCTTAGGAAATGATAAAGAGAAAAAAAGCGAGCAAGGAATAATGGTGGCCCAACATGTGGTGTAAAATTAGGGGAACAGTGAAAAAACTGCCACAAAATTCTGATATTTCAGCAATTCATAACAAAAAATGCAGAAGCACGTATAGGAAACCAATGGAGAGTAATGTATTGGAATAATACATACATGCATGAGTTCAAAGTAACATGTGGGGTCTTATTATACTCTACGGTCACTCCACCTCATCTCATGTGTTGTCTTATTCTAGCAGGAACTATATAGTTAAGAATCCCTGATAAATAATGCATATAGTTCTCTCCTTGCTAGTAGAGGTTTCTAACTAAGTAGGATATAGTTCTCTCCCAGATTTCCATCCCAACCTCAAGATCATCGGACAACATCTTCCAAAAGTCATCCTTCTTAGCTTTGCCCCAGCAAAACAAACCTGCTACCATAGATAGGAGGCCAGAGTCCTATACTTGTTTCCTACCAGGGTGTGAACTGTGTGTGAAACTAGCATCTGTCGAAAGGCACGCCAATAAAGGATCACAGCTCCCTACTTGATCAAAGGTTGAGTAACCAGTAGACACCCTCACAATTTCCCGTGGTTGGCATGCCGTACATAGGTTATTAACGATATTTATTTATATTAATATGTGATATAGTAATTTTTTTCAACTGCCTTTACTGATATAAGAACTAACCAAGCTCAAACAAACAAAAATGAATTTACTAATGTCAATATAGCACAATGCTAATCCTATGGAAAGCATTATGTAAATAAGTTGCAAACGAAAGCCATAAAATTATAATTTTATAGTTGAAAAGATTTGTCCCTTACACCATAGCACAGACACTTCAAATCAAAGGTGGTGAAGAGGTGTCAGATGACCGAGTCTGGCATAGACACGACACTGACATATGTGATTACAAATTACTTGTGCTATTTTCTCAAATTTTCACAAATTATTATTAGTGTCAATGTGCCGGTGTCGATGTTTCATAGGTCCCCTTCATATGGGGAAAGAATAGTGAATGTTCGCACAGTTTTCAAAAGGTATTATTACCTATTAGCAGTTGGACACAAGCGAGTCCCTTCCTTGCTGATCTTCCCAACTCGAATCGAAACAAGCGGCAAACAGAAGCATCTTGCTAACATCCCAACCTCCGATGGCTCAAAATGCTGCAAAGAACACGAAGACACTTTATAACAACCATCACACGATCACATCATTCATCATCAAGCCTCAAGATGAACCTAACCTGAATCAATTGAGTCAACAACGGATCTTCAGAAACGCCAGAAACACTATTCATCTTCAACAACGGTTTCAACCGTTCATCAGCTCGACACGCTCCCATAACTTGCATATCAAGCGCTTGCAACCACTGCATCAACCGATCTTCACAATTCGTCGTCTGAATTAACAGATCGCCGTCGCTTTCATCAACAATAATATCCGTCAACCGCTCCGTCAATCCAATCTCACTCCTCGAACCACCACCGCCGCCGTCGCCGTCATTTCCCGGTGATGAACTACTCACACCGGAACCGCCTCCTCCGTACGATTCAACAGACGAAGAATCGTTCAAATCGTTGAAATCAAAATCCTCACCGTTGGATGATTCCAAATCTCGTTCTCTACGATTGGCCATATCAAATTTCAAGAAAATTATCCAAAAATCAAATCAAAACAAAATCCGTAACCAAACCCAAGCTTTGGATACAAAATCAGACTCAAATGCTTAGAAATCGTTATCGAGAAATCACACACGCACAGTACAATGAAGATTGCGTTGTAAAGGGTTTTAGAGAGAGAAAGAGATTGCAACAAAACGGTTTTTAGAGAGAGAAATAATATCTGCAACAGATGGTAGTGAGAAAATGATCGAAACAGAGATAAAAAATGCAAGTTGTTGCATAAATAGTAGGCGAGTAAAGGTGACGTGGCGGATTTGAAATGAAGTATAGGGTGAGTTTTGGGTTAGTTTGAGTTCCAGAGGCAGTGGTTGGTGGGGTCGATTTTCCACGTAGGATTTAAGTGGGTCCAATATGTGAAGATTAGGGTGTGCCACATTGGAAGCTATGCTAGGGCCGACTTTGTTTATCTGAGTTGGTTGAAAACGACAGCGTTGTGTAAGGACGGTGATACTGATTGATGGGGCCCACTCGATGGACCTACCCTGAGAAATTTTTTACAGGCATCTATTTCTTTTGCAGATATTTCTTTTGCAGATAGTAAAGACTAATTTGATGTCACTTGATTTTTTCGTGGATCAAATTAATTCATACTATTACAAGGAGTTGCAAATTAGTCGCCGTGAACCTATTTTAATGAGTTTAGACACATTTCTTTGGCGGGACGTTTGTACAAAATTATAGCTAAATTGCTAGCAAATAGATTGAGATTGGTGATTGGTAGTGTGATTTCTGAAACGTAGTCTGCGTTTATTAAGAATAGACATATCTTTGATGGTATTCTTATAACCAATGAGGTGGTTGATGAAGCTAAAAAGTTAAAGAAAATCTCATGTTGTTTAAGGTGGACTTCGAAAAAGCGTACGATTCTGTTGATTGAAATTATGTGGACTCGGTTATGGAGCGTATGTCGTTTCCTGTGTTGTGGAGGAAATTGATTAGAGAATGTGTGGGTACTGCTACAGCCTCTGTTCTTGTTAATGGTAGTCCTACCGATGAATTTCAACTGCACAGGGGCCTGCGTCAGGGGGATCCCCTGTCCCCTTTTTTGTTTTTTATTACGGCTGAGGGGCTTCACATTTTGATGAAAGCCATGGTTGATAACCATATGTTTACGGGGTATTCGGTTGGGGCAGCCAACCCGGTTGTTGTTTCTCATCTCCAATTTGCTGACGACACTTTGCTGTTAGGCCAAAAAAGCTGGACTAATGTTCGTTCTCTTCGGGCGACTCTTGTCATCTTTGAGTTGATGTCAGATTTGAAAGTGAATTTTAATAAAAGTTTGTTGGTGGGAATTAATATTTTTGATTCTTGGTTGAGTGAGGCGGCCTCAGTGTTAAGTTGTAAAGTGGGTAAGGTTCCTTTTTTGTACCTATGTTTGCCTATTGGGGGTAATCCGCGGAGACTTTAGTTTTGGGATCCTGTTGTGAATAGTATTAAATCTAGACTGTCGGGATGCAATAGCCGATTTCTCTCGTTTGGTGGTCGCTTGATTCTCCTAAAATCAGTTTTGACTTCTCTGCCTGTCTATGCTCTTTCCTTCTTTAAAGCTCCTTCAGGTATAATCTCTTCCATTGAATCTTTGTTGAATAATTTTTTTTTTTTTTTTTTTGGGGGGGGGGGGGAGTGAGGACCGTAGGTAAATTACTTGGATAGATTGGAATACTGTATGTTCTAAAAAGGAGTCTGGAGGGTTGGGGGTTAGGAGGTTGAGGAAGTTTAATGTTGCATTACTAGGGAAATGGTGTTGGAGGATGTTAGTGGATAGAGAAGGATTGTGGTATCAGGTTTTAGTCGCCCGTTATGGCGAAATAGGTGGAAGGTTGGAGGTGGGGGGCCAGAGTTGTTCTTCTTGGTGGCGGGAGGTAGGGAGGATTTGTGAGGGTGTTGGTGATGTAGGGGGTGGTTGGTTTGGGGATAGTGTGCTTAGGAAGGTGGGGGATGGTGCTGATACGTTGTTTTGGTCTCATAGGTGGTTTGATGATGTTCCTTTTAGTGAGCGGTTTCGTAGGTTGTTTGACTTAGCTGAGAACAAAACCATTTCTGTGGCGAATATGTTCTCTCTTGACCTGGAGCAGGGAGGGGTTGGGTGGAGGTGGAGACGTAGGTTGTGGGCTTGGGAGGAGACTTTATTAGAGGAGCTTAGGGCTTTACTGCTTGATGTTTCTTTGTTGTCTAATGTTTCAGACAGATGGTTGTGGTTACCTGACCCTTTGGGAGGTTATGCTGTTCGAGGAGCTTATGATCTTTTAACAGAGGGTGCCAATCCTCTTTTAGACGACGCTTTGGAGCTAGTTTGGCATCATCAGGTCCCCTTGAAGGTCTCGATTTTTGCTTGGAGACTTCTTCGGGATCGGTTACCCACAAAAGCAAATTTGGCAGCTCGTGGTGTTCTTCATTCAGAGGCGACTCTTTGTGATACAGGATGCGGTCATGTTGAAACAGCCGAACATTTGTTTTTATTTTGCCCAAATTCTGTTTTATTGTGGCAGCAGGTGCGAAATTGGCTAGGTTTTATGGGGGTGGATTTTAATAATCTTCCTGATCATTTGGTGCAGTTTACTTATTTGGCAGGTGTTGGTAAAGCTAAACGTTCCTTTTTACATCTAATCTGGATTCTATGTACTTGGATTGTGTGGAACGAACGTAATAACTGCCTGTTTAATAATGTTGTAACGGACGTCCCGAGGTTGTTGGATAAGATTAAATTGTTATCATTAGGGTGGCTGAAAGCTGAAAAAGCCATGTTTGTTTATGGTACTTAGATGTGGTGGTCAAGTCCTATAACATGTTTAAGAATTGGCTAACCACTGCTAGATTATCTTATTTTGGACTCTGTAACACTTTGTATCTTGTAGTAATTTCCTAGGCACGCCTTGTGCTTGAAAATTGCTTATGTTGTGGTAATATAATCCCATTTTGATTTGTTCAAAAAAAAAAAGTAAAGTATAAGATTCAAACTCCAGCAAAAAAAAGTCGGAAATTATTTTTTTATATTTTTAAAAAAGTTTATAGATTAATTTGAGTACTTTCTGTTGTTGTAAGAAATAGAATAGAATGGGGTCATAATTGTCAATACAATATTGACTGTTTCCTTTTCTATAATAAAAATTTACCATGAAGGGATGGTGTTGCAGTTCAAGAAAATCTTAGCTCAAATTATCAGTCACAAAAAAATAATAATCATATTACATTCTTTTATTACCAACAGATTGCATTCTTTTAAGACTATAAATTATTTGAATTTTTTTTTGAGGGAAAATTATTTAAATTTTAATATCAACATTATTGTTATAATATTTAAGGGAAGTGTTAAGGACTCGAATTGTAGTTTATTATAGAGAAAATCTTTGCTCAAATATCAATAAAAAAAATCATCTTTTAAGAGAACATAATATTTGAACTTTTATTTTACATTATTAGGGAAGGTATCTTCGATCAATGTCATCATCATCGATGTTTTTACATTATTATACATGGTGGTTGACTTGAGTTTTTTTATAAAGGGAGCATGTTGTCTCATTTACTTGCTTCGTAATGTTATTTGATCATGAAAAATTGAAGCAACATAACATATCCAAACTTTTTCCTTAAAAAAAAATAAAACATATCCAAACTTTTGATGAACGTGCGTTGGAAAGGAATTTCAATGTGGTTTCAAATGACTGCTTAATACTATATTATAGAATGATTTTTGGCCTATATTATAGAAATATTAATGCATCACTACAATTATATGAAGGTAATATGTATTTAATCAAAGAAAGAGGTGTTAATTAATTGTACCAAAAAAAAAAAAGAGGTGTTAATTAAAAAAATCACTTCAAGCACAAGATGACCAATGGTATTCCAAAGTTTAAAACACTCCACATACAGTGCAGTGCAGTGCACACCAATTACTTGTAATAGACTTGGTGGAGTGGTGGTCCAGTGGCTTAATATGAACTGGCTTGTGTTATTAATCTTCTTTTTACTTATTTTTTTTTCTTTTTCGAAGGGGTAGTTTAATGCGATGGATTCCAATTTTAAGGAGTTAAATCATTGTTGTAGGGACTGACTGGATTAAAATATATTGATCTGGGACCATTGATGACATGCATGGGCCCTCGTTTCACGGACATCTCTTTCATGTAGGTCCCTCTAATGCTACTTGCATGAACACATTTTTGCTTTGACATCGACACACTTGCGTATGTAGAGTTAGGAAACGATGCAAACAACTTGGATAGAAAAACCATTAGTCTCTGGAAATAGAAATGATATTTGTACGACCACTTTATAAAAATTTGTTGACAATCACCCTATTTCATACTCATATTATGTTTTAATTCTCTTTCTATTGATTTTAACCAATAATAAAAAAAAAAAAGATAAGTTGTCTCATATAGTTGTTCAAATATCACTACTCTAGTCTCTTAATCACAAGATGAGATTAGAAAAAAATGTAAAATCAAGTTTAAAGACGGATTCTTGTAATTTCTTTTAGAATCTTTTTGTAAAGTTATTGTTTTGATCAGTGGAACAGAGAGACAAAGAGCTGCTCTCTCCCTCCATAGTAAGTTAATATTAGATCGAATTAGATAAACAATATTGTGTGTTGTTCTTCTACTTTATTATTATTTTATCTTGTTCTTCGATTCAATTGTGATTTTGCTTTACACGGTTGTTATACCTGTTTTTATCATTCTTGATTGTTTTGGTTATTGGTTGTCGCTGATCAAACTCCACACATAAAAATTTATTGATGTGACTTTTGATTCGAATTCACAAAAACATTAATTTTAAAACTATTATAAAATCATACAGCATGGAAATGATAATTTGTACTCTTAAAAGTACAAAATCATGTTAGGATGCTAAAGATATATATTTTTTCTTGAAAATTATGTATTTAATGTTTTAAAAGTTTAAATTTGTATGTTTTCAATAAAAATTTATTTTTTTAGTTCCATATTTTTAGTTCTTTAACTTGTGCCCTAATATTGTCCAAATTAGTATGATCATATGCACTATTATGTCAATGATAAAAAGACAGTTTCAACACAATTTTAAGTGTGAAAAAAAATGTGAATCTCGGAGAATCAGAAGAAGAGATTCTTGAGATATGATAGGTATCTTTTTTTTTGGTGGGGGGGTGGGGGGATTCACGAGGTGGAAACAAGATAGATTCCTTTTGAGGATAGAAAGACTAATGAAAAACAACTTAAAAGATTTTTTTTAATTAATACCTTTTAGAGACTATTATTAAACATTTTACACTTTCAATACCAAAATGAGTATTTATCTACTCACATCTTTTATATATTTGGATGATGATTTTTTTTTTTTTTTTGAAGGAAGGAATATTTGGATGATGATGATAATAAGAATAATGCATTTTAATAAATGATGCTCTAATGATATGGAATAGAGAGAGTATTTTGTATCATGAAAACTTCAAATTATTTATCACAAAAATCTAACTAGATTTAAATGGTCTTATATCCAGAACTACACCTATCAACGGGATGCTGTCACATTCAAATTAGCAACGACTTTGGTAGAATAACATCTCAACTAGTTCTGATAGGATTTCTCAATAATGAATCTTTTTATAGAGACAACATCGACAAATTTACTATTCCCAACTACATATAAGAAGATTTTCCAACAAGCATGACTTTTGGAATCCAATTTGTTATTGATGGAGATGAGATCGAATCACCTTTAGGGCAATGTTTTGAAAATGAAACTAAAAATCAAATCGGCCATACGTCTAGATTATTATAGTTTAACTAGTGTAATTGATTTATGCCATTATAATTCAACCTAGTTTGTCTGAGAATGCCGTCGGAGGAAGAGGGATTGGAGACGGGTGTTCATAAAATTTGGTTAACCTTAACCAAATGATTAACCAAACCTATTCTATATTTTAAAAACCCAATCCAATCAGTGAAAAACCAAACCAAAATTTCAGAAAAGTTAAACCGATTTAGCATTTCATTGAACCAGTTTAAAACCAGTTTTTTCTCAAAGGAATACTCACTTTCTGAACCAATTCATTAAGTTTCTCAAATTGAATTGATTTTTCCTTCAAATCGTGTTTCTCTCATAGTGTCAACCTCCTTCACAAACTCACTTCAAATAGCTTCATACTGTGTCAAATTGCCACAAACACGATTCTCAAAAAAGCGCTTCTCATAAACACAATTCAGTGCCAAATTTATGTAAAAATGAATGAGAAGGGGAACAGATCTTAGATCTAATTGAGTATTGGATTGATTGATTTTTTATGAAGAGACGAAGAAAGAAGGGTAATTACATCGGTATTTTTTATGAAAAGGAGAAGGGTATTGATTTCAATCTCTCATTGGCTATTTGCGAAAAAACTGATTTGAGTGAAAACTTGTTTAAAACCGATTCAATTTCACCAAAACAATTTTTTTTAATGGAAAACCGGGGTTCTGATCCAGATCCAAACTTCTTATGCCAGAAAACCGGATTTTAGTGAAAAGGGTTTAGAAACTGAACAGGAACCTATATTTGGTTTGGTTTTTAAACCATGCACATCCCTAATTGGAGATGTAATGGGAAAGGAGAGGGGCCAATTTGTAATTTCCAAAAAATTATAATCTAAACTATTTTTTAATAAAATAAAAATAGCTGCAAAAGTTCCGACTAATGGTGTACAAAAAGGACACCACCACCTTTGGTCGAAATCATGGCCAAAACTGGCAAGACTAGAATTCATGGATGACACTCCTCCAATGCAAAAGCAAAGTACTCCAATAAAACCTTGAATCCAAAGTAGATTGATAGCATAAGATTAGACACCTAAAGTTGAGATCCCCCAAAATGAGAGCACTTAGTTAAACACAACCTTTAGGATTAGGGTTTTTTCCATAGATATCGACCGAGGAAGGGAGAGAGAGAGACCAAACTATTTTCTTTTTCTACCAAGCTTAGTCTAAATATAAAATATTATAAGATAACCATCAAATGGATTTCTTTATAAGAAAAAAAAAAAAAATAACCATCAAATGGTTATAGGAACCTTTTCCTGTAAAATAAACGGATGAAAAATGGGAATTAATTGTGTTCTAAAGTTGCTGAAAGCTTAATTTACTCACTTTCGTTCTAAATGTTGAAAATGTATAGAAATGTAAACCACATCCAAATACATGTTTATCCTCATAAAAGCTCTTTGCAGAACTAAGTTCATGACTCCATATCACTTACTCTTCTTTGGTTCTTTTGTATATTGAGCAATTAGAGCTTCAACTTCCTTCCAGAAGAGGCCCTCGACCAAGACTCCATCCTTAGTGAACCTGAAATCCAAACAAAAGACAGATTGATGCATTTCGATTACCAAAAAATCAATGCACGCGTGATTACTGATTCACATGTCCGGTGTCTGTGTGAATGATTATATAAGGGATATTATATAAGAGATGAAGGGAAAAAGAGAAATACCACTGGGTAACACTTTTGGTAAGATGTACTGGTTCATTTGCAGAAACCGATTTTGGATCGGCGCTTTCTATGGTAAGTGTGTACATGTCAGAAAATCTGGGTAATTTGGAGGAAACTACCAAACCGGTACTGGTAAAGGAACCCTGTAAAAAAGAAATAAAAGCCAAGTTGGAACACACTGATGTATGTCTGAAACTTCTGCTGAGAGAATAAAATCAAAAGCATTACTTGATTTGTTAACACAGTTCAAAGACGAACCTAAATCTTTTTTAGATAAATGAAAATAATATATTCTATCACCAGCAGCCACTACAAAGACAAAACATGAGATATCTACAGTCTACACCGAACAGTTTGCATCATCACACGTGACACTAATTGATACATGTCATGACTTACCCTCTTTAAATCACTATTGAAAAATGAAGCAACATCCAAATTATGATTCAAAGCAACCAAAACCATAAAGAACTTTAGTAGTTTAGGTCAACTCAAATTTCATATGAAAATGAATGAAACTTAGAATAACAAAGATAAAGGCGGCACTATCCTGGTCAAATTTTCAACCTAAAGACATGCCATAATCTGCATAAATAGTTTGGTAGCCTTGTTTTTAACCCATGGATGTGAAAAATTATCCTGCTGTAACTTTTATCAACTTAAATTGAAATTCAAAAAAAGGATGTAGAGAACATGATAGAGTGCTACCGGATTATATTTACCCAGAGGATTGCTACACTTTTTTCAACACTCACTCTAACATCCACTCTCTTATTGGGTGCAACCAATGTGAGTCCCAATAAGAAAGTGAGTGTTGAAAAGAGTGTCCCTTAGCATTAATTTATTTGCCCATACATAATAAAATGTTAAATGCAACTAAATATAAAATAAATATTACTCGCTTATCAAACCACAATTAGTTTCAGCTATTTGTCAACTTCGTGTATGCCCTGTTTAACATGAGTGCTTAATGTTTATCATGGTTCTTGAGCTGAAACAGTCATCTTCAAATAAATGTATTTGTATGTATCTTTATGCCTTACTATAGTACAGTCCTAAATAAACTAACCAGACATTAGCATTATTTGTCCCTCCAAAAGAGGAAAAGGAACATGCTAATTGAAACAGTAAGAAAAAGGTATACTCTTGTCTCAATCCCTTTCTCTAACAGACACAAAATGGCACACAATAGATTATAGAAATATGACAATTCTTAAATGTTATTTCTATATGTTGAAAGTGGATTAAAATGGTCAGATTAAACAACAATTGAATCAGTGCACAAAACAGGGGGCTATTTAAAGGAATGTGCTTTAGCTAAGTTCACAGAAACTTACAGTCAGAGGATAAGTAAACAGAATGGCATTCTTCTCCTTAGTGTATATGATCAGCTGCAATACCAAGTTGAAGACTACATACGTACGAGAGTCAAGGATCAAACAACAATGAAGCAGAAGAATGAGTAGACTTACAAACACAAACAATCCCATATCCCTTTTCACATAAATCATCAAATTCATTTAGGCAAAAACCTCAACAACTTTCAATTAAAGCAACTACCACATCACACTCTACTTCAAAAAGTTAATTCCAAACATTTCATTTTCAATACACACACACACCTTTCAATTTAAACAATTCCCACATCCCACTCTACTTCAAAAAATTAATTGCAGATATTTCATTTCCAATACACACGCTCCTTTTAATTTGAACACACACTCCTTTCAATTTGAACACACACACACACACAAAAACACACTCCTACATACAAAAAAGAGTTCTCATTTTGAAAAATCCTTAATTTAGATATTTATTTATCAAATTATCCCCATCCAAACCATAAAAAACATAACAAAAACAGTACCGTCAATCACAAATCACAGAAAATAGCAGTTTGTTAAAATTCCAGTAGGCTACAGTGATATAGTTCTCCTATAATTGTTATTTCACAACACTTTTTATTTTAATTTCTAAATTGCATATTGTGAATCAATAGTGGTTTGCTCTGTAACACCGGCACATCTGATCAAAACCGTAACCGACTCTGACACAACATCGACACATGTGATCTCATTCAATTATGCCATTTTCTTAAATTAGTACTGATATATCCATGTCTGTGTCTGTGTACGTGGTTTGTTAAAACTCGGCTACCCTATATCAACATTATATCCACTATTTGACAACAGTAAACAAAAAAATCCAATTTTTCTCTCTCACTAGGCAATATCATCAAGCATGTATATATATTTTTTAAATTAAACACACACACATATACACACAGTGAATAAATAAAAAGTATGGAAAGGATATAAGGCAATGCAAGCAAGAAGGAAATCGCGATTCTCCGGAAATTTCTTCTTGTAAAACTGAGCAAAGAGAGCAATGACGATGATAACAGACCCAAGCAACAACCTAATATTGCTCAATTTCACATCCTCAACATACCCACGACCCGTTATAACCTACAATCCAAAATTCAAACCAATTCAATCCCAATTAATAAACAAAAATACAACAAAATTCGTCAAAAAACAACAAGATCAAAAAAATTAGGGTTTAACGAACGAACCTCAGAAGCAGACTCATCGAGAATGTGCTTGATTGAATGGTGATCTAACAGATTCGCTTTCTTCTGTCCTTTGGTTGCCATGTTTCGAATTCTTCGCTGAGACTTCGCTTGACCCAGATGAGAAGAAGAAATAAAACTGAGAATTTGCGCACTGAATAATAAAAACCTTCGTTTTTATTTTATTGATTGTTACATCAGAAAGTGACGATGCACGTCATTGTAAGATTTTGGTCCAATCAGATTTTATTATTTTTGCATTATATCAATACTAATATTTGATTGGATAAATTATGTGGCAAAATACGATTGGATGGAAGTCTAATTCTAATAAACTTGCTAAATCCCTCAAAAAAAAATAATAACTTGCTGAAAAAAATTCTATTAAACTTATTTTTTTGGTTACAAGTCTACTAAATTTTTTTCCTTTAAAAAATAAAAAATCTATTACATTTTTTATTTATTAATTTTTTAAAATTTGGTAATATAACTTGTATGACATCATTTAAAACCATAATAGAACTCTATATGGACTCAACCCATGTAAAATGACACTAGAGAATTGCATTTTATTTTTTATTTTTAATTGAATGAGATTAAAAATTAAAATAAAACTCAGTGTCATACTATCCTCGTAAGCTTAACTCAGTTGTTATCGATAATACATAAAATATGCAAGGTTCGGAGTTCGAACTCCGGCCACCACAAAAAAAAAATCAATGCCACAAATGAATTAGGAAAATAAAAATAACGAATAATGTAACATAATATTTGTACAACTATTTTATAAGATAAAAAAAGAAGATTATAAAAATTATCACAAAATCGTTGTACAAATATCACTACTTCAATTTAAATAAATTTTACATATTATTTTTGACAAACACAAACTTAAATCATTTTATTCATCAAATAGTTATAATACATGTTAAAATATAAAAATATGTGCTATGATAAAGACAAATAGACAATGTCACTCTGGTTAACAAAAGAACAACTTTATTAGTTTATTAGTTTGTGTTCCAATAAAACTTTACCGAACTTTGATAAAGAAAAAAATAAAAAATCTACAAACATTTAAAATAGTACTAAATTTTGAGGTATGACACTAGCTTGATATTTAGTTCTTCTGTCATTCGAGTAAAACTCCAATTCAAAAGCCACAAAAGCACTTCCCGCAGGTAATTTTTTAGAGAAACCGGTGTAAATTAACTTTACACGAATGTGTAATCGTGTTTGTCCCCTATGATAGCATATAAAAGTTTTGAAACAATGTTTTACTATTAATCTTTTTTTTGGCAGTGAATGTTTTATTAATCTTTACAAATGTTAAAAGCTCGCAAAGACTTGCTAAAAAAAAAGTTTGCAAAGATATTAGATATGTTAGAGTTCAAATTATAATCTGCAAATTTTCATAACTCTTGTGTATAATTTCGTTATTTGTTTTTTTTATTTACAAAGTTATTTGTTTCTTTCGAAAAGTGTAATTTCGTTATTAACTTCCTTTGAAAAGAAAATGTAATATTTAACTTTTTTATGATAATGTTTTATTAAAACGCGAGGAAAAAAACAAATATTTTCACAAAATAATTGCTTGTGAAAATCCTTTTTTATTTTTTTTAAGAATTAAAAATGGAATATATTACTACGATAGTGGAACCTCTTTAGCACAAGATATACTAAAAAGACCACTCCAAAATACAATCAGTCAGTCAAAATATGTAAAACTTTTATATAGATTTGACTTTTCCTAAAAGGTTTTTTTCAAAGAAAAAAACTTTTATTGGGAAGGGAATACTATTTGATTAATAAAATAATGAAGCATTTCATCATGTAAAAGTTTGGAAATGCTTCAAAAGATATATCAACTATGTTTTTTTTTGGTAGAAATATATTAACTATGTTAAAAACATAAAAGAGTTTTGTTTTAAAAAAAACATAAATAAGTAGTAAAAATAAAAATGTTTAACACAGTTAAAAAGATTTAAGAGCATTCACTACATATTGAAGCATCGTCCGCCTTCTCACATAATTTAATAAAGGGAAATGCTAACCGGTGCCCCCGGGACACTGGTTAAGGATATGAAAAAGGAAATTATATAGTAGTTAATACATTGAAATTGTGTAATTAATTTATAATAAAGTCAAAAACAGTTTTCTTTATGGTAATAATTCTCTTTTATGGTATGCTTAACCAATGCCCCGGGGGCACCGGTTAGCAGGACCCTTTAATAAAATCCATAATAAGTTTTTTTTACCCAATTAAATAAAATCCATACTTTTTTATCACTGTATTAAATAGCTGGAGGTTTTTTTTTTATTTATAAATAAAACACGTTAATCTTCTTCAAAAAGAAAACAAAACACTTGTTAATATTGCATTTAACTCCTTTTTTTTATAGTCAAATATAACCTAATAGAAGCTTTCAGTTCTCACTTGTCTGTTCAACCTATTCAATAGGGTGTTGGCCATATATGACCACTTTGAGTCCCTAGCAGGGCAAAAATATATAGTACTATGAGAAAAGTGAAAACTAATTCGACCTTTAAAAAATTCAAAGAATAACATGAAAGTTATCATATAATACTTCAATCACATTTAATTGATTCGAGAAAATATGTTAGCATCCGTGATTTAGAAGAGAATCGTAAGTTTCCCCCTCATGTTCTATCCAAAACCCTCAATCCAAACATATCATAAGTATTCTTGCTATTGTGGAGGTGCATGGTTACTTCTTTATCATCCACTAGCAAGATAATTTGGAACCAAACAATATGTGAGTACTAGCTGACCATTCGACTATATTAGGGTCGGTTTGATGGACATGATAGAATATACAATTTGATGCCAGAAAAAAATACTACAACTTCCATTTATTGAACATAGAATTTTACATCAAAAGTGAGAAAGCAAATATTATAAATGACATACAAGTGACTTAGCATGTAAGTTTAAACACAAATTTCCATTTGGAAGCATGTCTTGAATAATAATCATATTTAAACTTTAAAGCCGTATTTTAATCTCCTATTCATGAAGTAACAAATTTTTCAATGGCACAGTCTATTTCCTATGATTAAATTGAATATGCTAAATAAAGATGGTTCGTGAATCATTGAATCTGAGGGAAACTAAAATACTTGATTTGCCAAATCACACAACTTTTGGCTTTAAAGTGTTGGGAACATTCTTCGCAAGCAAGGAACGAGTCTGCTCAACTAGTTTTTCTTTCACCATAAACAAAACAGCTGCAGCAAGAACACTTTGTACAATTTTGGTTCCCATACCTTTGTAAAATCCATTAAACCCTTCATAGCGTATCATCTTAATAATAGCATCCTGTGTACCTGAATTTGAAGAACATACTGCTTCAGAGTGTAATCAAAGAATATAAGGAGTAAAAACATCTTTTTTTGTCCCTAAATCACTATAATTTTGATCTAGTCTACACATGAGTTCTATAATGTTATTATCACTATAGTCTTCATTGAAACTATATGTCGCACTGACACTTGAGATTAAAGGCATGTCCGAGTGTCCTGGGCACCGACACGACACTGACACTAATAATTACATACAATCCCTTCTGCTGTGTCCGGTGTCCATGCTAGTGCTTCATACTACCTAACACCGTTCAAATTATTAAGAGCAAATAAACATGGATGCCATGCCACATAGTATTTCCTTATGCTGACTTGGCCAATATGCATATTGACAGGGAAGCAATAGCAGAAGCATTTATAACAATGTTAAACAAGAGTCAAGAGCAATAATCATAATCTAACTCAAGCAAAGCAGGGCTCATGACCTCGCATTTGGAAAACCAGATCGAAAGTACATATAAAACACGCAGCTATTGGATTATGAACCGTATTCACGGTATAATAAGAAAAGATTGTCGCAACTTAAACCTTTATAATTGTGTCTCTTGTCTCCATTGTTAACTTGTCTAGCTTGAAGCCTTGCCTGCGATAGCAACAAAATCAACAAAACAGATTCAGAACAATATTTTGGATGCACTTTCCTGGTTTAATTTTGTCAGTTCCTTCCTCCTTTTGTTCTTAAGAATAATGATATGCCAGCACAATGTAATTAAGAAATGAAACATATCGACTATTGACAATGGAGTATATTAACAAACACAACGCAAAAAATGGCATGAATGCATGATATACCTTTACAACAAGAAGAGGATAGGTTACAACTGTAGCTCCAAGCTTAGCGACAGCTCCGAGAAGAAATATCTAGTTACACAAAGCAATCTTTAGTCTAATGTTGCGGAAATTTTAAAACTTACGTAATAGAAAATGTGAGTGAAATCATTCATATGTCATTTTAGTTTTACCTACAGAAGTGAAATGAGAAAATACCTCTAAAGCAGTTACGCTACTGCTAGCACGTCTTTTTTTCAACTTCGCCAACAAGGTTTCATACAGCATGAACTGTATAGAAGGATTGCTTACCTGAGATATGTAACAAAACAACAAATCATTCAAACTCCCTTAGCATGAAAAAAATTAACTATCAACGTACCATGACCAATGTTGGTAATACACCCTTCCAGAAACCCAAAACTCCAGCCTCGTCATAAACTTCTTGAATCTGCAAATATGTATTAGATTTTTCGATTATACTCTAATTTATGAAAGTGTAAACTGTCATCAGGAATAGTTGACAGGAACAAGAGAAGGGACTCTTCCGAAAATCAGTGTATGATAAGAGAGAAAACATTATGAGTATGAATTATTGATCAATTAATTGAAATACTTTCCAATCACCTAAACTGATTGATAAATAAATGATGCAAAAATTAGCATACTAAGAGAAAACATATGAGTATGAATTATTGATCAAATCATTTAAATACTTTCCAATCATCTATTCTTTCTTTTCTTTTTTTAAAGCAAAGATTATAGGGCAAAAGCTTCACATGGCAGTTTTGACAGCCCAACTAAGTTGGCCCCCCAAAACTACGCAATCACCTATTCTGATTGATAAATAAATGCTGCAAAAATTATCATACTAATCAAGAATCTTAAATCAAGACTAAAAGCTCAGGTCACCAAAAATCTCATTGGTAACTAGGACCTGTTTGGATTAACTTATTTCAGCTTCTCTACTGACATAACCACTTGTGATACTATTCGGGAGAGCCTATGGAAACAACTCATGACATGATATAGCACTCCGGAATATAAGCTGTTTTCAAATTATCTTCATAAGCACTCCGGAATAGCTTATGAAACTTATAGCTTATATGAAAATAGTTTGACTTTATTTTATCTTTTGTTATAGAAATATCTTATACATAAACACTTATATGTTAAGCACTTATGCTATGAGTGTTGAATTAAGTTGTTTATCCCAACAGGGTCTAGCCAACTAGCATAACTTAACAAAACTGCCACTGAATATACCATACTAGTAATAGTTCTTTTATAATAAGATTACAGAGGCTATCAATAAAGATAGACTTTACCTACCACATGGCTAGTTCCATAAGCAAGGGGCTCAACAGTAGAAAGTGATGTTTGTTCAATGGCACCTGACAACCTCGGATCAGGGAGAGTTTTCCTCGACTCTTTTCTATGCGTCTGCACAGTAAAAAGCACTTTTTATGTGAAAAAAATAAATAAATATAAAAAATGAATTTAAGACTTGTGTTTATATCATATTCTAATAGAGGTGAAAATGTAATAATGCTAATCACCTGCATACGAGTAACAACTAGCCATATCGGATTTGTCAACAGCACGTTAACACAGCTGCATGAAAGATTTATCAGGAAATTGAGTCATACCATGCGAGTAATTCAAGTAATTTGTTTGTACAGTCAATGTAAATTTTACCCGGATAAAGCAGCAACAATAAGTGAGGAGAACATTCCAACTGATCCATCACCACTGCCTAGTCTCATATTCTCTAGTGCAGCTGCTTCAGCTCTATTCCTGAATATTTGATAGAAATAATAGTAAACACCCTGTACCATAAAATTGCAGAAATTAAAAAAGGGGAAACTTATATATAAAGAAATTGAATAGGTTGCCAGAAAATTCAACAAGCAGGATCAATTACTTATACAATTTAAATTCATTTTGATTTAAGAAATACAAAAAGAGTAACATCGCAGACTGTCCAACATCATTAACAAATTCAATATCAAGAATAATCTATGATAACTCAATAGGTAACTATTCTTTTGTTCTTTTCAAATATGTCTCATTAACTTTGCAGAGTCAAAGGCACTATAGATTTTCGGCATAAGTAGGCTTTAAGCTTTACATGAACCTACACCCCATTAAGTTCAGATCAAGGTTATCAATATCTAGATTTAAATAGTAAAATTGTAAGATTTTACAATCCTGTTCACACCCTCCGATATGAATCGGGTGCAAGGTCCCATTTTTGAGCAAGATTGATGCGAGGTCGTACCAAAATCGTTTCTGGATCGTGAAACTGCACAATTGTGTGTCCTGGGTGTTCTCGGGTCATACACACTAATATTTTTTGTTTTGGCAGAATCATACAATCTTGGTTACGATCTTGCTATACCTTCCCGATCCTTCTTAATTAGTTAGGTAGGACCTTTCGATCCTAGTTGCAATCTTGCTACCCCCTCTTGATCTTGATCAAAAACTCGATCTTGAAACAACCTTGGTTAAGAGGACTGTTTTCTGATCGACTGGATCATTATGCGAGTGAATAACAGAGGAAAAGAAAAGGACATTTGGTTCTTAAGCTGTTTTGATGGACGCCATATTTGAGGTCTAATAAATCAATCTGTTCATCTTGACAATTTGAGCTTTGACTACCGTTCAGTGTTGACCTATAATGTTAAGACAAGGGCTACTAAAATGAAAATGCGGTTAAAAGACCTTAAATCTTAATATAAGTAATTGTAATCTAAAGTCTAAACTTGCCACCAGGACTAACTATGCGCGACTAAGGGGTTGTTATGGGGGAAGACTTGACTAAAGGTTGTAGGTTGAGTTACCCTAACAACATCCAATTGTACCCAAAACATAATAGGTATCTGAACAACTTTTCTCCTGTCTGGTTTTACTCCTCTTTTACCCAATAACAATGCCAAAACCAAGAGAAGCTTCCCAGATTTTCTCACCATAATAAAGGCCCTAACACTTGCCAGTGAAAGTACGAAGTCTTGTCTATTCTTAAAATCGAATGTAATCAATTAATTCCAGCAACACTTCCTTCGAATTAAGACTTTCCAATCCCTAATGAATGTATTGAACTTTAAATCCTTATTTTCTCCCTAAAGTCATAAAAACTACATAAAGATTTTCTTGTTCATCATCATACCTAACCAACCCCTCAAATAACCTTCTACAATAATACGGGTAGTAAACTTGGAGGGTTGGCAGTTGACAACAAACACGAAAAAAACTCTTGAAACTTCATGACATCGAATAGATTAACAATGTGATAGTGTTATACTTATTACTAGTTCATTGCTCATGATGTTTGGCCGCAAAGAACTTCAAATTACATGATTCTAGAGAAAATTTAACATGTGCACTAAATTGACTACTTTTAGTTTCGCTTTCCATTATTAATCTTGCTCTTAGCAAACAAGCAAAGAAGTGTTAACATCTTCAAAACAAATCAGATACAATAAAACTACTGCATAACTATAGTTTTCCCACTTCTTCAACAACAAAACTAAATAAATCAAGAAACGAAATACAAAAAATACAACCAGTTGTAAGATTACGAAGTTAAGAATGGGGCAATATGACATGAAAATCAAAAGGTAAGTCAGCATTTCAGTCCTTAAAATTGTCAGGGTCAACTCATTTTAAAAAATGTAGGGGTCGAGCAATTTAATCCCTCAAATTTACAAAATAGCAAATTACTAGCAGTTCTTCAAATTAAAAAACTCCGTTCAATTTAGTCCCTCCATCAAAATATCTATTTAATAAACATCCATCTAAATCAATAAACGACCTATATATTGATTGATTTCAATAACAGTCTCTTGCTTCATCAGGAGAAGCATAAAACCTTTAAAATGTGGTGCAAAATTTGATAAAATGACGAAATTGACTAACATTGTTCAATTTAAGGGACTAAATTGCTATTTCGCAAATTTGAAATACTAAATTGACCGATCCTTAAAATTTCAAGGACTACATTGTTGATTTACTAAAAAATCGACATATCTCCAAAAACAATGAGCTAAAATGAGCTCACCTGAGATGTAGCTGTACCGACAAGTGATGGCGCCAAGCCTCCATACAACCTCTCCCATCCCTCTTGTTTCACAACCTACAATGCATTCGCATAACCGCAATCTCTAAACAACTAATCCCAATATAACAAACATAAAATAAAAAATTACCAACTTTCATTCAGTCCCAAAAACCATTATCAAGTTTCCATTTTTCTGTGTGTTTTTGTCTCCACTTTTGGAGGAGCCAAAATCGATTCTACATGTGCAGAATTTGAGTGAATTGATTATGTAAACTTGATTCTGTCTAAAATTGAGTTGAAGGTAAAATGATTTATGTTCAGATACATTCATATGAAAGTGAGTTGAACAATAAATTTGAGTGGAAAAAAAAAAAAATCAATTCTAGGATAAGAACCTATGATTTCTAGCTTCAAGTAAAATCAATTCTAGAGGCAAAATCAATTTTGCACCTCAAGAATCAATTCAAGTGGAACAAAAAATACAAATTTTGCTTCTAGAATTGATGTTTACACTCAATTTTTTTTGTTGAAACATAAATGACTTTTACCAAACAATTGACTCAAAATCAAATTTTCCTCACGGCCAAACATTAACCAAACAATCACATGATCTTTGTTAAAAAAGACATAAACCTGACACATTTGTTGAAAAGTTCCAAGATTCTTATTGCCCTTCTTCGGATCACGATCGGTTTGTTGACGAGTATTCACCTATAGATCACAACACAAAAACAAATAAAAAATCAAATTTTCTTCAATCTTACGAAACCCAATTGAGAAAAGATTGAAACTTTGAAACCAAAATCATACAGTTTGAAGAGGATATGTAATAAGTTGAGCAATGATCCCTCCTCCAGCTCCAGCCAATCCATTGATCAAAGCGTCCGACATGTTTTGAGGATGTTTTTTTCTTCTCGAGAAAATTAATTTGAGGATGTTTTTATTTTTCTCAGGAAAACATAGTATCAAGAGAGAAAATGGGAGTGAATTTGTCGGTTTAAGAAAAGAGTAGTTTTCAATTACTTGGGAGTTTAAAGTAGTTGTTGTACATGGTCGTACATTGTTTTTTTTTCAGTGTCAACGTTGCGTTTGGGAAAGGAAATCACGTTAACGTTGTTGTTATGGGGTATGTGAATTGACTACTGTACCCTTGAGAGACAGGAATATGCTGTTGTGTAAGTGTAATTTGCTTTGATGACAATTTCTTCTTGAATTGTGTGCTTTTCAGATTACTGCAAGAGAAATTATAGTTGTCTGAATTTTCAGATTTTATAATCCTCCTTGTTTAGGAGTGGAAAACATTTTTAAATAGAGCGTTTTTTTCTTTTCTTTTGGATCGTAAAATTTGAACACTTCTAAACACATCTTGTATTAAGAATTTAGGAAAAAATAGTTTGGATTATATAATCTGAATCATATAATCTGAATCATATCAACACAAAGACCGAGCCTATTGTAACATGGGTAACCATTTTAAGAACCATTGTCTGTGTTCTAATCCTAACCCCAATTGTGATGTTAGGTCATTGTTTGCTGCTTCCGCTATGTCCTAGTGGAAAATTCGATTTTTCGACAACTTGATCAGATTTCTCTGAAACTTTCTCAGAAGATCAGAAGAAGAAAAAAAAAATCAAGGATCATCACTCCCGTTGAAACGGCTTCTTACGGGACTTCGCCTCTTAAAATACAAAATTCCATCATTTAGACTCATTTTTAAATTTTTTTATATTCTCAGGAAAGATATGAAAAATTTGCATTAGTTTAATTTGATTTTTAAAATTTTTCGGTGATATTTTTATATTCTTTTGATTTTATTTGACAAGTTTTATGATTTTTTTACTTTATTTTTTTTGTTGTTTTTAAAAGTGAAATTCGCAACCGCTGAAATGTGATAGATTCTAATTTCTACTTATATATAAGCATATTTCAGATTCTATAATCCTAACACAAATGGGTAGAATCCGAAAAAAGTGCCTACTCTAAAAGCAAGTAATGTGGGTCCACAAAGTAGAGAAAAAGAACACACATGTAATCTCGACCCTTTGATTAGAATTTAACGACAACTCAAATTGTATGGCGGGTGGAAACTCTGATCTTATATATAAGGAGCTTACCATTGAAAAAGAGATACACTCTCTCATTCTAAAAATACCTCAAAGCTCTTATTGACTTGAGCATTGGAGTATTTTTGTAGGTAACCATCCAGGTGCATGACTACGTGAGGAAGACAATCTCATGCACCTAAGGTGCATGCCTTACTTGTGTTGTGCAAGAAAAAAAAAAGTTTTTTGTTGTTTTTTCTACCACAGTTAGGAGGAAAAAAACCTAATAACCCAAATGTGAGTGTTTCCGAACCTCCTTCCAATTGTTCTCGAGTATGTTTCGTTTTTCCATGATTATGTATTGAGTTATCATGAGTAACTAAACACCTTAAGATTAGGATTCTAAGACAAATCTCTATTTATTCGTTGGATATTTTTAATGTGTAATTTCTTCATTTAATTACGATCTGAGTTATATTTAATTTATATATTTATCATGCTTAATGCTTTTCGAACTCGGTCTTGACACCCCTAGACTTTGATTTTAGGTTAGAGTTTATAAATTGACATCTTGCTTTAACCATAATTGTTATTTATGTATTTTTCTCAAGTGTCTTTAAGTAATTAGCGATTCTTAGTATGATGGTTAGGTTCAAAGAGACCTATGCGAGTGTGAGTCTCAACTTTACGAGCAATACGATATTCTTATGCCTCTTGCGTCTGTGTGAGTATAAACCCCTTAAATAGTTGAGGAGAAACATGATATAATGGAGTCAATTACGTTTGGGAGGATAAGTCCATAGTTTTTTATAACCTTAAGTTATATATATGTATGAAACAATCCAACATATGGAGGGACGAGAATCTTCGTCCCACGAGGTTAACCATCGTATATATGGTCTTATGGTATTTGATAGGAAACTTGCAATTAATCATAATCATCCTTAAAACATCTGAATCAATCTCATTTACTTTTCGCTTCAAACCAACAAATCTTGCAACCCCACCCCTCAATTTAATGTTTTTAATAATATGAAAGCTAGTTGTAATCATATCTCTCAATCATTAAATTGTAATCATATCCGATCAGTGAGCTATTACTTCTCATTATATATACTGAAAGTGATGCAGGACTAAGAGTGGCATCATTATGGTATCCAATGATTAGTTTCTAGAACATGTTTACAGAATAACAGTATTAGTAGTGTCTCACAACATATACTTCACAAACTGATTATTTAAATTATTGATACATATCAGAGAACTTTGATCAGAGCAGCTACTTGTTCTGCTACCTTTCTTCAAATAAAGTTACAAATGGTTCAATTGGAGATGTTTAGACAAACTTTTCCTGTGGAAAGTACAAAGTGATCCAAGTACACGCTTCAGTTTGAGTGAAGTAAAATAAACAAAATAAATAAATAATAGATATATTTTGAGCTTGCAAATAAATCAGCGGAAAAAAATATCTACAAAAATAAAATGGGAAGGATAAGTTGACATTAAATAAAACTAAACTCAATTGATATCAACGCAAATGGTTGATGCGTAGTGTGAACGAATATCGTAAACTTTAAGGTACCGAGATCGATTTCTACTTATCAGAATAACTCCATTGGTATCATTGATAGTATAAATATGTTTAAGGTCTGTATGATTTCCTAAAATGTATAGGATAAGAAAGCACAAGACTAATTGTTCCATGTTTGATTTGAGAATTGGTCATCGAACTAAACAAATCAAGGGGCTAAAAAGGTTACCAGCAAGCCTCTAAGCCACTTTTGAAATTTAGTTGCCTTCAGCACCATAAACACATACACTGTGTCAAATATGTTGTTCAAGAACAAGACATATGCATGTCTCCAATTCTGGCAGAGAAACAAAGAGCCCCAAAGTCCCGAAAATCCTGTGATAAATCCCAATGCCACATTCAAATAAATTGGTTTTTTTATCTTCTTGACTACTTTGTTCATGTGTTTCTGGTTTCAGATGTGCAACTTCTTCATATGGACATTTTTGTCAAGTGGTTTCCCACAAAGATTGACATTACCTTTATAACTCGATGCATCGAAACTCTGCAACTGCGTACTAATTGGAATTTTTCCAGATAGGTTGTTATCGGACACATTCAACATGGAAAGGCGATAAATTTGAGCTAGAGAAGGAGGAATTAAACCAGAGAAATTGTTTCTTGACAAGTCAAGAAATTCAAGTGATGTTAACCTTCCAATCTCTGAAGTAATTTCCCCAGTCAAATTGTTGCTTGATAAATTCAATGACACCAATGCTATCAAGTTTCCTATTTCTTCCGGAATGTCTCCTGTCAATAGATTGCTTGATAGATCAATACTCCTCAAAATGAGTTTATTATTCTTGAATAGTCGTGCTGCACCTTTCCACATTAATAATGCAACCAAATCATAGCCTTCATAGAGAACGCTTTTTCCAAATCCAACTGGGTAAAGTAAATTAGAGTATTTGAATATAGTAGAGAAAACCTTTTGAGACATTGCAGAAAAATTATTCAAGCATTTGAAAATTTGTCCTGATAGATTGTTTTCTGAGAGATCCAACAACTGAACGTTTGTCAAGGAACAAAGACTCTGTGGAAGGATTCCAGAGAATCGGTTCCTTCCTAAGCTTAACATTTGCAATTGTCGCCCTAACCAATACGGTATTGGTCCTGAGAATCTATTATCTCCAAGATCTAGCATGACCAGGTTTGTGCAATTTTTCAAGGATAAAGGTAACTTCCCGTTTAAGCTATTGTTGCGCAATATCAATACCTTAAGTTCAAGCAATGATCCCATTGATGATGGCACTTCACCAGACAAAGTATTGTCACTCAAATCTAGAAACTCCAATGTTTTCAAATGACTCCACAATCAGGGAGCTTCCTTGACAATTGATTCTTTGATAGATCCAATATGCGCAATCTAACAACAAATGAGTTTCTGAAAATTTGTTCTTCGACAATTGTAGCAATGTTGCACTTCGAAAAAATGGAGGGATTGAACCTTCAAATTGATTTCAATCCAGAATTGATTGAAAAAATTCAGGAAATCTTACAGGCAAATTTGGAATTTGACCTGTGATATTATTGTATGAAATATTCAAGAACCTAATATCTGTTCCTTGAGTCCAAAACCATACTGGAACTGCATCTGTGATTCCAGCATCAGAAATGTCCACCACCTCAAGATATTTTTGACTCTGCAACCATTTTGGAAAACTAGGTCCTAATATACAAGACCTTAAACATATAGTGAACAATTGAAAAGGTGGGACCCAATTTTCACTAAATATCACAGACAATGAGTTGTAACTTCAATTCTTCTATTTTTGGGAGCATACCAATCATTTGTAACCAACCATGAGAGTAATTGAGATTAAGTACCCAACTAAGGTCAAGATGCGTTAAAAGAGTGAGATTGGACAACCACTCACCTCCCGCAGGATTCTTGTCATGAAATTTTAGTCCCAAGTTGTATTCAAGATGAAACACCTGCAAATTTAAAAGGCTTCCAAGCTGATGAGGAATGGCTCCGACAAGATGATTCGAACTGAGATCAAGATGCTGCAAATGAGAGAGATTTCCAAGTTGATGAGGGATTTCACCCTCCAGTCTGTTAAATTAAAGATCAAGATATTGCAAGTGTGAAAGACAGGCAAGATCATTTGGAATTCTTCCATGATGAAACGAAGCTTGGAGGTCAAGGAATCTCAAGTTTTTTAGAGAGCCTAGCAATTCTAGGATACCATTGTGATAGAAACTGATATCAAAATTCAAATTAATATTAATAATACAATAGTTTTCCTAAGAAATTCGAGAGTCTTGGTTCTCTCCCCTCCAAGAATTCGAGACCTTGGTCTCTCCCTTCCAAATAACCACTTTCTACTTTTCAGAATAATTCACAACAGCCTGTGGTTACCCTTTTATTCACACACAATACATAACTAACTTACTAACTGCTTGTTACACAATAACCGCCGTAACTGCTATTATAAAATATAATATTTATTTAATAATAATGAATAATCTAACACATTGTTTCTAATCTGATTCAAACCGAGGTTCAGATACTTTAAATACCGCAACTCGATCAAGGATGCATTGATTTCACCTCGAAAAGGACCAAACTGATCGCCATTTACATCAAGCACTTCAACATGGCCAGTTTGATTGCTACAAACGACCCCTTTCCATTCACAACAATCTCTCTTACTCTCCCACGAAGACAATAGGTAAGTAAGTGTCTTCCGCCACAAGGCCAGCCTTCAACTGTAGGAGACCATGTCTCTCCTTCTCTATGCAACCTAAACCAACATGTTTTGCAACTACAACTCCACAATAGTTGGACAAAAGAAGCTCTAACTGCAACAATACATAGATTGTTCCAACTAACTTCATAGACCCAACAGTACTCATCATCTTGCTCTGCCTAAGTAACAACTGAACGCCTTACTTCTCACGTTCAGAGACAAAATACTTAAGAGTAAGATTTAATTGGAAGATTCAATTAGAGCAAGTTAAATAAAAGCATCATTCAACAAAATGAGAAGACTGAGACTAAGAAAACTATTATTTTATTTGCATGCTATTTTAATGCATATATAACCTGGAAACTGCCGTCCCAAGGAAGGAAATTTGGAATTCAAAGATGCACAAGTGGACCACTGTTTTATTATGAGTCATGATCATGACAATTATTAAACATATATATGGAAATATAATATTTCTAGGATTAGATAATTTCATATTGATGAGGGTGAGAAATAAGAAAATCAATATTTTCACCTTACAATATTTTCGGTGTAAGTAGACTTCTAATAAGAGTTTTCTATTTTTCTCATATCCTTACTATGAAAATGAAACAAAACCCCTCTAGTTTTAAAACTTACACTAACCTCCCTCGAGTTCTCATAAAATAGACAAACACATCCCTTACTTGTTAACACAGTTACTTTTCCGTTAATTTTCACACATATTGATTCATCTTCCTCACTCGTCCCTCATCGACGTTGTCGTTACTCTGCCATCGCTCATGTCATTGATCTCACCCTCCTACACATCGTTGATCTCTTCATCCTTTACTTAAAAATATGCATTGAAGGACAAAGTTGTTTTTAATGAACAATTGAAACTTTAGAAAGGCAGACATGGTATGATAATGCCAATGATGAAGATTATATCATAGGTTTCTCCTCTTTGGTGGGGTCATTCTAACAATCAAACTAAAGGTATTCAATGGTTTTCCTGAAATAAGATCTCTATGCACAAGAACGATGCATGTATGGGATTTAAAAACCTTATTGCATTTAATTTTGCTATGTAAGGAAAACAAGGTTGGAGGTTAATGACAAATCAGAACATTCTAATTCTAGGTTGTTCAAAGCTAGGTATTCAAATTATGATTTTCTTGATTCCAATATTGGTCATAATAAGAGATTTGTTTGGCGGAGTATTTGTAATTCTAAATTCATTTTTCGGTCAGGTACTAGATGGTGCATTGGTCCCGGTAACAAAATGATAGATCAACTTCAGCTGTTTCAGACAACATGGAGTTTAACAATAAGGCGTCGAACATTCCCCTTGTATCTGCTTTATTTGATTCGAGAGATTCAGCTAAAATCTTGAATACTCCTCTATTTGATTCAGTCCACGAGGATAAGAGAGTTTGGAGTGTGGATCACAGAATGACATTTATTCGGCCTAAAGTACTTATCAACTTCACACTCAAGAATTAATTTGAAACTTAAGTTTTACATAATATTGTTAAGTGTGAAGAGCATTATTAGAAGTTTGAGATGTGAGAGTGTAAAGATCAATTATGGAGCTACTGAAAAAAATCTTTCCCCGCTAAAAACTAATGTTTTGAATCGCCTTATCTTCGTTTTTTTTTCTTTCTATGTCATAATTTTGTGTTAATCATTAATGTTATTTCCTAATGGTTTCATTCACACTTTTTTAGATGAATAAAATCTTGCAAATATTGCAACAACAAAAAAATCTTGCAAATATACATAATTGCTAGAGTTACGAAGAGTGTAATACAAAATCTGAAAAAACTCAAATTGCAGTTTACTAAAATCTCAAAAAAAAAAAAAAAAATTATTCAGAAAAACTTTCAGATTAGTCTGATTTATGAAAACTAGAAAAGTGCAATGAGATATCTAGAAGATGGAGAAAATAAATTATTTAAAATTGGTGAACAGGGCCGGTCATGAGGGGGTGCAAACAGTTCTATTGAGCTCGGCCTCCTATATTGAGCAGTGGTTCAACATCCATTACCTCTATTTTGCTTCTTTTATTAATTTAATTTTTTTAGGTTCTCCTTTTTGCTACTTTAATTAATTTTAATTTTTTTTAATATCTTATTTTCAGTATGAATAGAGGTTGCTCTTTTAAAAAATTGTGTTTTTATTTTATGAGAGGCCTATTTTTAATGTTAGAGTCGAGCCTCTAATTCTATAGGGACGGCCCTGGTGGTGAAGAGTGGTGGTTTTGAGTTTTGATGATTTGTCTCTATCTTTATCGTAATCAATCATTATCTCTCATTAAAATAATATATCTTAATCATTCAACTATTATTTTTTCTCTCATCAAAATACAATTCTTTGGTTCTCCATGGTCACTAAAACTAAAAATCACTCAAATATTTTCTTAGTGTTTAATAGGCATGTGTGAAAACTGGGGACAAAGTGTGGGTATTGACCATACTTGGGCTTTCAATTCTTTGGTTCTCCATGGACCACAAGTCCATGAATTCTGCTCTTCTCCCAACTATTTTTGTTCGCTCTCAACTGAAAAGATGTAATTACCTTTGCATGACTTAAGTCAGACAGGAGTATTTTTGAAAGTTTAGTTGGGAGCGAGTAAAAACAGTTGGGAGAAGAGAAAAATTCCAAGTCTATATCTATTGTCATTTTTGTAGAACACATATTTTTGGTGCTACATAAAATTGAATTTTTTTCTTATAGAATGACAAAAGAAAAAGAAAAAAAAAACTTTTAAAAATAGGGTTCAGTCTGGGGCATCAAGTCTTAACACTGACTTTAATTCCGATGGAGGAGCCTGTCAAAAGGTCTCACCTAATCTTGACGAGTGTTCGGATTTGGACAAGAAATATATGCAACGATGCCCTCTTTAAGCACATGTTGGAAATAAATGTTAGGAATATGCTCATTTAAACCAAAAATGTTTACTAACAAAGAAGCATATACATGCATATGTGAGTGATCCAGATGTTAAAAAAGATGGAGGACTTTTAAAGAATTTGTCTTGCAAATAACTCGTTGAATAACATTGTTGATTGCCAACATCAAATTTGGTAAACCTCAAATAGCTCAGCAAAAAACGCATCCCTTGCCCTTCATTAGAAGAAAATCCATCTATCCAATCTCCTATGTTGTCACTAAGTAAACCACTAGAATCAATGTCACCGTAATCACCACAACTTCCATCAATATTCAACTTAACGCATCCATATTGAGGTGGGGTCTATTTAACAATGTGACGATTAGTGTGGTGCTCGGAGGAGTAAATATTAACAGAAGTTAGGTCGGTACACATAATGTCTATGAAATGAATGATATTTTGGGTTTCCATTGTTTGTCATGATTGTTAGTCTCTCTTTTTAACGATGAATGCTATATCTGTAAAATAAATTTGTCGCAACATGAAGGATCTTTTTCAATTTTTAATGCAATTATTACTCATTTTTAATTGTAATATTTGTTAATTAATATTACTTGTATTATTTTTAATCCAACATCTTTCATTTTGTATTCATGGTAAAAAAAGAATATAAATATTTGATAACGTAAATTTAATAAAATTGTTATTTTATCTTTTGAATTTATACACATTTTTTATATGTGTGAAATGATCGAGATTTTCATTTTATAAGAAACTAAGAAAGAAGGAAGTACATTGTATCTTTCTAAAATGGGAAAGAACTTTCTTCTTCTTGTTAAAACGCATATTCATACCTAATCATTTTGTGATTTCCTGATTGATATGATTGGTATTCAAGTCTGGTTATTTAGGTGGGCCACTAATCAAATATTGTTCATTCAAAATCTTGACAATAATGATTCAGCTTTTGGTTCTTTGCAAAGTGTTCTGTGTATATATTGAACAAAATCCAAATACCTAGGGACACATATAAAGTTGACTCATAAGCTAATCGAGTGTTTAAATGACTCAACAATCCACAATAGAGATTATTTAGCCCACAAGTGTACGTATCTATGTTAGTATGTTTTTTTTAACACATTTTTGTACCCAAAAACTCAGACAATTTAGACATTCATGCACAACAGTGAATGTACCAGGATTTAACAAGGATGCTTAAAATTATTTTCTATATATTTCACTTATACTCTTTTTTTAATATGTGTGGAATAAATAAAAAACTTGTTATTTTGAGACGGATGGAGTACAATACATCGATGGTGAAGCTTTAACAACAACAACTTATCTCAACTCACTCATTTTTATTAATAATGCAACTCTAAAGAATTCATATTGGATTCAACAATTTTACCTTACATATTTGTATTTTATACATATTTAATCAAAATTCACTCAAAGCACCGTCACTTGCCAAAATAATCGTGATGGTTGTCAAACCTGTGATCATCTCAAAGGGTGAAGTAGTGAAAAACCATGTGCAAGCTTGTCGAACTCGAGTGAAATACCTTCCGCTAGAGGTGCTCTGAGGATGCTACACTCCTATGCCTACACCCAATGTACTTTTGGTTAATGTAAATTTAATGGAACTTATATGAATTTTAAACAAAAAAAAATGTAATGGTATGTGTATGTGTGTTAGAAAGTGTATAGCCAATATTCCTCATATATATATATATATATATATATATATATATATATATATATATATACACTACAATAGTATAGTAACCGGACCCCCTCTGGTTCATGAAAGTGTCATGACTTCATGAATGACGACAAGTGTCAACCAGCACTCATCAAAATAATTCATGAATTTGGAAAGGAAGGGAGTATATCAGACTGAAGTGAGTGATATTGCAATTTGCAATTATTATGATCTCAAATCAGAAAAGCAATTAATTAACAATGTGAAATTCCTTACCCCTGGTTGTCGGAATGTCTTTGTATTTTTAGTAATGGGATTAGAATATAATGGTTACTTCGAGATTGATTCACAGTAGAATTTAGTTAGTAAATGGGATTAGAATATAATGGTTGATTTAGATTGATTCAATTTCACATTTTTTATTGTGTGCAAGTGTGAGTTATATGTCCCACATCGGATAAAAGAGTCAAGGTTGAACACCTTATAAGTAAGAGACCCATAAATCCATTGTCTTAAGGTTTTGGGTAAAAGTGTGGTGTCTCTCTCACTAGTGTGGTTGTTCTAACCTCAATGTGGACCGTCCCCTTGCTCCCCCCATGACCCAACTCTGGTATCAGAGTCGCAGTTCGACGAAGGGTACGACCAAGGCAGGCAGCCGGTCTGTTGTGGAGAAACCAGCAACGACGGTATAAACTCCTTGTGTCGGTCCTTTGCGGAGAAGCCATCAAGCAAAGTAAGAGCTTCCGCTTGAAGAGAGAGCATGATGAATAGATGTGCAACGACGGTATAAACTCCTTGTGTCGGTCCTTTGCGGAGAAGCCAGCAAGCAAAGTAAGAGCTTCCGCTTGAAGAGAGAGCATGATGAATAGATGTGCAAGTAAGAGGATCCATTAACCCATTGCCTTAAGTTTTGGACGGTCCCCCGAGCTTCTCACTGACCCAACAGTGGTATCAGAGCCCCGTTTGACGAAGGGTATGACCGAGGCAGGTAGCCGGTCTGTTTGCGCAGAAAGCAGCAACGACGGAACAAGCAGTGTCGGTCCGTTTGCGGAGAACCCAGCAACGGTGATACAAAGCAAGTAAAAAAGCTTCCGCTTTGGGGGTGAGCATGATGAATTGATGGACTCACACTTGGGGGGGGGGGGGGGGGGAGGGGGTGTTGTTGTGTGCAAGTGTGAGTTATATGTCCCACATCGAATAAAAGAGTAAATATTGATCTTTCGGTAAAAATGTGGTGTCTCTCTCACTAGTGTGATTGTTTTAGCCTCGATGTGGATGGTCCCCCTTGCTCCCCCATGACCCAACAGCATTATAATCTAGTGTGTGAAATTACAATCATTGAACCACTTTATAATTATTATTAGGGTTTTTCTAACATGTGCATGTTGGAGCAACTAAAAATGTGGTGTCTCTCTCTCACTAGCGTGATTGTTTTAGCCTCGAGGGGGTGTTGTTGTGTGCAAGTGTGAGTTATATGTCCCACATCGAATAAAAGAGTAAATATTGATCTTTCGGTAAAAATGTGGTGTCTCTCTCACTAATGTGATTGTTTTAGCCTCGATGTGGATGGTCCCCCTTGCTCCCCCATGACCCAACAGCATTATAATCTAGTGTGTGAAATTACAATCATTGAACCACTTTATAATTATTATTAGGGTTTTTCTAACATGTGCATGTTGGAGCAACTAAAAATAAAAACTTATAAAAAAAAATTATTTATTAAAAAATTATTCATTTAATTTAAAATGCACAAGTTACAATGTAAATTTACTATTTTAAACTTTTTAACATATGCAAATTTGCACATGATTGAAAAACCATTATTATTACTCCATCCGTTCCAAATTATATGTCATTCTAAAAACTTCCCATATATTAAAAAATACAATTAATTTTATATAGAAAAGGGTAATTATGAGTTATTTTACAAAAATATCCTTGATTAATGGTACCAAAAAAAAGTCCAACAAAATATAAAAATTACACATATATTAAAAAAGACTTAAATATGCAATTTGTCCCTGTAATTTGAGCGCGTTTTGATTTTCGTTCTTGTAAAAAAAAAAATTTAAAAACATCCCTCTAAAAAAAATTTTGTTTTAAAAAGGTCTCTGGCCCCACTTCAGCTGTGATTTGGCATGGTTTTGGCCACGTGGCATTATTAAAATAAAAAAATTCAAAATTCTGAAAATCCTTTTTTTTAATTTAAAAATCATAAAAAAAATCTGAATTTTTTTTTGGAAAAAAACTATTAAAATTTAAATTTTTGAAAGAAAAAAGTGAAAATTAAATTTTTGAAAAACTAATTTCCAGAAAATTCCCTTTTTCTTCACATTAAATTATTGAAAAAGTAATTTCTAAATTTAAAAAAAATATTAAAATTCCTTTTTTTTTTCTTTCGAAAAACTAATTTCCAGTTTTTCTTCATCTTTAAAAAAAATTGGATTTTTTTCATAATTTTTTAATTTTTAAATGACGTGGACTGCCACGTGGCAAAAAACTGCCGCGTGGCACAAACCATTCCATGTCAGCAAAAAAGTGGGGCCAGGGACCTTTTTATAAAAAAAAAAATTACAGGGATGTTTTTCGATTTTTTTTTTTTTACAAGGACGAAAATCAAAACGGTCAAAATTACAGGGACGAATTGCATATTTAAGCCATTAAAAAATGCAATTAATTTTTTACCCTTCTCATAATATCATTTTAAAATACCAACGCTATATTGATAATATTTATTGTGTCTAAATCCACCTTCGATCAACCAACTATTTTATTTATAAAAAAGTTTCAAAAATGTGCATAACTTTCAAAAACACACCATATGAGAAAGAGATAGTATAATATTAATTATCAAACTACATAATAATTAATAATTAATAATACAAGGGAGTATTTTTTTTTCTTCATAAAGCATAATTATATTTGAGACAATGTCAGAATTAATTGTAAACACCGCGCTCAATCAAATTTAAACCTTAATTTGTTATATTATGGTAGTCTAATATCTTCTGCTAGACTTATTCTCGGTTAATAGAATAGTTGTATGTTTAATCAACACTAATAAATTAAACTAAGATTAAGATTAATGTCACAATCATTTGGTTGTTAGCAACAACAATTTATAATTTTTTTTTTTATAACAAGATTCCATTCCTTAATCATGTTGGGTTACTAATTAACAAGGCAAAATTTTGCTTATCATAAAAAGGGAAAAGTTCATCTCCCCCATTGCCCCAAGTCCCCAACGCACCTAAGAAAAAAATGCTAATAATTATTGTGGTGCCCGTTCACCAAGTGCTTTTGGGTAATTAATGCATGTACACTGTTATTAGAAGACAATTGGGACCAAGGCAAATTATGTGCATGCATTTGGAAGGAGCATGCGTGCGTGATTGATCTTATCTTTTTATTATATGACAAATACATGTTTCTTTATGAGATGACACACAAAAATAATAGTCTTATTTAGTAATTTTATAAATGTTTTTTTTACACAATAATTAACTTATAAATGCTAGCTTATGGTGCATACGTATGCACTAGCAATATTTTGATTTGAGGCTTTGAATTCTAGCTTCAACTGCACCTGGTGGGTGGTGGTAAATGACCAAGTTCAAGTCACATATTCCTCATCATATGAACCGTATGGAAAATTATAGCCTTGGTATTATTGTTGGGAATCTATGCCAAACACTAACATTGATGTATACTGCAGTTGACCGTGCACTCCAACCTAGCTAGCTAGCTAGTATATCAAAGAAAATAACCTAAGCTAACACAACCAACATTCGTCATTCGTTACAACTACCATAGAGAAAGACAAAAAAATTAATAAACTAATTTGCTTTCTTGGAATAAATTTGGAGATTCCTAATTGGGGAAAAAAAAGAGTGAGATAAATAAAAATGGGAGATGGTGATGTGAGAGAGAGATCGTAATGGCATGGTAATGTGCATGTTTATGCACTTTCATCATTTTTATTTTTCTTTTTCGTTCTTGTTTAGAGAAAATATCAACGGGGCGAAAAAGCCCCTTGATGCGAAGTATTGTTTAAGATGTGGGAGATTCACACTCGACGGATAAATTGTTAAATTTAAATGTGAATGGGGTGGTTTAGTCTTAAATCAATTATAAATGAGTCAAATGTTTGCATATGTAAGATATCTGACTCATGTAGCTAATGTGTTAAAGTTTTGGGTTTATATGTGATGTGTCTCTTAATCTTGATCTCGTGATCCTGGAGAATTGGTATGTTATTAATCCCGACTTTTCTCCGATACTTGATCCAAGCACCAATATTACACACCCGCTCTCTCACCAAGTCGAATCATGGCTCTGATACCTAGGAAGTGTTGGGATTAACAACAAATCAATGTTTCATGACCACAAGAAAGAGAGAAACGAGCTGAGCCACATATTTATAAATCTAACAATGTTTCTGTACTCCATCTAGATCACTTTAGGCCTCTTAATTAACAATTTTCTCTATATGAAATTAGACCCTTAAACAAAAATACTTAAGTAAATGGCGTACATATAAAATCACCTACTACTCTAGTTTAAATTACAAGAGAATTTTTTTTTAGATTCATTTAATAAATGGTGTATTTGGTCTATATTAGAAACTAGATACATTATTTGTTGAATGAACTTAAAAAATGAATTTTCTCTTATAATGAAGATCGGAGGGAGTAAGCTGTCATGGAACATAGTTGATAAAGATTTCTCTCTGTAGCTTGGAGACATAGACAAATTTGAATATATACGTAAGACTTGATACTGACGAGGACAAGGAGTGATCGTCAATACATAAAAAACGTACAAAGAGCAGCTACTAAAAGCTTATAAACAAAGAGACACATGAATGAACTAAATTCACACAAAAATACAAGAGACCCTAAGACTATACAGGTATGATGAGTCTTCAAAGCTGTATGAGATACTACAATATATCTGTTACGTAATTTATCGTTTTGTTTTCACCCCCAACTCAACTAAAATAGAAGAATACTTTGTGAAAATATAAAAACAGCACTGAAAAAGTCCTACAACAGATTTGGAGATTGGTTTTAACGTTAGTTACATTTATTTCCAAAAATTAAAATGACTTACTATACCTAAAACACATCAACATATAGTAACAAGTCCCATAAATTTATGTTACGTTCACTAAAATAAGCCTCACATAAAAACAAATTGTCAAGAAAACCCGAGTTCAGTTTCTATGCAAAACAAATTATTAACAATTTATTTACCTCTCAACAAAATTCCGTGTCACTAAAACTCCTTTTTTCTAAAAACTGAAAGATTAACACCATCAAACATTACTCCCACTTCCTTCTCAAAAAAGTACTCTCTATGTTATTTAATATTTGTCAAATTTATCAAAAATATATTATACTTTAAATTATATAAAATTATATATTATACAAGATTATATTGGTTACACCATCCGACCATCGGTGTAACTTATAACTGTAAAATGTTATGGTCAAATACATCTAAAGGTCCTTTAAGTTTTTCGTTTTTTCCAAAGTGGTCCTTTAAGTTTCAAAAGTCTCAAAGTGGTCGTTTTAATTTTTGAATCGTTTTAGAATCATACTTTCCCTCTGAAAGCTAGGCAACAATGGTCTACGAATAAACTCTTCTCCATTACCTTCTTCACTTTGTTCAGTTGGTTGAACTTTGATCTGCACTGTGCTACGAGGATTTGATTTAATCAACTCATGACCATAATCATAAAGCCTTCTAAATTGCTCATTAAATGACAAAAAGTATGATTCTGAAACGATTCAAAAACTAAAAGGACCACTTTGGGACTTTTGAAACTTAAAGGACCGTTTTGAGAAAAACAAAAAACTTAAAGAACCTTTAAATGCATTTGACTAAATGTTATACATCGTAAGCAAACCACACATCACTTTTCATATGATTCTTTGAATAAGTACACACTCATATATATTAATAAAAGTCATATAATTTTTATTAATTTAATGTGACTAACTAATAGTGCAAAATAAATTACACTGTAAGTACATAGAAATTGAACTCATTATATAATTATTTTGGCTTTTATTAAGAAAATACGTTTTATAATTTATTTCATTTAAAAATTTATCATAAATTTGTTCCATCCTGATTTAATAACTTTTTCTATTCGTCCCTAATTAGGGGCGGAGGGTAGCTATGCATTGGGGTGACTTGGCTACCCCATTTTTAATTTTTTTATAAGTTTGTATACTTTTTACGTTTAGTTACTCGAATAATACAGATTTAGCTATCCAAAGGGTTTATTCGTGAAAATTATTAGTATAAATATGAAGGACAAGAAATTCTCACTTGTTAGAAAAATTTACTTTTCTATTTTGACACTTTTGGTCTATATAATAACTACATAAAAAGCTTTGTCGACGACGAAAATTATCAAAATAATTAAGATTTATAAAAATATATTTAGTTTCTTTTATGTATTTAGCCCCTCGTAAATTTTCGGCTAGCTTCGCTACTGTCCCTAATGTAGACCAACTCTAAAACTATTATTTTTAATTTATATTAAGTATAATAAAATTACGTCGATAATTAATAGAGATAATTTAGTAAAGTTTTTTTTACATCTAATGATGATTTGTTGTCAAGTTAGTTAATAAGTATGATAAGTCAAGTGTTTATATATTCATTATCAATTCTTTCATTTTTATTTTTATAATAATATACTAAATTTTAGGTAAATTGAGCCAACATGATTCTCAAGTCTTAACAAAAGATTAATCACAAAGCTCTCATATTGACAAGAGGAGTTAGACACATGATTTTTTTTGTGGTTGGTGTTTAAATTCAAAATTTTACATATTTTAAGTATTGTTCATAACAACTGAATTAAACTCACAATAATAAACAAATAATTTATCAAGCGAGTCAACTCTTTCATTAATTAATACTATATTTTAGTTAGTGTGAAATATTTAAATGTAACCGTTAAGGGTAAGGAGTAAACCTCTCCTGAAGGTAGTTTTCGCACTGTCAAACACCTGGCAACAGTCATGTTCACTGTCACATATAGAACCCACAGAACCTTGACGGTTGGCCCTGAACTGTGAGCCACGTGGCCTGATTCCAAGATACATTGTAATGAAAATTCCAAAAATAATATTGGATCTCAGAATTTGGATGAGAAACAGCTCCCTCACACACACCAACCTTACTGTCCAGTGTCCACTGTGGCACAAAACATTGCACCACTCTGCAGTGTCAAAACTAATCTTCCTTATCACCTTTATTTTATTAATCAATTATCAAGCAACAATATAATAACACTTTTCTCTTCTAGTCAAATAATTAACTATACCACAGACCAAAATGTGCCACTGTTTTTTATATATATAATTTAAGCATTGAGACTTTATAATGAAAAATATATGATAACTTGAGAAGTATTATAGCTGACACAAACCGACAAATCACTATGGCGGTTGTGGGAGATTCTAATAAGTTGGTTTGATTCCTTTGAAAAAAAATAATCAGTTGGTTTGATGAAACTAATAATCATATTATCCTAAGCCTAAGCAACATTTTTTATATTATTGAAAGAAGAGAGAGAATTGTATGAACGTAAAATAAGGACTAATATTTGATTTAGGATATGAGACAGTTCAGAATTAGCTAAACAGTTGAGATTCTAAGGAGCCGACCAATTTCGGTTTGAGGAATTACAGCCCACAAATACAGAATGTAAATACATTATGATTTATGCATGATTCTTAATTTAATGTCCTATGAAAATTATATAAATATTATATTATAAAAATATACTTTAATTATATCTTTCATTTTCTGAAAGAATGAAATTTAAATAAGTAAGGAATAGGTAGTTAGTTAAGCTTCCGTAAAAAAAGTAGTTAATCTATTCATGAACTAATTTGAACCCGCACTACAAAAAAAATTCGAGTGGCTAAAATCATTAGAACATGTTGTGTAGTAAATATGAGGAAAGAAGTCTTACATCGTTTAATAAGATGAAAGTTGAGCACTTTATAAATGAAATGATCTACAAATTCATTACTTTAAGGTTTTTGATACAAATGTGGTATATGTCTTATTTTTGTGGTTGGTTCTTGCCAAACATGGATATAGAAAATAAAAATTCTAAAGTCCCATATTAGATGTCCTATATTGGATAGTAGAATATACCTGGTGATTGAAATTTGAAAAACACTAAGTCTCTCTTTCTGTTCGATAAATTTTTGAGCCACTTCCTTTTTCTTTTTGTCCATTCTGTAATTTTGTCCCTTTTGATGAAATATTGTCTCTTTATGAAAACTAGATCTCTTTGAAGAAAATACCATTTTAGAGCGGCTACGGTACAATTGTCCCTTCGATTTAAGTGTGATCTTGGTAGCATATTAGAGTAGTCCTAATACCTTATTAAATTGGACGTTGTACCATACTAGTGTAGTTTTTAAGATGTTTCCTTCAGTCATATGTACCAAAAAAGTTATTGGGTATGATTATGTTGTTCCTGACTACAACATGGATAAAAAAGGCTACAAAAATACTCAATAAGAATGAACACGATGATATTCTCGATGAAATTTTCATAAATTCAAAGCTGACTGACAAATATTTAAAGAATCAGAACCACAATATGAATAAGAATTCCAACTGCAACAAGAATGGGAACTCTTAAAAGGCCCATAATGACATCATTAAACACAATCAATTAAGAAATGACAATATATAGTTCACAATTTATCTTGCTACAATTGTGAGAAATCAGGTCATATAGCACATAAATTTAGAAACAAGTAAAATGTTGCTCCACTAGCTAACTTGGTTGAAGAGAAATTCTTGTTATGATTACATAGATCAATCTTGTTGGTGGATCAACAATGGTGTCTCGGGTCGTATATTCTATGATCATGCCATGTTGAAAATATACACCTCTGCTAAAGTTGTCGGCATAGGAGATGTGAAGTTGTACTTCACATCCAGAAAAAAATTGTTTCTCGAGGACGTGATGCATGCTCCAAAGATAAGAAGAAAAAAATATGGTTCACATTCCTATTGAATATTACTAGATTCACTCAAACTTTAGGGGGGAGATTTGTATACCATTACTAAAAATTATATTTTTGTTGGGAAATGATAAGCCATTGATGCAAATAAAATTTCTCAGTTCGATTACATGTTGGGTAATTTTATTATTTGGCATGCTAGACTTTATCACGTGAACAAAATATGATTTCCACATTTTTAATAAGTTTTATAACAAGTATGAAATTATTCATGAAACAACTGCCCTATTCTCTTAAAATGAACAATAAAGTTAGAAGAAAGAATAATATCTTTACCAAGTTAGTTGTTGCAATCATGCTTAATTCCAACGCTGCATATCATTGATGGTGAAAAATTTTATTCATTGTTTTCTTTGTGCTAAATAGAGTTTTCAAGTCTTGGAACAAAATTTCTCCTTATTGAATTTTGAAGAAATTAAAATACAACCCATTTTGTGTTATTTAAACCAGCTTGCATATCTTATGATCTAAATCAAAGTGCAAGACTATCCGAATATATAAACACCATTGGCAACCTCAGGTTTGCCACTAATGACACTATAATTAAGAAACAAACAATATTGACCGAGTCTATTATAGTGAATGAGATGATAACACTAATAACGGTTACTAAATTGGCGCAGATGCTTGATAGTAGAGATTCTCTTCAGGAAAAAAAAAAAAAAATCAATACAAAGATATATTTATTTTAGTAGTTATTAAATTTAATTGAGCTTTTTTAATCGAGATAAAAAATGTGCATAATTGCAAATACATACATACATATCTTTATTTATTAATTTTGTTACGTTGCAACAATTTAACCTAATTTTTCCCGTTCTTTTGCTTTATTAGGTTTGCAATTATTTAACCTAACCAATTCCATCTAAAAAAAATGCATCGCACCAATTTCATTTATATCCTCTTGCCTTTTTTTTTTTTTGAAGAAAATATTTTCTACACTTATCCTTATCCTTATTTATTAATTTTGTTACGTCTAAAAAAATGCATCGCACCAATTTTATTCCTATCCTCTTGCGTTTTTTTTGAAGAAAATATTTTCTACATTTATCCTTATTTATTAATTTTGTTACGTCTGCAGCAATTTAACCTATTTTTTCCCGCTCATTTGCTTTATTAGGTTTGCAATTATTTAACCTAACAAATTTTATCTAAAAAAATGCATCGCACCAATTTCATTCCTATTCTCTGTCTTTTTTTTTTTTGAAGAAAATATTTTCTACACCTATTTGATGTTGTACGTTTGTTCTAGAGACTATGAGCATATCAATGATCACATTTGATGCCTTCTATTTTACTTTTTTTCGGCTACCCTAATTTCCATGTAAACTTGGTTATAAATACCGGAATTATTGATAGGATTACCGAATTTTCTTTTATAATATTGTCAGATTTCATACATTTTATGAAGTGTTTTATTTTATCTACTATAGATTATCACGTGTTATTTTTTCACCGTTACCTATTATATATATATATATATATATATATATATATATATATATATATATATATATATATATAAACTCGGTTACGAGTGATTTTTTTTCTTCTTCCAGATACACAATGACAATAATCACTAGAAACTCATAATAAATGAAAGAATTGGAGTTCACAACGTCCAACCAAATCTTTTTTGACATTTTTGTCAATTTTTTGTTTTTTTCTATAAATTCGTTCAAATAAATGGGTTAAGTCCAACGTTTCTATTTTTTTCATAAGTCCAACTCAAACTAATTAACTCGACCTAATTACTCTATATAAAGATGGAGTAATTTGTTTTTCTTTTACAGTGAGAAGTAATTTGAATTAAAAAGGATAAAATTACATTTTTAATCCATTAACTTAATTTAAAGTAACAATTTAGTCTTTTATCTTCTTTTTTTTTAATTTCAATTTTCTCGTTTTAGTCCATTTTCATATGGATTTTCAAGTTTCAAATTGAAGGCCATAAGAAAATAAAATCATGAATTTGAAGCTTGAAAATTCATATGCAAATTGACCAAAAGGTCAAAATTAAAATTTTAAAAAAAAATAAAAGACCAAATTGTTACCGAAAATTAAGTTAATGGACTTAAAAATACAATACACTAATAATATCTTTGTGACGCAGAACAGAAGCAAGGATTAACAAACACTAAACCTAAAAGATAAACAGACAAGTTGCAAACGACAAACCTGTCAAATAAGGGTTTCAGGATTCCACCAGAATTAAGAAAAGTTCTCGATAATTTTATTGAATGAAAACGGCCTCTTAGACTACCAAAGTTCTGTTTAAATACTAAGGGAAATAAAAAACCCTAATAGGCCGAAAAATAACAAACTTAAACAAAACAGAAAAATAAATAATTTACTGAAATAATAAAAATGCGGTTTTAAGTCTTCATATGACTTCGAATGGATAAATTCACCCCTAGATTATGGCGAAGTGATGGGTTATGCTCGTGAGCTCTTCAACTTTTCGAAAAGGTATAATTCGAATCAACCCAACAACGGATGTCAAATCTACACTATTCCAAATGAACATTTCTTGTACGTCACTTCATCTTCGATACGTGTCACCGGTTTGACTACATCACTTTTGTGAACCGATAATATTGTTAACTTGCTTACCCATGCGGAATCCAATCAAATTGTCATCTTGCACAATATTATTAATTTGTATTCTTGTCTCACTAGCTCTATATCTCTTAATAATAAAATGGTCTTATGATTGGTATTAAAAAATATATTGTAGGGACTAATTTCAATTCTTACGTGCTCAACGCTATCAAATGTTTATTGTATATATTTTAAATTAACATCTTGTGTGATATAAATTTTAGTTTTTGTCAAATGTTGAAGCTTCAAAGAAACACCAATTGCATGGCTATTGTAAAGACATAAAGAACATGTGCGTGTGTGTGAACACTACATTTAAATCATTACTAATACTTTATTTTAAATATGTGTTGTCATAATCAAAATTCATAAAACTAATATTTTTTGTGGTCAAGAGGATTAACAAAAACAATTTGGCCAAGAAAAAGACCTGGATTGAAGTGATATTTTGGAAAGGGTAAATTAAAAAAAGAGTCTCAATAAAAGACAAATCAGATCAGATTTTGGATTGTGTCCTTCAAGGAAGACCACCCACCAGAGGGATTTTGATACTCCTGAGATTTTAAGGAAAAATCTTGAGGATCCTTAATAATATCTCCAAAATTTGCATCACATCTTTTGTTATTAGATAGATTTAGGATTCTTGTTTTGCTATTTACATAACATATCTAAGTCAAGTACTACAACTTCTTTTTTGACGGAAAGTCAAGTACTACTACTTGGTTTCCCCTTTTTCTGCATTTAATTTTCAGATTTCCCTTGAGAGCCTAAACAATATCTCTGTGTTGAATGTTCATTCAGCCTTCTTGTACTATTCATATACTATCCACGGTAAGACAATACCACGTGTATCTGCTTTTACAATCAATATATAGCTAAGGCTAATTGTTATAACTATTTTCTTTTTCTTCACAAAACTTTTATTCGTCGGTAAACAAAGTTGTAAAGACCAGCGAAACTCACACACATCGTAAAGTCTTGGGTCTGAACTCAAGTGAAGACGTTTAACTTAACAATTTCGGCATCGACAGTTGAGCTAAGTTTTACGGACCATAAAACTTGTTTTTAGATGATACCAAACTTACAAATATTTTGTAGGCAAACTTTATGGTACACCCAAAAATTTAAGTGTACTGGTACACCAAATCTTTAAATTAATAATTAAATGAGTTTTTTTTTGAAGAAAAATAATTATTTTTTATCATTGACAATTATAATAATTAAATCTTATTTACCAAAAGCTTCTACGAAATAAAATTTACTTTTTTTGAATTTTTATTACTCATAATAAAGAATAATGATTATTTTTCACGAGAAAATGTTAAAAATTTAATATGATGCTTTTTCTAAAACATAAATATTAATAAATAGCTTTTTATTTTTCAAAATGATCGTTAATTTATAAATTTATGAAGCAAGAGTACCAATACACCTTAATTTATGAGGTGTAACGTAGAAGTTCCCTATGTTGTATATGTATCGATAAATTACATAGTTAGTTTTGTTTTTAACAAAAAAAATCATATAATTAGTTAAATCACTTTTTTTATACCAAGACCCAATATTTCTTCCGAAATTTTATCTTCAAAAAGACCAATTTTGTACCAAGAAAAAGGTAACATATATTTCATTGTGATGAACCTCTCTCATCTCACTCAAAAATCTTACTTGTGAGATCCATTGTTTGCTAGTACCATATTATGCCGCGCTTCATCAACTCCAACCATTGTTTTTGGTCCATCTCGGACCACTACTCTCTCTTATACATGTTTTTTTACTCTACATAGTAAAATAATTATTGGTCATTAAGAGAAGGGTTGAAATAGATTATACTCATCACTCATATTTAACATGTGACAAATTCTTTACCTAATTATTTAAACCTTGTGTCTCTAAATCTAAATAAAACAGGAAAAACTAATTTATCAACTCCTACTTTGTCTCTTCTAAAATAATTTCAATCCCACTTCACAGGTAAACAAAGAACAACCGCCAAATAATTCACTTAACTACCAGTTGATTGATTGAAACATTAAATATTAAATATAACCTCCAAAATGAAGGAAATAAATAAAATAAAATAATGCAAGCAGCATAGTCAGCATAATGAATGAAATTAAAATGCATGCATCTGGACGCCGTCCACCCTTATAAATACTAGACACTCCCACCTTCTTTTCTCATCCCACCTCACTCTACACTTGCCAATTCAAGACACAACAACACCAAGAGTGTTGAATTACAAAAGAGAGAGGGACAAAAACCAAAACCAAAACCAAATTCAAAACAAAAAATCACTTTTGCAATTAAACCCAAAAAAAACCAAACAATGCCTTCTTCATCTCCAACCTTGGTCTCAAAATGTACCATAACCCCAGACCAAAAATCCAACATAGCAAACCTTAAACTCTCTGTTTCAGACCTACCTATGTTGTCTTGTCACTACATCCAAAAAGGTTGTCTCTTCACAAAACCTTCAAACATTCCTTTCCATATTTTAATCCCTCTCCTAAAAAACTCTCTCTCCCGCACTCTCTCCCTCTTTCCACCTCTCGCCGGTCGTTTAACCACCGACTCTGAGGGCTATGTTTACCTGACTTGCAACGACGCCGGCGTCGATTTCATCACTGCAACTTCCACCTCACTTTACATCACTGACCTCTTATCAACAACCGATGTTCATGAATCATTCAAAGAGTTTTTCACTTTTGACCGGAAAGTCAGTTACACCGGTCATTTCTCTCCGATCATGGCCGTTCAAGTAACTGAACTCGCTGACGGAATTTTTATCGGCATCGCCGTTAACCACGCCGTCACTGACGGTACTTCCTTCTGGAATTTCTTCAATACATTCGCTCAAATCTGCAGAGGAGCAAACAAATGTATACGAAATTCACCAAGCTTCCGGAGAAATTCTGTTTTAATCTCCGACGCTGTTCTCCGGTTACCGGCAGAAGGTCCTGCTGTGACATTCAACGCTAATGCCCCGATTCGAGAAAGAATTTTCAGCTTCAGTCGCGAAGCAATTCAGAAACTGAAAGCAAGAGCTAACAACAAACCGTGTCCGGCAAAGTACAACACTATTGAATTGATGCAGAAACACATGAACGATCACTACAACAACAACAACAAAGAAAATGGGAAAGTGACGACGTTAATTGAGAACTGGTTTAAGAATAATGCTAAACCAGTTAACGGGACAGAAGTTGCTGAAACAGATACAGAAACGGTTGAGATTTCATCGTTTCAATCTCTATCCGCGTTGTTATGGCGTGCAATCACGCGCGCTAGGAAATTTCATCCATCCAAAACGACGACGTTTAGAATGGCGGTTAATTGTAGACACCGTATAGAACCGAAGCTAGAAGCGTTTTATTTTGGAAACGCGATTCAGAGTGTTCCAACTTATGCTTCTGCGGGAGATGTAATGTCTAGGGATATACGGTGGTGTGCGATGCAGCTGAATAAAAACGTGAAGGCACATGATAATGGTATGGTGAGGAGGTTTGTAGAGGATTGGGAGAATAATCCTAGGTGTTTTCCTTTGGGGAATAGTGATGGTGGTTCTATAACTATGGGTAGTTCTCCTAGGTTTCCGATGTATGACAATGATTTTGGTTGGGGGAAACCCTTGGTGGTTAGGAGTGGGAAAGCGAATAAATTTGACGGTAAGATTTCGGCGTTTCCAGGGAGAGATGGAAGTGGGACGGTTGATTTGGAGGTTGTATTGGCGCCAGAAACTATGGCGGCTCTTGAATTAGATACCGAGTTTATGACTTATGCGACGAGGCAGTTATAACACGTGTTGTGTTTTGGTGGGTACAACTTAACTACTGATGGTGTCATTGTGGTCTTGGTTGGTTCTAATGTGTGTTGAGTTCTTGAGACTGTGGGGTCTATTGTGACATATTGTTAATTAATTTTAGTGTTTTGATGTGCTTTTGATTTTAATTGAGTTGTTGTAAGTTGTTGTTGTTAATGTATCAACTTGACAGTTAATATCCTCTTTTCTTTTGTTTCAACTTGCAGTATCACATTCACAATCTTTGTTTCAACTTGTGCATTTTGAAATGGCTTTTTTTCTTTTTAGTTTTCTTCATTTCGATGGAAATGGATCTTTCTTATTGGGAATTCTCATAATTTTACTTTTACACTGTCTATAAAGAAAATAAAAGATTTTAAACGGACTTTTCATTATTCTAATTATAATTTTAAACCGTTTTTTTCTATAACATAACAGTTGTTGGAGTCATCGAAAAAGATAAACAAATTGAATATGCTACTAAAAGTGAGGTTTATTTTAGGAGGACTTGCAAATATGCTACCAAAAGTGAGGTTTTTATTTCGGAGGACTTGCAAAGATTGCTTCCCTTCAAGGTTCTAATTGTAACACGAAGGTATTACTTGCCTCGCTACTTATGTAAAGAGAAATGATATTTGTACAACTATTTTTTGATAACCTTTCGAAACAACCCTCTCCCTCTTATACTCACATGTTTTTATATTCTATCTCTTTCTTTTTCACTCACTATTGTTTTTGTTCAATAAAAATAAAGAAAAAATGGGTGTCACAAAGGTTGTATAAAATTGGTTGTACAAATATCACTCCTCTTATGTAAATTCTGAGAGTGAAATGAAAAACATTTGGTGTCATTTTAATATGGGTTTACTTAATAAAATTATGGCTAAAATATGGTTTTAGTCCCTGCAAAATTTTTTGCAGGGACCAAAAACTACAAAATTGGTTCAGTTATAATGTGCCACGTATGCAAATCATCACAAAAGTGGGGTCAGGGACTATTTTCAAAAACAAAAAATTTTGCAGGGACCAAAAATAATTTTTTTTTACCAGGGACTAAAACCAAAACGAGACATTTTTGCAGGGACTAAAACCATATTATAGCCTAAAATTATTTGTTAAAGAATACATTAGTATATTTCTAAGAGATGCAACATCAAATAGAGTAAATATTAACATAAATAAATTATAAATTTACCAAAAAAAATACATAATTAAATTATAATTTAGTGATATAAATTAAAGGCTTAATAGCAGTTTTAGCCTTTAACTTTTCCAAAATTGCGATTTTGACCCCCTAAGAAAAAAACTACAAAATCGCCCCCTAAGTTTTGCACATGTGGCGGTTTTGGCCTTCAATGTCAATTTTGACTCGGTCTACGCTGACATGACACCCTAAGTGAGGTGCCACATGTTATTATTATTTATTTTTTTGCCTTTGGGGGCCAAAACTGCTACAGCTGCAAAACTTAGGGGGTGATTTTGTAGTTTTTTTCTTAGGGGACCAAAATCGCAACTTCGTGAAAGTTAGGGGGGCGAAAACTGCTATTAAGCCTAACTTATAAACGAGTAGGCATGGCAATAAGGAGGGGTGAGGACGAGTTTTACATTCTCCATCTCTGACTATCATATACTTACATGTTACCTTACTTATACCTAACAAGGATGATAGATTAAATCACATCCCCGTCCCCGATGATTTGGGTATCACCGTCTTATCTCTGTCATCGCAGTTAATCAATTTTTTTTAATAGAAAAAGAAGTTTTTTTTAGCCTCAGTAACAATGTTTTAATACATTATCCAGCAATATGTTCTTTTTACCATTTCCTTAACCGAGTGATTTGGTTATTCATTTAAGGCTAAAATATGGTTTTAGTCCCTGCAAATATGCCTTGTTTTGGTTTTAGGTCCCTGCAAAATATTTTGCAGGGACCAAAAACTACAAAATTGGTTCAGTTATAATGTGCCACGTATGCAAATCATCACAAAAGTGGGGTCAGAGACTATTTTCAAAAACAAAAATTTTTGCAAGGACCAAAAACAAATTTTTTTTTTGCAGGGACTAAAACCAAAACGAGGCATATTTGCAGGGACTAAAACCATATTTTAGCCTTCATTTAAATATCCATAGCAAATTTTATAACATGGCAAAATATCAATCGGTGATAAAGTAATTGTCTACATTCAAGATGTGTTTGGGTATGGGTTTGAGGTGCGCACATATATCCCCACTACCTGTCTTGTCCCCGTGTTTTGAAATCATAGAAAACCGAAATTCATATTCAAACCCAATCAAAACAGGGAAAACCTTCCTAATTGAGGTTGGTGTGGGTGGATAACTCTTAGAAGTCGTGGTTGGGCCTAACACAACCCCACAAATTCGGTTTGTGAGATGGGGATTGCCCCAACTTATAAACACATTGTCAGGTCATCTCTTATCCAACGTGAGACTCATTAACACACCACATCACGCCTAGGACTGGACATCTGGAGCGTGGATATAATGGTGGGTGGCTCAATAACATAAACATGATAGCATGTAGTCTAACAGATCTTGGAGGAGACTCTGATATCATCTTAGAAATCGTGGTTGACTCTAACACATCTCTAAAAAAATGCTTTGTGAAATGAGGATTGCTTCCACTTGTGAACACATTATGAGGCTATCTTTTATCCAACGTGAGACTCATTAATAATAACTCTGCTGTCATACCTATAATCGAGTGAGATGTATTTTTTTTATGGGATCCAAGTGATACGTGTTGGGTCATTAGGAGGAGTTAGGGGGACAGTCCACATCGATGCTAGAACAACCACACTAGTGTGAGAGACATCACACTCTTACCAAAAACATCAAGGCAATAGATTTATGGGTCATCCTACTTATAAGGTGTTCAACCTTTACTCTTTTATCTGATGTGAGATACATAACTCATACTTGTACACAACAACAATACATATACGAGATACCCATTTAAGTTTTCAAATTAGGCTTCATTGTGGATTTACCCTTGCATATATGTCCTTCCTAGTCTTTTGACATTAACGCATGAGTCGAAAAAAAAGATGTTATTATCCTTTCAAAGACTCGTGTTGAATTGTGTACTTTTCCATACACTTTGTATTTTGAATCTATTCACCTTTTCCACTTGATAATTTTGCATTCAATGTCGTACCAGAACTTTATGGATGATTTATAACAACCAAATTCAGATGTACAAAATTTCGGAACAGAGAACTAGTTGTTCCACTTGCCTCATATAAGCATAGATAAATGTCACGTTTCAATTACAGATTGGATATCGTTGACTTTAACTTTGTCTTTTGTAGCCCCCCATTCACCACAAATTTTTTGGGGAAGAAAAGTCCTCATCTTTTTTTTTTTTTTTAAATGATCACTTTTGATAAAAAATCCGAATCAATAGTATATATATAAAGTAAAAAAAATATTTCACGTGTCACTTTCACATTAATTCGCAATATTTTTATTATTGTTTTATTTTTTAAAATCAGTATTTGAATTGGTATAAATATCTTAACAAATTTTTGATTTTTTTTTTTTTGTCAAGTAGCCGCTAATTCACCTTAAAGGTGAATAAGTGGGGTGTCCGGGGTTCGAACCTCGGTCCATGGATAGATTATGTGTCATCCTCTACCAAGTGAACTAAGCTCACGGAGACAACTTTTGATCTTATCTGTTAAATATTTTACTTAATTTTTTCATTGAATTCCTAATATTTTATGTAACAGAAATATCTCAACAAATTACATACGATACCTTTCGACTATAAATCATCAATCAATCAATCAATAGTATATATATAAAGTAAGGTTTTTTATGCCACGTGTCACTTCCACGTTTATTCCAATATTTTTCTAATTTTTCTAATTTTTCAAAACCAATATTTAATTTGACATAAATATCTCAACAAACTTTTGATCTTATCTATTAAATATTTTACTTGACTTTTTTATTGAATTCCTAATATTTTATGTAACAGAAATATCTCAACAAATTACATACGATACCCTTCAACTATAAATCATCAATCAATCAATCAATATCATATATATAAAGTAAGGTTTTTTATGTCACGAGTCACTTTCACGTTTATTCACAGTATTTTTATTATTTTTATTATTTTTTAAAACTAATATTTAATTTGACATAAATATCTCAACAAACTTTTGATCTTATCTATTTAATATTTTACCTGACTTTTTTATTGAATTCCTAATATTTTATGTAACAGAATTATCTTAACAGAAATAACACAAATTCCTAAAAGTTAATTTTATTCTATATGTGTTAGTATTTTTACTAAATCCAATTAATTTTATTTGTACGTGTATATATAAATTTACGAAATATATTTTTGGTCCCTATAAATATACTAACTTTTTGTTTTAGTCCCTCTAAAATTTTCCTTCAACTTTTAGTCCTCCAAAAATTTTCCATCTTCACTTTTGATCTCTCTTTTAAAGTAAACTCATATGTAGAATTCACATTTTTGAATAAAAGTTTGCAGAAAAATTCATAATATAATAAGAATCTCTTCTAAAAAAATTTAGAATTTTTTAACAAAACATGAATTTAATATGAAATTTTATATTTTTGATGGTTAAAACTTCATATTAAATTTATGTTTTCTTAAAAAATTCTAATTTTTTTTTAGAAATATTTTACAATATTCTACACATTTCTGCACAATTTTATTAATAAAATACTAAAATTAATTTAAAAATAGGGACTAAAAGTAGTAATTAAAAATTTTATAGGGACTAAAAGTTGAAGGAAAATTTTAGAGGGACTAAAACGAAAAGTTGGTATATTTATAGGGACCAAAAACATATTTAACCCTTTATAATATGATATAATTTATTATATTTCTGTGTATTTATTAAGATTTTCATCATATATCAATCCGTGATAAATTTTATTTGCGGATATCATACATATAATTTTTTTATCTTCTTGAATATGTCTAACTCGAGCAACGCCGGATAAATACACTAGTTAGTTATAAAAACAAAATAAAAACATGATAAAGAGAAAAAAACATATAAAACTATTTCAAAATGATAAACTTTTTTGGACTAAAAGAAAACAACTTTAGTTGAGAAGTTTGTAGTTACCCCCAAAACAAGAAGGTACTAACCTATGAGTACATTCCTTGACTACATTGTACCACAAAATGACATAACTTTCCTTTTACTATTGGTTTAACTAGGGTATACTCACTCCTATCACGTTAAAACAAATAAAAATAAGATAATAGTCATTTTAATCCTTGAATATGGAGTGAGTAGTCACAACAATCTTTTAGTGTATCAAAATTTTAAAATTGTCATGTAAGAGGGTTAAGCCACTGAGAATGATAATCGAAAGCAAGAGTAGCATTTTTCGCTTTCAAATACCATAATGTTTGAAGCTTAATTTTTTTCAAGTAAATGATTCAAAGAGTGCTCCTCGTGCTTGAAAATTTGACCATTTCTTTCGTTCGAGATCACCCAAACACATAAGAGCCATACAAGATGCATTGATGATCGGTGATTCCTTGTGAATCCTCCTAAATTACCAAATTGAAGCAAATGATCTGAAATGTGAACCGGATCCACCGTGACGAAGCCTAAACATTGCGAAACCGAAGACCAAATTGTTCCAAAAAAAGGACATAACAAAAATAAATGGTCAACATCCTCATTTGCAAAAAACAAAATGACTTATTTCATTTTAATCCCTATATTTTTAAAGGTTAAACATTTTCATATGCAACGTGTCTAACATCATCCAATGTCTTTTTTTGTTGTCAAGTAGTGGCTAGAATTCACACACGTGGAGAATTTAGGGTTTAAACTTCAACCTTTGCAAATAATATCATTGATACCTAACTACTAACCGAGCTACACTTACATAACCTATTATGTCTTATTTATGTATGTGACATTAGTTGTTAGCAAAACATGTTTAATTGTTGTTTTGAAATCCCCAAACTGTTGACCAATATGGTTCATGAGTGGATCAATCATGATTACCTTTAGGCTTTAACATAAAACTACAAAAAAAACAAAAAAAAAAACATCTTGAAGCCAATCAAATCCTTGATTTCTTTATCACTCTCATGCTTAATCCGTCACCAAGCCAACTTTATGTGGCATGCCAATTACCATCTTGATTAGGTTCAATTAACTCCTTGTGTGGATTTAAAATTACAATAGAGTTTAATTGCTTTAATACATCCCCCACATGTATAGATCCCTAGGCCATTGTAAGAATGTCCATGCCGACATACATAATTGCATTCACTATCAGTAACAATAAGTGAATAAAACGTTAAATGTTAATTTGGTGGAGGTATCCCATGAAATGTGCTAGCTATTCATGCAATGAACCAAGTGGGTTCATAGAATAGAGGTAATAATATGGGTTAATGGTCCACGCAGTGCACCATCTTTGATTGGCATCTGCGCAATATTCAGCTAATGCAACTCTCCATTTTGAATCACAAATTTAAACCCCAAACGTATCTGCAATTTGCAAACAATAATAATTCTGGTCAATACCAAGGCTAAGCTTCACCAACTTTAATCCAATAAGTCGCTCAATAACTTTATAACTTTATCTTTTAGGCCAAATACCTCTCCGGATTCTTTAAATTTCACGTTTGTTTCAGATATGTCCTTTAAATTTCTAAGATTTCAAATAAATCCTTTAAGTTTCGTATTTGTTTTGGATAGATCCTTTAAATTTTTAAGGTTTCAGATAAGTCATTTCTTTCAACCTCCGTTAAGCCAAAATTGATTTGATATAAAGACCTATCTAAAACAAACTCAAAACTTAAAAACCATAGAGGCTATGTTTTAATAAAGAAAAGTTATGGACGGTGAGAATACAAACAATTCTACTTATCGGCTAGTGAAGGTATTTGCTAGCTTTTTTTTTTGGAATTGACGCCTAATTATACTATCGATGAATCACAATCATTTATATAGGTGACTTTCAAATTAATTCTAATTCACCACAACAACAAAAAAATCTGATTAAAGTCAAACAATTTTCATAATCGGACAATTATGATTTGCTGACAAGGTAAAGGAACATAGAAAAAGATATTTGATGTAAATAAAGGTTATTAGTGAAGAATGTATTAAAAAAATAAACGTTATCTTTTATTATAAAAAAAAAATATATTAAAAAACAATTGTACTTTTAAAAATAACATTATCTTTCATTAAAAAAAAATTTGGGACGGTGAGAATGTCTAATATAAAGTTAAAATACAATGTGAGTATGAGAAAGAAAGTTGTCATAAAAGTTGTTATAAAATAATTATACAAATATTATTTCTATTAAATTAATGCATGCAATTATACTCCCTCCGTTTTTAATTATAAGAAAATTTTGATTTTTAAGTTCATTCAATTAATGATGTATGTGACCTATAATATAGACCACATACATTATTAATTGAATGATCATAAAAGTCAAAATTTGCTTATAGTTAAAAACCGAGTACTTATTACCGAGGTATATGCTATAAAACAAAATTGAATCAACACCTTAACTAATATGGATGAAAAAAAAGGAAGATAAAAAATTTATTTCAAGTAGTATTATTTAAATTATTATCTCAGAACAAAATTTGAATAATAATATACTGTCTTGAAATTTTGTATCCTAGTTCCATATTCATTTTATAATTGAAAAAAATATTTATATTTCTTCCTTTTATTTTGAAGCAATTTATGTTCCTTCCGAACTCCATCATAATGAATTTTCCTCATTTAAATATGAGAAAGGATTTTAAAGGATAAAGCACGGCAAAAAGTCGAATGAAAGAACTGATACTAAAAACCCAAAAACACTTGTATGTGATGATAAGATATTTTTTTCTGTTTAACCAGTAATTTTAGGTTGAAATTCAACTCTAAAAATGCAACAATGTTAAAATTAGTTTTGCTCAAAAAAAACCCTAAATCACAATCATTTATATGTTTGACTTTTAAAATAATTATGATTGAAGTGAAACATTTTATGATCATACACTTATGATTTGTCGACAATGTAAAAAATCTGTACATTGTTAGTGTATATAAATTGAATATAGCTAAGAGAAACGCCCAAACTTGATATCTACAAGGATGTGGACATGTATAATTGGGAATATGTTTCTTTGAATTCAATTCCTTCCATAAATAATACATTTCAGTGAAATAGTCTAACACATATTTGGAACCTTGCTTGAAATTATTGTTACAAACCGGTTTCTTGTATTTTAATATTTTCCTATTATTAGTGGGTATTGCACCACTTTCTGTGTTTTTTCCTTTCGAGGCTTCACCTTCACAACCTCGAATCTTGTGACAAGCCAAAAATTTGTCAATTTTATTTTCACAACTAGCAACAATTCATCAAGTGGAATATCAGATTTAATCAAAATGAAGAAGCATCATTTCTTGAAGCATTCAATCGCTCTTATAACCATTCTGTTAACAGTTTGTTGCATTTTCATCATAGCTATAACATTTTTCAATCTTCCAGAGCCTCAAAACAAGACTAATAGGAAAATGGGGTTTGACTCAATTACCAGATCCAGAAAAATTTCCATTCAAGATTTTAACTTAGGCAAGTTTGGTGAAATGATGGTTGAAATGTTACCACAAGATCTTGCTTTCACAGTTTTTGTTCCTTCTGAAGAAGCTTTTAAACGTGATCTACGTTTGAGTGTGAATGATAGTTTGAAACAAGACAAGTTTAATGATACATATGCAATTGTGAGTCGTGTGTTGGGTTTTTCTGTTGTACCTCGTACACTATGTTCTGTTGATTTAAGGTTTGGTGAGGTTGTGTCTTATGATTCTTTGTCTGGTTTTCCTTTGTTTGTTTCTAAAGATGTTGATGGAATGATTGTTGTTAATAGGATTAAGTCTAAAATAGTTGATGTTAGAAAAAATGAGATTGTTGTTCATGTTTTGGATGGGGTTATCATGGATGCTGATTTTGAACAATCGGTTTTATCTGAGGAAACCCAAGAGGATTGATTTTATTCAGATTTTGTTCTTTGATTTTGGTTTCATATACTTTGTATTTTTTTTTTTGAGGCTGGGTTCGAACCCCGCACCTTACATATTTTATGGATTATTACATATTTTATGGATTATCCTTACCAATTGAGCTAAGCTCACAAGGACATATACTTTGTATACCACTGAGTTTAGGATTAAAATTTCAGACTTGTACATATTATCACCTTTTCCTTTATTTAGATAGTTAAATAACGTTTTAATTTTGTCCTTGCTGAAGATGTTGAAATACTGTTATTGTTACCTGTTCAAGTTCAATCCAAGCAGAGCTGTTATTGTTAACTTAAGATTTTTTTTTTTTTTTGAAAGAAGATATACTTAAGAAAATTGATGCTTTTCAGCTCAAGTTACATTTATATGGTTGGTTAATATATAGATAAATGATATTTTGATTACCATTTTGGACTACCTAATGAACAACTGTTTTTTGAAGTGGATTATTTAAACAACAATTTGTGTGAAAACTTTTAGGACAACCATAAATACTAAGAAAAGTAGATATTGACACAAATCAAAACAATAAAAAGAGAAAGTAAAAACATTACAAGAAAGAAAATTGTCACAAATAATTGTAGAGATATTATTCCTAGTAAAGAAATTACATGAGGTTACATCAAGTATGGGCTTTTTTTTTTAATGATTTTTTGCTCTCGTGTGTTTTCGTGTCAATGCTCACATTTTTTTTTGAAGTAGTGTTCACATTGTTTTGTATATATTTGTTTGTTCCATTTTTGAATAACATCAAATAACATACCTCTAATATACTTGTTCCATTTCATATCAAGTGATATGGATTAAAACCATGTTCTCGGTTATCAATCAAGAGCTGAAGAATTAAACACCGCAATAAGCAGGTTACGATGACAATACAGCCATAATGAAGCCGTCTATTTTTTTTTTTTATAAATGAAAATTCCTATTGATGTGAATCACTAACTTACATATGATACTTATAGCTAATAAAGTGCAAAAGTTGTTTTTTAAAAACAAATCAACAATCATTGTGATCATTGGCATTGGGATCCCTTAATCTAAATTGTCACTTGCAAAAAGCTAAATTCCAAAAAGCAGTTAAACCTACATTACATGAACTCTCATGTCTGGTAGGCCAATATTACTTGAAGTGGGTGTATAATCACCAGAATAAATATTATCTGTGTAAAACCTCCCAAACTCCAAAATCGGTTTTATACCAGAATAATTTCAATTACTTTACTACTCAAACATTAAATTTGTGTGGAATTGTGGACGAAGTTATGTTTAGAGCTATTGATTCAGCAGATGCAAGGGACCAACAAAACCAATGGGAACAAAAGATGAACTCAGATGTCCTGATTAATTTGTTGCAATAGTAAAAATAGGTATTTCTGTTAAACGGTTGTGAGCGAAGCTGCCAGGTAATCAAAAACAAAACAAAAAAGGACTAAAGGAGCAATAAAATTGAAACATATAATACAGAACCACGAGCAGAAGCAATATTACATGGATTTGTCGAGTTAAAAGATCCTTGTGCCATATTACATGTATTTCATTAACCCGTGCAGAAAAACTTAAGAGTGACCAGAAGGTTGTCAGTTGGCTCCGTCCATGTATTGATCATTTAAACAACGGTGCCCTTCGAACTCCAAGTATCACAACCCTCCCAAATCTCAACTTCCTGCTGTACTTGGTACAGGCACTGATTTTGAGTCTTCTTCCCTTTCATGTTCTTTGTTGAGCATCTGAAATGATAATTCAGATGTTAAGAAACATAAAATCACATTAATCATTTCAAATGTTTCACTTGACAAGCTTTTCTTATGTATAACAAAAGGCCTGGATACTAAACTTTGATTCAATAGAAAGCAATTTCAAACAATTCAATCCAAACAACTTAACTAAGGCTCAAGAAACAAAGCATGGTAAAGCCCTAAGGAGGACTAAATTGATTTTTGCTCTGATGTTTCTAAAATAGTTACGTTAACAATATAATAACCCATAAATATAAAACCAAATCAGCAGACAACAATAACAAATACTAACAGCATGATTCGGTAGTGTAATCTCACCTTGTTGTTAATCAAGTTGTGGAGTGCAATTACACTTCTGATGAGAGACGATAGGTATATTACCAGCATCTGATCATTAGTTTTCACTGCACAATGACGACAAGAATCAATCAATAATCCATAACGGAAACTGCATAACACTATAACATTCATAACATTAATTCAAATTCTTAACCTGCAAAAGCTTTGATCAAATCAGTGACATTAAGATTAGGCAGCAGGTTGAATACGTCCTAGCAAAATAAAACAGGACATGGTAAAACACAATATTGGAGTAAAATGATAGAACCCAAATCAAGATAACATAGAGAAATTGTATTACTTGAAAACAAGGAAAATGTATTAGAAGAGAATCTCTCCAATAACCCCAGAACAAAGCTCCTCAGAAATTTGGCATTCCCTCTGCCCAAGCTTAAGCCGAAACTAACAAACAGACAAACCATCTCATTTCCCTTCTCACACACCTCATTACCCTCTTGACTCCACGTGTTCCCTCTTTCTCCCCCTCTAACCAACTTGCTAGCTCACTTCTCACTATCCACAGGGATTTTTACCATATACACACCAAAAAAAACTAAGGGTGTATTTGGATTGAGGGTTTAGGAGAATAAGGGACGGGAGGGATTTCAAAAGCATTTTATAGTGTCCATAATTTAAAAAAGAAAAGTAAATTCTCCCCCCCCCCTCCCCTTCTAAACCCTACAACCAAACACACCCTAAAGAAAGCAAAAATCTGATCATTTCAGGTAACTCTTCATTTGTCTGTAAAGTCAAGTTACTGATTTAAAATCCAGTTTTAAATTAAACTATGTGAAGTTGATAAGCAAAAGATATATCAACCTAAATTCCTGGACCATTTGGTAACCGCCAGAGCATCAACAGTTTCATAGATTATGGAAACCAACCTGCAAATGATACAGGATCTCATGGTTTAAGGGAAGCTTTCCATCAATGACAAGGTCAAGGTAACTTCTTATCTCTTTGAGTCTTGCATCCAAACCCTTCAAGGCTGTGAGTTTTGCACTTACCTATATGACAAATGAGATTGTCAGCCTTTATCCTTGTGTCAAAAAAGAATCATCTAACATACTAATTGAAAAATACACCATTAGAGGCAGGACAACAAAACCAACTAGAAAAGAATCAATGTATAGCAAAAGTGAGCAAAAGGCACCTCTGTTGCAAGGGTGCTAATGGTTGTATCCTTCACATCTCTAAGCAAGTGTTCCACTCCTGCACAAGGGAAAGAAGAATATAAATTTATAGGATAAATTGCTTAGACTATGAGAATGATTAAGTGTTATTAATAACGGATCCCAGAAAATAGCTGATCGCCAAAAATCATCAATGAGAAATAGCAGATAGTGTAGTGGGGAAATAGTGGAGGCAAAGTGACTAACATAAAACTCAAAATCTCAATAGTTCAAACAACTAATAAAGCACAATGCATAGTTGCTTACAGTGATGCAGAAAAACCAGAAACAGAAATTATAAGTAACTTAAAACTCAAAATCTAAATAGTTCAAAATAAAATATCCTAATTATTCTCCTCTTCCCCAACGTAATCATTATCCTCATTTTTAAAATATCCTCCAACTTCAATGAATCCTCAGAATCAATGTCGTGTAAGAGATGAAGTATTAAGTGACGAGAGAATATGGAGATTGGAGAGCCCAAGGCAGTTTAGTGATGAGAGTTTACCTAGGTCGTAGGTTTTAGGAGTTATATAAGACCCCATCTCATCACCGACTCAGCATTATTTTATTTTTAATGTTATCATTAGAGACAAAAGCATAGAAAACAGAAACTTCCGCTATGTAAGCAATAACTGCTATCGTCAATATGCCCACCGCTATTGCAGTGGTAGTGGAAATGCAATAGCGTATCGACTTTCGTCGCGGTTGCTCTAAATCCTGGTATGTAATAGCGTAGCGGCACTATGCCGGTTATTGAACAACACTGTCATATGGACAGGATTTAAAGAGATTCAGTATTAATTAAAATAATAATAATAATCAAAATGAATTGATAATGTAATGACCACACCAAAAATATGGAGTGTATGAGAGGAGCTCCAGAAAGAATGGTGAGGTGGCAGAGAGAAACAAAATGAATTAGTGGTGTGTGCCATACATATAAGAAAGGAGTGGGGGAGGGGGAGGGGGTGGCCAGGAAGGGAACACAATTGTCTGTTAAGCTAGGGAAGCATATTCTCTGTGTTTTGCACTGTAGATAGTTTGGGATTTACTCATACTACTACTTTTCTTTGATTCATCAATAATCATCACCAGTTTCATAACAGTTGCTCTTAAATTACTTTATTTGTCTAATTTGATTTCTGGGTTGCATCATGAACAAAATAAAGGCAAAAAAAGATGTAGCAGCTCTGTATTTCATTCCATGACATACCTATTTCCTCAACTTCATGAGCAGCAATTTCTGATTGGACATGCACAAAGACCTTTTGACTCTTCTGGGTGGCATTCTGCATTCAAAACATACCATTAAGTTCCTACATCTAACAATTAAGTTTCAACTTTCAAGCAAATTATAATTCCTTCCATCACATAAAGCAGAATGTTTATCACGACACACAATAAAAATAAAATTAGAAGTACATATTTTCAAAGAAAGATAAAAGGTACTTTAGTCCCACCTCTTTAACCTCCTCAACAGCATAGTAAGCTTTTGTAGGAATTCCCAACTCTTTAGGTTCAACATCAATTATAACCAAAACAGGATTTGGAACATAGCTGCAACAATCCATAATTTGAGACGAACATCAATAATCGATAAGAGGTGTATACAACGAACTTCTATAAATTTCTCATTCTATCATGATTACAACCAATTATTAACCCTTATGTTACGAGAAAATGTCATGTGCATGTTATTAATTTCTAACTTGAATATGACTATGCCACATTGGAGGCACTTTGGATTGGCAGAATTACAGTGAGCAATGGCACTGACTGTGTCAATCGCGGAAAGTGGAAAATAGTGGATCGCTAAAATTCCGTTACACAATAGGGCTACAAACTGCTATTGACAACATTTCATACTAAATAGCGTGTTGCGGAACAATAGCAGTTTGTCTAAATTCAGCTATGCTAGAGGTATAACGCCGCTATTCCTGCTATTTAACAACACTGACTGCATTTTTTGCAAAAGCTATAGTTTAGAGCCTCTTTAAAATTACTACGCCACAGTAATTTTTCCAAAACCAACCACCCATCCAAGCTACACTCGGTATAATTATACTACTCCTAGAGTCATAAAAAGGAAAATATACCGAAGCATCTAATTGCACTAATAAACAAAACATTAAAAAACAACTATGATGTGGATTTAAGGTTAAGAAACATACTCATTGAATAAAGCATGAATATCAAGATCATTTTCTCGCAGTTTCGGTCCAGTACTATACCACCCCACAACATGCTCCTTAGCTACAAAAAAACAAACCAACAACAATCATTCACCATCTCTAATTACATCAAATTTCCAATCATAACAAATATTCAAACGTTTTAACCAACAATAATCTTTCATACCATTGATTCTCTTGAACATAGAGAACATTGATTCATGATAATTATGATCAAGAAACCAAATGCTAGGATCCTTATCATCTTCCTCAAACGGCACTGTCAAAAAACACATAACCAAAAAGCTATTAACACACTTCTGATTAAAGGTGCATGCGATACTGACACATGTAATTACATTGAATTATGAAAATTGAAATTGAAAATTGTACCAGCGTAGCTGTTGGTGATATCGACGGTGCCTTTGAAAGAGGAACCAAGAAGCACACCGACAACACGTTTGCGAGTGTCTTTAGCAACTCTGTTGTAGTTATCAACTATGCTGAGTAAAACTAAAGGATGAACTACAACTTTTTCAATTGCTCTCCATGAAATTTGTTGCGTTTTTATCACATCCATTGTTGTTGTTGTTGAGAATTTTCAGTGGTTTAAACCCTAAGTTTTGTTCTGTGTGCGAATCGGTGAATGAATATGGAAGAAAATTCCTCTTTCTTTGTTCTTCGTGATTCCGATCTCACCACCTAAACCCTTTCAACTGAAACAACTTCTCTTTTGGTTTTGGGCTGTATTGTGTGGGGTTTGTAGCCCAATTTATTGGCCCAAATTATATTGGCCCCCATGAATAGAAAATAAAACCGTTATTTTTATCAACTTATGAGTTTCTTGCGAGTTCTACTTGTATTTTAAAATTCAAAATGTTTAAACGTGTTTTTTAGGGTTTTTATGAGATGTCTATGACGTTCCATTTCTATAATTCAACTTGCATAGCGGAAGAAACTCATAGGTGAAAAAAGAAGCACTCCGAAAATAGATTCAAGTAAAATCATAGCAATAATTCTTGAACACATATAAAAATCATCATTCACAGCAATGCAAAGTATACACTCTTTGCTCTTTTACTGATTTGATCGTTAAAGTGTTTGTTGCACCACCCATAAGGGCCACAACATCCATCTTGAAAGAACGATTTTCAAGCTCGGCCAATTATTCTTGATCACTTCACGTCATAACTAAAAATAACTAAAAATGACAGTTATTTTAGAACAATTTTTTTTTTTTTTCAAATGTGATGAGGGAGCACTTTTGTAATAATATATGTTCAAGAGATTACATTTTCTTTTCTCTTGCAAATGATTTGATAGCTTCCTTACACGTGAACCTGAGTAAAACTACTGCTCTTCATAATTAATCCAAAGTAGTACTACTTCTTTCACCAAAACAAAATTTGTTTTTTTTTCCTTAACTTCTTTTGTGATGCGGTTCAAGATATTCAAAGATTTGCATCTCTAGTATGCATTCCAAGGTGAGACATATATCTCATGAGAGGAAGGGAACTAGAATCCCAAGTCATCTTTAAATTCAATATCCAAGTACAATCCAACATAGTATACTCAATGACATACTACCAAGTTGAAGAGGCATATGCAATAGAATATCTAGAGCTAAAATTAATCACTAGGTAAATATTAATTTTGAAGCTACATCCATGATACAGTCCTAAACATTTTTCATATTATGCTAAAAGGTTGAGTCTCTCTATTACACAAAGCTCAACCGCAGAGACCACTCAAGTATGACACAATGATCACTCTATAGCTTTCAAAGGGACAACTCGAAGGGAATATAGTCTGTAAACAAACACTTAAGTTGCTCATCATGCTTGGATTTTGGACAACACTCTTGGTTGTTTATCATCTTGACACCATAACTTCAATTTCGGATCATTTTCTGTACTTGCACACAAACTCTTAAGTTGTGTATAGACTTCTGAGGTCCAAGGAATATGTTTATTTACTTATTTGAAATACTAGAATCCCTTGCAACTCACTGCTCATACCAACTACATGTTGTTTGTTATGCATTCTGAATAGAGGTTATTACAGCAGATATTTGTCTAAAGAAGAACATAGCATAAATCAGCCAAAAACATTGTGCAGGAAAGACTATGGAAGATGAAGAATACATTTCGTTGGAGAATCCAATTTATAAATTATAGTGTCATGCATAGCATACTTCAAAGAGATTTAAGCATTTGTCTGTTCAAAGATACTTTGATATGATAAGCACTGTATAATTACAACTAATTTGATCTCAAAGAAACAACTTGTTCATAGTCATTTACCCTTGCTGAGGGAAGAGATTCGTTAGTTTAGTTAACCAAGTTTATTATATCTTTTATGTCCCACATCGCTAGAAGTATACATGTGGGAGTGTTGAAGGGATTATAAATAAAGAGGTATTTGCCACGTTGTAACATACTTACCTGGATGGGGTCAATGGATGATCATTAAGGTTCATGGCCTAGATTGGTGACCTCCATTGCACTTTGGAGGGGTGCTAGTCTAAGGTGTTCTCAAGTAGAACAGCCTACATCATAATTTGTTGCTGTGGGGGCCTGCGTTCGCGCGGCCCCCTTCCAATTATAGTTCAATTTTTTGAATAGACAACGGTTCCAACACTTTGTTCGAAGTGAGTAATGTTGGAATGCCATGTGGTTTTGTGGTGCACCGTTAAACTAGGTCGGTTCTTGGTCTATAACACATAATCCCCATATATGCATTTTGCACGTACCATCATGCATTTGGCACAAGTGCGCCCTTCAGTAGCCAACTCTAGTCCACGATGCTCATTAAAGAGGTGAGATTGCAACGTTAATTAATGGTCAAATGATTTGAGTCATCATCGGTTTTGTAACCGATCTTGGCTCCTTGCCTGTTTAAAAACCTCGTCTCCCTCACTTCTACCCACAACAAAACTTCTTTTCCTATTTCTGTCTGACGCATTTTTGAGCCAACGTCTCCCTCTTTCATTATGTCTCATTGGAAAAATTGATTCGATAATATTGTTCCTTCGGTTGCCCTTCGAAAGTTATGATCTTATACCATATCTAGTGGTATAATTAACCATATTGAGGGTGTATTTTTAGAACAGATCATACACTTCGGTAGAACTCTAATACAATTATAATTGAGTTGTTATATCATGTGGACATCATGGTTGATATTGTGCTTGCACAATTTTACGACTCATCTCGGTACATAAAGTGAGAAAGTCAGTAATATTATAAGGGTTAATGTATGTTCACTCCTCTATAATATGTGAGTTCCAATTTACTCCCTTTTAAAAAAAATAGATTCCAACCTTGTAAGAAGAAGATTACACCGAAAAGAGTTAAAAAATGGAAAAGAATTAAAATTGTCATGCCAACTCATCATTTTTATACAGTAATAAGTGACTCAGCGTGTCATATCAGATTAAGTGTATAGTCATATGTCTAAAATCAAATAATCTTCATATTACAAGGTTGAAATAAAAAAAAAAAATTACATAGGATAAACTGAAACTTGTCTATATATTAACCCATATTATAACTATTCATGGTTTAAAATGCATGTGAACGTAATAACAACTATTGATTTGTTTGTCAACCGTTAATATTATTCATTTTATTCTATAAAATGAACTACTCACTTTAGACGCATTTTCTCGTAAATTGACATTTAATTTGAGATAACTTAGGTAATTTCTTGTTTCTTAAGTTTTAACTCTAATTTTCAAGGAAAATATGAATCTAGTAATTGAGAGTTGAGACAATGACCTATTACCAATAAACAAGTAAATTCTCGTAATAGATTGTTGCAGCTACGATTCGAACTCAAATATTTGCTATAAGTTCATCTTGGATTGAGGTTTATTATTTATTTGAGTCAATTTTTTTTACAATAATTATTGAGTCTAATTATTTACTTTTCGATGGAGTAATTTTGAATTAATATGTTAGTGAGATTATTTCACATTTTCTTTTTTTTTTCTTGCACATGACTTGCTAGCTAGCTTCCTTTCACGTGAACCTGAGTTAAACTACTGATCTCTATAATAATTAACCCAAAGCACCACTTTCTACCAAACAAAATTAGGATCCAATTGTGAATTACGATGAATGACATTCCCAACCTTGGATAGATGCCTACGGTTTTTTGAATTACTATATACCATTGCTTTTTTTTTAGGGAAGTATATTACTATTGTTATTGTGTGTATGTGGTTCAAGATATTCAAAGATTTGCAAACCCAAGGTATGACTAATTTGTAATCTCTAGTATGCACTCCAAGGTGAGACATATATCTCATTAGAGGAATGGAATTAGAATCCCAAGTCATCTCTATATTCAATATCCAAGTTGAAGATGCATGCAATAGGCAAAATTATAACATTTCAGTTAGAACTAAAATTAATCACTTGTTAATTAAATATTAATTTTGAAGCTACATCCATGATACAGTCCTAAACATTTTTCATATTATGCTAAAAATCTAAGATCAAAGTAACAACAATTAATTTTTGAAAAGATTGAGTCTCTATTACACAAAACTCAACCGTAAGTCCAATGGTGGGTGTTCCATTTGTTCTCCCATTGTACATGTGTATGCAAACATTGTATTTTCCCTGCATTCATTTGCATGCATACTCCACTTTTCTGATTCTGATTCACCAAATGAGTTCAATGGAAAAAGCTCAAGAGTCTCAATCACTCTATCAGGCTCTGAGTACATCTCAGCAAACCCTGCAATATACGAGGAAAAGAAGTGTCAAATACATGTTACATCATCGTCAGGGTCGGTCCAATGTATTAAGTGGCCTAAAGCAAAAACTTTAATAAGACCTTCTAACGAGATGAATCTTTATCTCTTAGATCTTGTGATTAACATAGTATCAGAGCCAAGTTTCAAGGAAATTCAAACAAAAGTAAATGAATAAATGGGATGCGTCGGTAAATCGAGTAAGTGATTTTTGACTTACTTTGTGTTGAAGCATTCATAGAGTTGTCTCTATGAACTATGACATCCTTGTCATCATCAAAAGAAACCTTACGACGTTTTTGTCTTTCTCTAGCTTTGTGATTTTGAAACCAATAGAACACATTCTTGCTCTCTATCTTACCATAAAAACTGAGTTGATTGGATATTTTCTGAATTTGATCAGTGCTTGGAGTTCTGAGCCCTGCTCTGAAAAGTTCAGTCAGAAGTTTAACTTGTTCTGTTGTTGGATTCCAACGACCACACTTTGTGCCAGTGCTGCTGCTTCCACTTTTACCATGGAAATTACTACTTCCAGATGATTTCATGCAAAAGCCTGACATGCTCTCTTCCATATTTCAATTCTAGATGTTTTTACTCTGAACTCAATACTTTAGTTCTGAGTTTATCTGAACAATATCCCAATCCGTGTGCATATATATAATAGATTAATACACTAACAATCAAAAGGGTTTGCACAATGGAAGCATGCTTGTTTTGAAAATAGAAAAAAAAAAATAGTTTAAGGGCTATTCCACTAAATTAGAGAGAGTGAGTTTAGATTACTTAATGTGTTGGGTTAACTAATGTCTCTTGGACACTTGTTAAAGACAAGAAAACAAGTAAATTGACATTTGTTAAAGGCAGGAAAAAAATGAAAAGAGCTTTTTTTGTTTGTTTTACATTTTAAAAAATGGAGAATGTTAACCGATGCTTCGGGTATTGGTTAAGCACCAAATAAAATAAGTTTTTATTAAAAAGTAATGTAATTATTACTAAATAAAAGTGACAGTTTATATTTTCAAGACATAAAATTCTATTTATAGATTCTTTAACCAGTGCTCCGGGGGCACCAGTTAACAAGACCCTTTAAAAATTAACGACACAAGTATTAAGACAATTTTACTATATATTTATTTTGAAAACTCCATATCCGGCTCAATGAACGACTTATCCGATTGGAGCAATCTCTTCGTGCTCTTGCAGGGCCACAAGAACAAGCTTTGTAGGGAAACAGTCCACCAAAATTGACACCATATGAAATAAAATCAAAGATTTTGAGAGGAGCACACTTCAAAGTTTCAATCCAACGACACTAGACCGATCCAAGTGGGTTACAAGTGTTACATGGACATATTTATTAGCATTTTCCTAACTAAATTGATGATTTTTTGAACGTATGCCTTTTTTTTCCTTTTGGTCTCAAATATGATTGTCTCGTGTGCAAGAATGGTGAATCCTTGTGATTAGTTTTATGGTTACCATAATGACTATCAATTAACTCATTCTCTAAATTTGATTTTGGTGCAATTCACTCAAAAGATAATTCAACAATAAATATGAGGTTACAAATTATGTTGGGAAGCAAAAGTTAAAATCTTGAAATCAAGTTAAAATTCATACAAAAGAATTTTTATTCATCAACCCTTAAATATGTCAAAATCATATTTTTCCCTTAAAAAATTTCTACTCGAAGAAATCATTTTTATTAAATATCTTCTAACTAGAGTTCAATTTTAATTCACCGCGTTATATGAGACTAATCTCTTCAAGTTAAACTTAATTCTTCTTTAAAAAAAAAAAGTTAAACTTAATTCTTATTGGTCAAACATATCAAAATCAATTTATACTTAAACTTTGGCACACAAAAGAAGTAAAATCAAACATGTAGTGAACATATAATATACGTTCTGTCTGCTTTGAATTTAGGGAATGTGAGGCACTATAATATGTGGATTTGATCGGTTTCATTTAGACTGATGCTAATAAACAAGTAGAAAGATATTGGTATTTGTAAAAGGAGACATTGTTCAACGTTTTGGTCTTGGAACAGTGACCATATAAGTTTCACTAATTGAAATTAAACAGTATTTAGTGATTCTTTATTTATGTTATGTTTTTTTATTTCCTCGAGTTCATATTCTAAGACACAACACAATGTGTTTTTCAGTAAAGTGTGCACTTACTTCCATGATTGTACTATTCTACATATGTGGTGTAATTTTCATTGTCTTATCTTTTATACTTAGTGCTTCGACACCATACTTATAAGATTGATCCCATTCAATCAAGACGTGTGAGTTAAGACAAATTTTGCTTTTAAAATTAAGTGGTTGGTCCGCTAAAGTTCATATACAAATGGTTCAAAGTTGTTATATATTGTAATGTAATATAAACTTCTTTAAAGTGAAGAAAAATAAGATAATTTTATTATAATGTAGTTGTAATTATCCATTAAACTATTTTTGATTAAAAGTATGAAGAACTTAGTAATTTAATATGTAAATATACTATGATAAGGCTTGGTTGTTGTTGTATATTATGATAATATGAAAGAAAAAAGACTTAATTATTAATTAGGACTATTTATCAAGTAATATGCACTATATTAGATGAAAAAACAAATCATGTATTGAATTTTGAGGAGTGGCAATGGCAGTCATGCAAGTCAAAGTAATATACTTTATGAACTTTGTTGGACGGCTGTGATAACAAAGATATTGAATTACAGTGATCTCAATAAAGTCTGACAGAGATATTGAATTAGGTTGACTTAATGTTACATGGTAATATACTTTTTAATTAAGGCGTGGGAGTATAATTTAGGTCTAACAATTTATTTTTGAGAGATTTAGAATCTGGTCGCCAAAAATTGGATGATAGGAATTTAAGTCCCCAAATTAATAGATTTAGAATTGGGTCCGTAAAAAACAGATAATGGATAAACTAACTGATAACATGCGAAGTAAGATATCATACAAAACTAATATATGAATCAAAATTTTGAAGGTTTGATAAATTTTGTGAATGAACTAATTGATAAATATACATAATTAAAAGCATATTTTTATTTAATATTTAAAATTTTCAATTAAAGATAACTATGATAAAGATAAGACAATGTAGATTACACAAAACTATTTAAAGTATACCTACTGAGAAAAATTATTATCAAAATTATTCGAGAAAATCTGAATTTGATTCCTAAATTACAGGATCATTTCCTCTTGAAAATTGAAGGGTAAAGGATCTTTATTAAACAACTCTACTTTAATATATATATATATATATATATATATATATATTAGCAGGCTTTGTCAAATGAAAACCTTAAGAAGGAGATGTTGTAACTGCCACAATGCGAAGCAAATTGCCTTTACTTAATAGTATACTTCATCTATCCCAAAACTTTGACCGGCAGGCAATGTTCACATTATATACCATATGATATGATTATGATGTAGCCCTTAATTTACTTAATTAGTAATGAAATTAAGTAATAATTTTAATCAGATTTTTAATTATATAATTAATTAATTGATGTTGGTTCAAAAATGAGTGATGAAACTGATGTTTTATTTTAAAATTGGCTAAATTAGACCAACGATTCTTTAACTTTTAGTTTGAGGTTTGTATTATCCTTCAAAAAAAATTTTGAGGTTTGTAATATATATAGGTATTTTAAGTTATTTTGGTCACACATAAATCATTTAAGTTTGTAAACATTTTTAATTTACTGTTTATGTTAATCAAACGTTATAAAAACGATGATGTGGCAATTAAGTTTGTAAACGATGGACATTAGGATGTAAATTCTCATCAAAGGAAGAATTCAGGGAAGTTATCAATTTTTCTGTGTATAATGGCTTCGATTTGAATAAAGGATGACAATGAGAGGGTCAGAGTTGGTTGCAAGGAAACGTTGCCCAAGTTCAACTAACATTCTCGATCTATCCATATCACATGTAGGGATGGCAAAAAAATCCGCACCCGTAGATATCCGCGGATAAAATCCGCCACGGACACGGAGCGGATACCTTAATGGATATCCATGGATAAAATAAACGGATTTTTTAACTACCCGCTAATTAATGGATACGGATGCGGATTTAGTGGTATCCACACCCGCTATTAAACCGAGTAAATTACATAAATAACCTCAATATCATTCAACTTTAGGTATTGTGAGTGTTATCAGTTATTATGCTCCTTTAAAATGAAATGAAAGTTGTTGAGATTGTTGAAGCAAAAGCTTTATTTATGTTGAATATAATGAGCTTTACTTATGATTTTGTTAAATCAAATAACTTTATTTTTATTAAATGTAAGGGACTTTATTTATGTTTTTGTTGAGTCAATGATCTTTGTTGTTATTGTAATTTATGAATATTATGTTTTGCTAAAAAGAAAAGAAAATACATGTGAATAACCTTTGTTTCTAAATTTTAGTTAAAAAAAATTAAAACAAATTTTTTATTTTATTTTTATAAATGTTATCCATGGATATTTGTATAAACCTGCGGATACCTAAAAATCCATGGATTATCCGCTAAATGGATATTCGCACGGATATAGATAGGATACAGATTTCATATTTATCTAACGGAGCGGACACGAATATCACACTATCCGCATCCATGGATATCCATTTACATCTCTAATCACATGTATCTCTCTTTTTGTATTTCAAGATTAGCGCTAAGAGAATATTAGCAATCAATTATTCTAATTATATTTGAAAGATCAACATGCATGACGTATATATCATAATAAGTTATCAAGTTTATGATCCATTCTTGATAGATTGAGATGCATGCTTTTCGTGTTGATTTTAATTTCCACAATTTTTTTAATGATAAATGTTACTCCCTCCGTCCCAAATTGTATGTCATTTTAGAAAAAATATTTGTCCCAAATTGTATGTCGCTTTACAATATCAATGAAAAATTAATGTTACTTTTCCTATTATATCCTTAACTATTTATTACTCTCTTCTTTCAATTCATTCATTTATCTTTTCCATATCATTTATTGAGGACAATTTTGTAAAACAACTCATAATATCTCTTTCCCACACAATATTAATTACATTTCTTAATATGTGTGAAATGCCCAAAACGTCATACAATTTGGGACGGAGGGAGTAGTATATTAATTTGCTCTAAAATAAATGTTAGTATATTAATGATTATGTTAGTTTTTCTTCTACCAGAACTTGAATCATGAAACTCAAAATCCTTAACTAATTAGTTCAAAATCAATTAAACTACCCAACCCTAATTTCCACAATTAAGTTACTCCCAAGATCTGATAATCACAAAAAGACAGACGACATTCTTTTGTGCATTATCTACAATTCCCAAAGATGTTCAACTATTTACTAATGCTATTTTGTCTCTTGAAACTTCGCATGGCACTAGGATTTGTTTTGTCTTGCCTGCTCTAACTCCTATGTCTTTTGGACAGAAGCCGTTGAGTTTACATGTTAAAAAATAAATAATAATTCTATCAAAATAATAATATTTATTAATTTTCTTGGTATGTATAAAAACCTCTAAAGGGACAACTAAAAATAAGTAATTTATAGGTCAAATATCACTTTTAGTCATTTTAATTTGATAGAATTCTCAAGTTAGTCTTTAAGTTTCGAAAGTTTTAAATAGGTCATTTTAGTTTGACAGAACTCCCAAGTTAGTCCTTTAAGTTTCAAAAAGATCATTTTAGTTGATAAACTATTTCACTGTTACCCCTGTTGTCAGTTAATAATTAACTGATGTTGATGTAGTCGTTAAGTTGTTGACTTGGATCAAAATGTTGCCTTTCAAAAGCTCTAGGGTGTCCAAACGCTACGTTTAATGGTCACAAATGATCATTTAAAGTTCTATAAAGACAACTATTTACAACAACAAATATGTTTCAAGCACTATTAAACGACATTTATAGTGGTAGAATGATCATTTGCGACGATTAAACGTAACATTTTGACACCCTGAAGCTTTTAAAAGGCAGCATTTTGATCAAAGTCAACAAATTAACCGCTAAATCAGCATCAGTTAATTATTAACTGACAACAAGGGTAACGGTGAAATAGTTTATCAACTAAAAAGACCAATTGAAACTTAAAAGACAAATTTGAGAATTTTGTCAAACTAAAAGGACCTAATTGAAACTTTCAAAACTTAAAGAAGTAACTTGAAAATTCTGTCAAATTAAAAGGACCAAACGTGATATTTAGCGTAATTTATATCATCGAACTTCAAATTTTTATAGCTTAATTATTCATCATTTCATTTTAAATATTTCTCTATGTGCAATAGACTCTTAAGAATATTATTGATAACACAATAATTAATATTGGATTGAACCTAAAAATGACAATTAAATAACAACTAAATATTTCTACAAAAGACTGACGGGAGTATAAGTCTACATAGTTACCTGTGGAGGATGAGTAATCTATAGTAGAGTTAATTTAAATAATAGCCAATAATGTGGCTGTTAAAAGCAAACAACTATCTTGAGCAAAGAAAGAAAGAAAAAAAAAGAAAAAAAACAACGATATTTGTTTGTTTAAGTAGTGCTAACAAAATTCCAAGAAAAAATAGTGCCAACAAGATTCAATCTAATATTTTTTGTTCAATACTCCCTCGTTTATTAGATAAAATTTGTGTGAATTTCGTTACTTTCTGTAAGACTCGTTTCTAAAATGACAGAGAACTATTTTTTTTACCTTTTTCTCTTGTTTTTGGTTTTGTTGGATTGGTTTAGTTATTGAAGCATTTCCAACAGCCTAACATAGAAATAACAGAAATAAGGTATAGTGTGAATGATTTGAAGAACAAAAGTAAGGGTTTTGACAAAAACACCTAGCCTTAGGCTAGCTTTCTGTATCTTTTTGTAACTGTCCAAGTACCTAAGAAGTGCCAACTGTTTTGTTTCATGAAAAGAAGAAATTAAAACTAAGAAACTAAAAAAGGTGTTTTGGTGTGCATTGTTATAGGATAGGATAGTGATTAATAAGTCCAATGCTAGAAATAGAATGGAAAAAACCACCCCTTCTCCTTGTCTTCCGTGTCTTTTACTACTTTCTTGTCTCCACCACTTTTGTCTCTGCTTTTTTAAGAATACTACCTACTATGCGGAAGTTTAATTATTAAAAATATATTGGCATGCACTTGGCTTAATGGTATTTGGTATCACATTACATATTGCATGCACCATTATATATATGTTCCTTAAATAAAGAGAAATGAAAATGTGTTTATGTTAGCTAGTGTTAGATACAACAAACACAATACGATCCTTATATTATGGATGTGCTTTTTGAGTTATGATAAAAAGACAGAATAACAGACAGTGATTGTTTGATTTATATATGCATGCAGAATGCATTGCCATTAGCAACAGTCAAACATTCCGTCCACTTTTACGCTGTGATTGTTGTCCTTGGCTAGTGGGAATCTAGCTAACTATAGAAGTACTCTCCATTACTCTTTTTTCCATTTGTTCCTACATGAGATAATCATGTTTCTTTTTGTGGTTTATCTCTTCAAATCGATGAAAATGAGAATAATTTAAATGAAGAGGATTTTAACTCGTTCAATAAACTATTGGACATTAAATGTACGCACTTTGGAGTCGAAGTTTGAGTATTAGTTTAATAGAAAAGTGTCATGGACACTCACCGGCTTATTTAGTGAAACATATATAGGTCTTATACTTTGAAAATGGATTCTACATAAAGTTGTAAGACTCGTTGAGTTTTCCACAATAAAAGAACGAGTGTTAGGGAGAATGTTAAAAAGATAGTGTTGATAATATTCCTCTAATTGAGTATGTTATGTGAAACTAACATCTTCTACTCAGGGCCGGTCTTGTGGGGTGCAAACAGCTCTACTGAGCTGGACCTCCAAATTTTAGGGGCCCATTTTTTTTTTTTTTAATATACTGCATTTAATAACTGATATTATAAACAGTGTGCTAGAAATAATTAACATTCTGCTGTGACTTAGCGGATATGTGCGTGTTGGAAGCGCTTAGGCTGTGGGTTCAACCTCTAAAACCCATTTTTTCACTAATTAATTTTTCTTTTCCTTTTTCATTCTTTAGTTAACCTAAATTAATTTTTCTTTTCCTTTTTCATTCTTTAATTAACCAAGACTCATGTTTTTCTTTTCCTTTTTTTCTTCTTTAATTATTTTTTTAATATGAGAATGCTTTTTGTTTTGGACATAATTTATTATAGATTTGAGGCTCGTTTATCCTCTCTCCAATTCAGCCAAATTATCCTTAACATATTAGCTATATCTTTACAAATAAAACTATATTTTTTTTTTCTTTGAAAGAACAAACATTATAATTATTCTTTCCAAAAAAATATTATAAACCTTTTATTTTTCCCTTTGTACAAATTAAGGATAATAACAGCCTAGAAAATTGATAAAGATATTCGCTTGAAGTTGTATTTTTATATTATTGATTAGAATATTGATATTTTTTGTGTTAGTTACAATAGTGACTTTTTTTATTTTTATGGATCTTATTTTCAATTTAAATCGATAATTGCTCTTTTAAAAAAATTATGTTTTATTTCATTTTATTAGGGGCCTATTTTTACATCAGAGTCGAGCCTCCAATTACATAAGGACGACACTGCTTCCACTAAATTCAACACCAATTAAAGACTAGTTGTCGGAACGTATTTATCGATATTGTTTTACTGATGTGTTGGACTCACCCCTCGATCTAGGTTCAAACGTTTATGTTCTTGTGAAACTAGTTGAGTTGGTGTTCATGTGCTCTTCGATTCTCTAATGTTTCAAGTTTGTTGCGATCTAGAGGTCTCAAGGCATCATATTTGCCTCCTCTCCGGCCCGAGATTCCTATCTGTCTCAAATCCATGTGGTATGTGGATGTACTCGGACTGTTATGCTCGAAAGAGCTATTATGCCTATTGGTTTGTTCAGGAGGTTGTTGGTACGCGGATCTTTATTTCGTGTTGCTGGTTGATCAATTCGCCACTTTTTGAACCCTTATAGAATCTTACATATGCTCACTCTTCAATTTTTTTGTAAGGGTTTTGCGCTTGTAAGTGGGTTTGCTAGGTTGCACTTGTTATGAGTGTTTGTTTTTGTTAGAACTGATTATAGTTGATCCATCTGATTTGTATAATCACGTTATATTCTCGTTTAGGTTGTAACTGGGTCAGGTCCAATGCTCTCATTCTCTGTATCTCTTTCTTTTTATTTAATATGTTTCTCTTTTGACTAATAAAAATGTGAACATTTGTGTGTATTTAAGTGGTCTAGAAACTACCATTTCACCTCTTAACGTGGATAAGCTGGAAATATCGAATTTAAAATCCGACTCATTCATATTATAATGTATTGTTTCTGGAACTGAGTCAAACTCACGTGACGAATTTCTATATCTTTTTATTTGCAACTTAAAACGAAAACATACTAAAAAAAAAATCAAATCATAATTGCAAGACAAACAAACATTAAATTTCTAAAGTTAAGTTCATATAGTTTCGTGGGTTTATTACAAAACATAAAAGAATAATTAAGTGTCGTCGCTTGACCACCCTTCATTCAATTAGGTATGGCAACAAAACTCATACTCGTGGTTACCCGCCCAAATCAAACCCAATTTGACGGATTTTTTCCGTTTTGGCTGGATTTGGGTATTCTCTGTTTTTAAAACACGGGTATGGGACGGGTAACGGGTATATAGGTACCCACCCCAAACTCATACTCAAACCCGTCCCGAATGTAGAAAATTACTTTATGTTAATATGCTATGTTATTTTGTTTGATAATTGCTGTGTTATAAAAACTACCATTGATATTTAAAGAATAAACTAAATCAATTGGTCTAAAAAATGTTAAAGTGAACATATTGCTGGATAATGCATTACAACATTTCTCTAGGGGTTGCAAAAAAACTTCTATTTTTTATTATAAAAAATATTCAATGCGGGGACGGGGATACCCAAACCCGTCGGGGATGGGGATGTGGTTCAATTTCTTATCTCCGTTGAATATGGGTAGGGTAACAGGTAAGTATATGAAAATCGAGGATGGGGATGAGAAATGTAAAACCCGTCCCATTGTCATGCCTACATTCAATATATTTGCAAAGTAAACAAGAAAACAAAACATAGTTAGATATCTTTGCATATAATTCCCACAAAACATTCAATATCTTTACAAAGTAAACAAAACATTACACCCACGTTTCAATTTTTAAGTGTCGTCGTTTGGCCATCTACACTATTAACATAATCTACTTCATCGTATTTTAGTATTAATATATAAAGATAAATATTTTTTTATTAAATATATAAAGATAAATATTAACATATAAATATCAACTCTATAATATTTCCCTTCAAAAGATGTTTAATTCGTCGTATTGAATATTTTTAATATATCAATTTTTATAATTTACGGTGATAGATATTTAAAAATATGAATATCAACTCTATAATTTTCAGTGATAGATATTAAAAGATATTAATTGTTAAAATTTTCACTGATGTGTGTGATGTGGTCAACAATAATAATAAAAAAAAAAAGGAGCTCATGGAGTAAGTTTTAAAAATAAAGAGATTATTCATGTATACAGAAATACAAATAGAATGCCTTTTTACAAATCATATAAAAGACTTGAACTATATTTCCAAATTCACGAAGAGTCACTTAATCATAACTTGTTCAGAAATTTGTTCTATAAATTAGTATATAAAGACTCAAATGCTCATAAAATTGTTCTGTGTGGGACTTCTAACTTTATAAAATATGAAAATACTAACAAATGCCCTCGAAGCGTTCTTTAAGAAGATTAAATCATAAGGTTTTATGAAAACTTGTATATTATATGTATTGGAAATTGAAGTAGTTGACATTTTTAAATTATAATTTCTTAACTTGAAATCCTTAAAAAATGTCTCAGTGGCACTCGCTAGCAAAATCTTGTATATAAGGACGGAGGGAGTCTCTACTTGTGATATTATAGCACCTATTTAACTCTTATCTTGGAACCTAATTCTTCGTTTGATACTCAATATCAAAAGGTGCTTATGGAGTACTATAAAATAAAATAAAAACTGGACGGATGAAATGCGAATTGGGTTTTCGGCAAAACAAAAATGCAAATTGGGTATTCATGTTCGGGAAATTTTACCTTGTACCCCCTACACTTTTACCTTCACCCTTACAAACCATCAAAAATTCCAATTTTACCCCTTTATCATTTGACTTCACCCCCACAATCGAAAATTGTTTGGTTAGAGATGCAGTAGTGTTGATCTTCTGGTGTTCTTGTGCCTAGTTTCATAGAGGAGTATTATATTCATACGAAAAATGGCGTGCACTCCCGCACGTTCACACAAACAGGGTCTAAGGATTAAGACCCCAATACTAAAAAAGGAACGAATCTTTCAATTGCAGTCGACCACAAGATAAAGGCCTAAATGGATGAATGAAGAAGAGGGCGGGCAGCACTATAAAGAAAGAACATCATATTTTCATAACAATAATAACATAGATTTTGTCCCATAAAGCAACAAGGACTTCAGAAGAGGTCAGACTCCAGTATCCCCTCTAAGCTCCCCTAAAGACTCCTCCTTCCTAATAGATCCTTGTTCATGTGTTGCATACTAAACAAAAGCACATGGACTGAGAATAAATTCATGGCGTTGCATAGCAAAAGATTGCGGACAAAAGGATTTCTCTAACCACGTTTTTCAAATATTACATTAGTGAAGTATGAACCACTAATAAAGAGACCTAGGCAATAAAATGAAATTACCTACGCAATAAAAAAATTTGCATTATGCCAGTATTACAAAATACTGATATTCCATGTTTTGAGAAATATCAAAATGGCGAAATCCGTAAGCAAAATTGCATTTATTTATGACAGTCACAGAATCTGAGCAGCGGTGTTCAATTTTTCAGCCAGGCCGAGCTGTGTCCTTGTGATGCTAGATAAATATACCATGAGCAAGTGATCCTGAAAACCATGAAACACTCTTGTCAGGCCAAAAACCCTGAGAAAATGTGTTCTTCAACACAGAACATAACCAGCTGTTCTTACGGCCAAAAGAACTATTATCATAATTGTTGAACAGAGTTATAGCCCCTACAATTTATTAAATTTATTCAATGATCATAGTAGTCCACTACAACATATAACCCCAAAATTAAAATTACCTGCAAGCTGTCATTCACAAGCTTATCAAATGCCAAGGAGGGTATTTTGGGAAGGGAACCTACAACATCTGATATACATTTCCCAATTTTGTTGTCTGGGTCAACACGCCCTTCCACAACATCATCGACGTATTTGTAGGTGTCATCAACCAAGGCCAACAGATGTGTCATTGATGCTTCCATCCCTTCTAAATCAGATGGGATTTTGTCAACAGAAGTTGACTTCAGATTATCAACTGTAAAGCCAGAAGTTAACACACAATCAATCTTTTAATCATTCATGTCAAAAAACATTCTTGTTCCATTATAATTTATAAGCCATCTCAAAGCTACAAATTATACTGATACAACACTAATGGTAGCTTTCTTCCATGATAAAGTGATACATAAATAAATAAATAATAAACAGCTTGACTATAGATATATTTATACGCATTCTATTGTACATGAACTAGACCACTCTCACCTAATAGAGACATTCCCCTGTAGACCCAAGACACTTCTATAAATGCAGAACATTATCAACACAGAAGAGAATACAGAGAGGAAAGGCAGCTATGAAATCATCTTTAAAATAAAACAAGGAAAAAATAAAAAACAAGAGAACATGAATACTCCAATCCCTCAAAACCCCTTTAAAAGAGACCGCGTGTCTTACTCTTAAAACATCTGGAGGCCAAACACCTAATTTTATTCTAAGGCAATTTTTACCTGAAGAAATATCATAAAACATCCTAAATATATGAGACTTATACTCCAGCCAAATGCACCAAATTGTAGCAAACATAGCATATTGTCGTAAAAATGTGGGGACCTTCAAAAGGCAAATAAACGAATCATCAAAAACGAATCCAAGAACTTGAGACAAACCCAAATATGTTACTCAGATTCATGACGATCTCAGCCATCAAAGTTTTACTTTTCATGTAAAAAAAAATGAAAATTATAACAGAATATGACAAGCCTGATGGCAATTACACTTTATGCAGTCAAAATATTCAAGCTGCAGGTGATCCAAGTCCCATTTCACAAGGAAAGGAAAATATCATACCAGTTTTCCCAAATACAAATGAGACACGGATCACTTTTTGGTCATGATCAAGGTACAAACTTTTGATAAAAAAGATAAAAACAATGACACTCGGCTATATTGTGAATGACATTGCCTCCTGTATCATTCTTTCTCTAAATGTCAAAAATTCAATTTTTCACACAAATTTGAATATTCATTTTTAGCAGCAATTTCCATAAAAAAAACCACCAAGTGAAGAAATACAAAAAGATGATGATGCAAAAGAGAGCCTAGATTTAGACCTTTAAGCAAAGTATATGGATATCAAGATTATATATGCAAGAGCTAAAACCAAGTCACTATGCCCTAATACTTCAATCAGGAAAGATTTTCTTTCAAACCTAACCTAATACAATATCACACATTGACTTATTAAAGGAAAATTTGAGGAAGAACACTCTACAGATGCATCCATGAATTGATGAAAGCAAGAAGATCTTTGTTTTGCAAGTTTATAGAAGAAAAAGAATAGAGCTTTGATAAAAACATAAAACAGATGAATAATGAAGATGAAATCCAATCAATACATACATCCAATGCGCTCAGCTTCAACCATACGAAGATCCAATGGAATTTCTTGAAACTGTGCAGCAATTTGCTGATCTCCAAGTGATAAATTGTTTGAAACATATGCTTTTATGGCGCCCTCTCCATCTGCAAATCCTGTGTCAACAGTCAAATGTATTGGGTTGGATACTTCTCGAGAATAAAATTCATGGATTAATGCACTGCCACCAGTTACTCCAAGACCAGTTGAATACCTGCACGTAGTAACCAAACTCATTCTCTCAGAACTTCTAAATTACAACTTAGTTACTAAAGATGTTTTATAAAACAAGCTTCAAAGAACTAGAGTTACCATCCAACTATAACTTCCTTGGGATTGACTTTTTGGTGGGATAGTAACATATTATGGTGGTACTCAATATCCAAAGCAACCTATTTTAATAAAAGTAAATGAAAATTAGAACATAACTTTGTTCACCATTTGTATTTAAAGACAACAGAAACATGTCGTCATTAAGTCATTCAATGGATTTTTAGAAGAAACAAATGAACTTGAAAAAGTAAGGCTGTAAAACTCACAAATATAGAGTCGGCAACAAGTACCAACCATCAAATATACAGTTTTTTTTTTTCTTTCTTTCTCTCTTCTAGATATCAACAATGTATGTATATCAATCCACATGCTACGCCAAATATATGTATATCAATCTACATGCTACACCAAATTTTTTATTTAAAAGTCAAGAGTGTCTAAACTCTAAACTTAAACTATGTGCATATTTGAATTGGTGGCGAGTATAGAAAAATCATGAGAGCTTCAAACAGTAGCTTTTACCCAAAAAAAAATAGTAATCTGCCATAATTCCCCCAAACTTAACATATGACAATTTTCAATTTAAATTAGAGTTCAAAACTCGAATTTTGTGCATATTTGAATTAGCAGCGAGTTTGTCAAAATAATAATAGCACCACAATTTTTTTTAAGCTCCAGAGTGTGGCTTTTGCCAAAAACGCATTAATCTAACGTAATTTTACAAAACTTAACATTTTCCTTAAGAAATATATACAGTTCCGCCATCTGTTGGATTAATCACAGATTGTGGAAAACAGCAGTTTGTTCAAATTCTGCTAGCTATATCGCGTTATAGCCACCCATTTGACAACATTTTGTACCAATATCGCGGAGCAATTACAATTGTTCAAATTCCGCTATGTTATGCTTATAGCGATATTGCACCGAATTAGCCGCTGTTCAACAACATTGCTACTTTATAACTATAATTGGAAATGTTAATTTCTCTAGCTTAAGGTTCAAAAATAAAATGTTCTTCTACAATGAAACATTGAAAAATTCTACAAAACAAATGTAATTTCAGAAAGGAATGCATGTGGTGAGAATAAAGGACCTGATCAACGGACTCATTGTGCGGAACGGCGTATGAATTACGGATATCGACGGTTCCGTCGGGGAGAACGGAGCCGAGGAGCGTCCCGATGACACGCTCCGCTTGGTCAGGACGACGGACATAGCAATCACAGATGTTGAAGATAACGAGAGGATGAACCTTCCCGGATAAGGTTTGGGAAGAAGAGAATTGCAACACTGTGCGCTTACTCGCCGCCATGATCGGTGCTTCGATTCAGAGGAGTGTGAGGAAGAAAGCGCGAGAATCGGTGGTGGCAAAGAAAGAATGCTAGGGTTTTGTGTAAGTCTAACATGACTGAAATTACTTTTTACACCCCTTATTGACTTAATCACATAATTCATTAATTGGTTAAGTGATTCTACTAGTATAAGTTTGGCAAGTGCCTAAATTATGATTATTTTAAGAAAAGAAAACTTACGAAAATAAATGAATAAGAGGATGATTAGTTATTTTATCCTCTATCCTTAAAAAAAAATTATTTTATCCTCTATATATCTTCATGTATTGTGATTAATGCAGAAATGTAGTTTGGCCTTTTAATGAAAAATGGACATGCATTATTCGTAATTTGGTATACTCTCCCAAGTCCCAGCAATAAGGACTTAACTAAGCACATTTGTGTGAGGGTGTGGATTTATAACGATTTGTCATGTCGTCTATTTACCAAAAACTAAGCATATTTGTTCTCCGATCATCTCGAGTAGATTAAGTATGTCGTTGACTTTTGCAAACTTGTTCAACTTGAAAATCTTAGTATATGTGAAAAATAAATGCTAAATGCATACTTTAGAGTTGATATTTTTACATGCAAATGTTTTTAGGGTTAGAGAGAGAGGTTGCGCTTTTGTGTACCCACATTCTCCTATGCTCCGACACCACTATGGCGATTTGCATCTCCTCCACTTGTTTGGAGCTATCACAAAGCAGCTTATAGTAAAATGACAACTAAAAATTTTAGGGTCTTGCTATCACAAGTAAAGGAATCCAAAATTATAGGCTTTATATGTGTCTTTTGGAGGCACAAGCATTTGTCAAAAGTTTATGATGTAATTGAAAAAAAAATAAAATTATGTTGTATATATTTTGGAAATATTTGGCTGGTACTGGTTAGTGATAGCACCTATTTGGCTCTTCTCTTGGAAGCTCATTCTTTGTTTGATACTCAATCTCAAGGTGTTTCATAAATCTTGTGGTGCAAATCTAGTATTAGTGGGTTATAATTAGATATAGTGAGACCTACTATAAAGTAAAATGAAAATTGGAAGGATGGAATGCAGATTGGATATGTGTATGTTTGAATGAAGAAAAAAAGTAATGAATACTAAGAGGACATATTTAAGTACTCAATCGAAAATTGCTAGGTTGGAGATGCATTTGTGTTGATCTTACTGGTGTTCTTGTGCTCAGTTTCATAGAGGGGTGCAACTAGTTTTTAAAGAAAAAGTTTGTCCAGATCTTCTTTAGACTATTGTCCCCAGCTTCATGCACCCTCTGATTTCTATAACCACATTTTTCAAAGATATGACATATTACATTAGTGAAGTATGAACTACTACAAAGAGACCTCATACCAAAAAAGAAAGAAAAGCAATTACCTAGGCAATAATAAGTGCATCATGTCTTTATTACAAAAGTTACAAAATATTCCATGTTTTGAGAAATATCACAAAATGGTGAAATCCCTTGTCAAAATTTCATTAATTCATGCCAAATCACATAATCTAAGCAGCGGTGTTCAATTTCTCAGCCAGGCTGAGCTATGTCCTAGAGATGCTAGATAAATATTGATGGGAAATTAACACATAAAAATAGTAACACACACAACCGAAATAAAATTCCCCAAACTTGCAAGAATCTAAAAGGAGCAACAACAAATTAATGACAACAGGGAAAGCAAATAAAAGACACAAGCGAACACCAATATTTTAACGTGGAAAACCCTCAATGTAAGGGTAAAAACCACGGGTCGTCCTGACCAATGAAATAGCTCCACTATAATCAAATATGGGTACAAGAGTCTCAAAAGCTTATGCACAAACAGTGCCAACAACTGGTCAAACCAACAAAGCTTACAAATGAGAACAAGAAAGATGAAAATACCCTAAAAATTTTGATTCAGTGCGAGACAGATATCTCTCTGTTCATACCTCCTTTTGACAATCTGAACAATGAAAAGGAAGACCTATTGTTGCAAACTTGCTCTCCAAGAACCAGCCCGATCCAACCATTAACGAATCCGCAATCATTGCGTTTTACTAAGAAAGACATGAGAAATTCTGGGTTGACTTTTACTCTTCTTTTCTCTTTTTTGGTGGCTACTTTTCTCACATAAAAACTTTGTTCTCAACCCTAATATGACATCTCTCCACTTATATAAGTGAGACATAATAGGCTAACATGTTTAGGCTTTTCTCCATGCAGCAAGTAGCCCAAAACCCAACAAATATGCCATGAGCAAATGATCCTGAAAACAATGAAACACTCTTGTCAGGCCAAAAACTCTTGAGAAAATGCGTTCTTAAACACAGAACATAGCAAGCTGTTCTTACGGCCAAGATAACTATTTTCATAATTGTTGAACAGAATAAAAGCCCCTACAATCTATTAAACTTATTCAATGATCATAGTAGTCTACTACAACAAAACCCCAAAACATCATCAATGTATTTGTAGTTGTCATCAATCAAGGTCAATATATGTGCCATTGATGCTTCCATCGCTTCTAAATCAGATGGGATTTTGTCAACAGTGGTCAAATTCAGATTATCAACTATAAATGCAAGAAGTAAATACACAATTAGGATTTCAATCATTCAAGTCAAAGAACATTCTTGTTCCATTATAGGAAACTCAAAGCAACAAACAAATTATATAGTGATACAACACTGATGGTACTTGGAGGCTTTCTTCCATGAAAAAATGATACATAAATATAAATCAGTTAGTAAACAATATCGATATGATATTTAGATGCAATCTGTTCGGCATGAACTAAGCCACTCTCTCAACTAAGAGGCATTGTTCTGTAGACCCAAAGACACTTCTATAAAGGAAGAAAATTATTAACTCAGAGAACACAAAATGCAGTTATGAAATCATCCTTAAAATAGAGAAATGATATTTGTAACATCATTTTGGAACAACTTTTAGATAATTCTCTCTCATACACTCGTTGTGTTCTTACCCTCTTCCTCTCTATTGTTTTTATCCCAAAAATTGTAACAAAATGGTTGCACGAGTATCTCAAAACCTCTTTTAAAGAGACCAGATGTCATACTCTTAAACCATTTAGGGGAAAAACACCTAATTTCTAAAGCAACATTTATCTGAAGAAATATCCTAAAATATGTGGGAGCTATATTCCATCCAAATGTACCATATTGCAGCAAACTCGGCTTCTTGACATAAGAAATTGGATACCTTCCAAAGGCAATTAAACAAGTCATAAAAAATGGTCCAAAGACCTGGGACAAACCCAAACATGTTACTCGGGATCATCTTGATGATCTCAGCCATCAAAGTTAAGACTGCAGATGATCTAAGTCTTATCACTCACAAGAAAATAAACCTCCAGGTTTTCAGGGAATCATCATTTGGTACGGGATAAGGCAATATCATGCAGGTTTTCCCAAATACCCGGACACAGTTTTGGTTATGGTCAAGGAGCAAACATTCTATGTGGTTAAGAAAAAAGATAGAACAATTATACTTAGCAGCCATTTCCATTAAAAAAACTACTTAGGGAAAGAAAGAGTTGTTTAGGATGAAAGTGAGAGTTCAGATCTAGAATATATTATGCCGAAATTGTTATGGTTTAATCCTAACTTTCAACATGTTGCCTAGTGTAAATGTTCAATCTGATCAGACATGGAATTTCATTTCCTGAATACATTTACAAGTTCCAAATTGAGTGAGGGTTGTAACTGGATCAATATCAGAACGTTCAAATCAAGTTGGATATTTATTTCCTATTCAAGAGCAAGTAGTTGGATCTTTATCCCCATCTCTTAGCCTTGGTCTATTTGAAATTGTTGTCATGGGTAGAAATGATGATGGTTATCAAGTTGATTTTGATACACAAAGTTGGGTCGAGGATACGGTAATTGGATATAAAGTGAAGCCGGACTAATAATACCAATATTAAAGAAACATTATTAGCAAACATGGAGATATTGCTAATAATTGTGTGACAGAGCAGTGAAAGATAAGAATATATGGTTGGAGATAATTTGTAGAGTTATGTTGTACTTTGTAACGAACGACTTAAGAAATTTCAAGAAAAGTGACTTGAGAAACAAGATTTCTCTTGTTAACGGAATTCAAAATATGAACGTCAACATTGAATGACTCGGCCTAGTGTTAAATCTATTACTTGAAGCAAGAGTTACTTACTATGGATAATTTTGATGAGATAAGGAAGGACAATGGCAATGGTAGCAAACAAATTGAAAGTTTTAAAAGTAAATTGAGAAAATGTGAAGAAAAGGTAAAGGGATTGTCCGATCAAATGAAAAAAGTATGTGATGAAGAGACAACAAAAAATGAGTGTATATAGACTCATTCTTTGCTGTGACAAAACTGCCTTTGTAAATTCATCACATACTTTTTTCATTTGATCGGACAGTACCTTTACCTTTTTTTTCACATTCTTTCAATTTACTTCAACATTCTTTCAGTTTACTTCCACAGTAACACCTGCTTCAAACAACTAATCTAGTCTAGTGTTGAGTCATTCCACAATTACGTTCATATTTTGAATCCGTTAACACGAGATATCTTGCTTCTCATGTCTCTCTTTTTTTTTTAATTTTCAAAGTCATTCTTTACAAAATAAAACACAACTATACAAATTACCTCCAACTATATATTCCTGACTTTCACTAACTCTGACAACAATTCTCAGCAATATATCTATGTTCGCCGATGTTTTTTCTTAATATCGGTGAGTTTCAGCTCCACTTGATATCTAATCAACGTGTCCTCGATAATAAAATTCATGGATTAATGCACTGCCACCACCCACCAGTTGAATACCTGCATGAAGTAACCAAACTTATCCACAAGACAATAACTTTATGTTCAAAATAAATATTTTATAAATAATAAGTTTCAAAAACCGGGCTTACCATCAAACTATAACTTCCTTGGAATTCACTTTTCGGTGGGATAGTAATATGTTATGGTGGTACTCGATATCCAAAGCAACCTATAAGAAAAAAAATAATGAAAATTAGAACAGAAATGTTGATTTCTCTAGCTTTAGTGGTGCTCCATAGATGTTGTAGCTGTAGTGGTCATGGAATGGGTTAGGCGGAGGAAGAGTAACAAATCTGAAATAGACGGTGATGATGCGCTACTGTTACCTTTGGGATGTATGAAATAATATACTCCCTCCTGTACTTATTATAAGAAAAAGTTGATTTTTAGGTTCATAGAATAATTAATGTATCTTATTGTAAATATAGTCTAGATACATCCCTTACACAATGAACTAAAAAAGTCAATTGTTTCTTATAATAAAGATCGGATGAAGTAATATATTATGTGGGTCCCATTTATACCACCAATATGGATGGCATCGATATAGAGCACCCAAATCCATGCCACCCAAATAGGTGGTATAAATGGGTCCCACATATTATATTATATTACTTTACACTTCCCAGTTATTTAAACAACTCAACTAAAAAAAAACCACTCAACTACTCAATTACATTTTCTAAATATCCATACCACTCCCCTAAAACTCTAAAATGGCTCCCACTTATCTTACAACTACAATATACTTTAAATTATATTTTACATTAATATATAAAATGTGTAATGAAAATATATAAAATGTATCACACAATATACTCAAAATGAATCAAAATATCTAAATAATAAATAAAATTAAATGAAAATTATACGACAATATATTAAATAATGTACTACTTGACACAAAGAGGATTACCACCATTTTGTATATAATTGGACCAAAATCCTTGATTGTTGGGTTCATTTTCAAAAGAAATGTGTAGTTTTCTTTTTTTTACCATGGAATAGGATAAATAATCAAATATATATGTTAAAAAAATTAGCCGTTGCATGAGTGAAAAAAATATATATTGCCGTTGCATGAGTTAAATATGTATGAAGAGAAATGTATAGTTTGTTGGCTTGAATAAATGTATATTACCGTTGGGCTTCTCTTCAATAATATAAATATTAATTAAAAGAAAAAAAACTCAAAAGTAATACAAAATGTGCACAAAATCAGACAATTGCAGGAAAAGGAAGGCAGTAATGCATTACTTCCATGGATAGTTTAACCACTCAATTTCAATGCCAATTATTCATGATCTTATGACACAAAAGCATTGGGTAATGTGATACCACCCATATGTGCAGGCGATGTGCATGCTCTTAGTACTATAGTGCTACTAACTTCCTAGAAGAAAGAAGCTAGAAGCCTAGAACATTAAAGAGAGAGAGAGAGAGAGAGTGAGAAATCGGAAGTGGATTTGAGTTGATGAGACAATACAGAACACACTGATTGATGACTTATTTTTACTAGAGATGCTTGTAGAAAGTGAAAGGAATGATTGTTATAGAAAAGAAAGTGAGTGGAAAGTGTGATGATTTTTTAGTTGTTTGGTATGAATGATAATAGAAGGAAAGAAAAATTTATATTTATTAAAATGACTAAAATATCCCTATAAGAAGGTGATATATAACTAATTTAAAGTTCTCTAAAAAAACTAATTTAAAGTTCTACTTTTTTTTAAGGAATTTAAATTTATAATTTAATTAATAATCAAAAACTACATAATAATTTTTTTTTTTTTTATTACGAAAGGACACGAGCATAAAAAATCACTTTCATTACTTTATATTAATGTCACTTTGAGCATTTGGCCATTTGGATTTGTGGGTTTTACTGTAATTTTGATGAAAACAGTACATTCTCCATGCTTTCCGTCTTCAATAGAGCAGAAACATTTTCTGTGTGTGACCCAGCCATCATTACTATTCCTCCCTCTTTTTAATGTGATTCCAAACGAAGGAATGATTGTTGAATGAATGAAAGAGAGTAGAAAGTGAGATGATTATTTAACCGTTTGGTATCAAAGAAAATGGAAAGAAAAGGAAAGGGAAAAATTGATACTCCATTCATCTCTAAACATAAGTGTCCATTGCAAATTTCACATAAAAAAACAAAATTGAGCACCATAAGATAACTTAATGCTAAACTTACATCTTCTATTTTGACTGATTTCCACCGGTGGAAATTGAGCACAAAAGTGGGACAAAAAATATTTGAAAAATGATTATGATTTATTTTTAATGTTGTTTTATTTTAAAATATTATAACACGACACACAACGGTTCCTTTTGTTAAAAAAAAACGGTTCCTTCTTCCCTTTTCCTCAAACAAACCACACCGTTCTCACTCTCTCGCACGCAGCTCTCACTCACCGGCACCACATCTCTCTCTCTCGTCTCAGTCACATTCAGGTTAGTTAACAGAGCATGAATTGATTATTGATTGAATTGATTAAGCTCTTTTGATTGTTAAGTTAAGTGATTATATAAATAAGTTCTTTTGACAGTTGTTTTTTTTTGTCTTCTCTTTTCAATTCAAACTATTTTTGATTAAGCTGTTGTGATGATGATAATTGTTTTTACTTCTTTTGATGATGATGATTGTTTTAACTTCTTTTGATTAAGTTGTGATGATGATAATTGCTTTAAGTTCTTTTGATTAAGCTGTTGTGATACTACATAGATGAGTAATAATAATAATAATAATTTCTGGGTCTATTGTTTCCCCAGGGGAAGGAGGGTTCATGGCGCCTTTTTGGGGACCCTCGTTCCGGCGGGGGAACTTATTTTCAAATTTTTAATTTATTACTATTTTTCATTGTTTTAGAAAATAATTTTCACAAATTAAATTTTTTATTGTGTTCAGGTTGGCTGAAACTCTATTTATGACTAAGTGTTATATAAAATCAAATTTTTAATTATTTTTAAAAAAATAACTAAGTGTTTAGTTAATAATTGATAACTTGATTGTGGTTTCAGCTTTGTGTCATCCTATGGTCTCTTGCTTTCTTGTTACTGTAGTGTTTAGTTATTGTTGCTTGTTTTGTGGTCTAGTGCTTTTAGGTTTTGGGGTGTGATTTATCCAGCTACTTCAAACTGACAAACTCTTTTGTGGTGTTTTACTTTCTTGTTACCGTAGTCTTTAGTTATTGTTGCCTGTTTTGTGGTTTGGTGTTCAGGTTTTGGGTTATATTTAGTAGTACACTACAGTAGTACACTATTGGTATGTTATATTTCATCCCTTTTATTCTACTCATGTTTTGCTGGTTTTTTCTGTTTTGCTGCATTTTTCTTATTTGACTTATGCTAGCCAAAAAAAATTTGTAATTAAAATTGTGCCCAGGCTCCAATATAATCCTGGCTCCGCCACTGGCGCCAAGTGTGGTTGCATAAGGTTTATTAGTATTTAACTTTTGTTTTTCTTGGTTAGCTAGAGATGATAACATCTTCCGACTTGCATTTAAATAATATCAAGAAATGGACAATAGATGATAGTGTTAAACAAAAAGTCGAAGAAATGGGTTTTGGATTCTTGGTGAAGCTTCACGAAAAGTTGCTGACTCTAACAGGGGATTTGTCGTTACCCTTGCATATTATAAATGCTCTCGTGAACAATTATAATGTTGAAACTGAGTGTTTTGTATTTGAAAATGGTGCGAATGTGGTTCATTTGGATTTTGGACTGCAGGACATCCTTTACATCACCGGACTTCCCATCAATGGGATGGCGGTGTCGGGAAATGTACGTAATAATAGTGTCGAAGTCGTGGAAACAAATTTAGGTTTAGAAAGAAATGTTGCGGAGGATTTCTTTAAAGGTGACAGTAAAATAAGGTTGAAAGGTGGAGTTGATCCAAAAAAATTGTTAGCTCACTTTGAAATCCCTAGTATTGGATCTACTGCGGATGCAGGGATTAGGGCAAAAGCTTTTGTATTTTACTGTTTCGCAAATGTTTTGTTCCCTTCCCGGTCAAGGATCTGTCACCCATACTATCTACCTCTTTTGGGTGAGACGGTAAAAAACTATGCTTGGGGAACAACAGTGTTGGCCCACATAAAGAATGATTTGGCTTATATAGTTAAAGATGGAGGAAAATCAAATATGTGTTGTTTTAGCTTAGCTTTGACCGTATTCGCGTTGGAGCGTTTCCCTTGCCTAAAGCAGGAAAAGATTCCAAACTTGCCAACTGATTTCCTTTATCTCTCGGGTGGATAGACGTGATCGCCAAACAATTCAATACATCGATTAAGAGAGCATTTATAATATGCAAGGGTAACGACAAATCCCCTGTTAGAGTCAGCAACTTTTCGCGAAGCTTCACCAAGAATCCAAAACCCATTTCTTCGACTTTTTGTTTAACACTATCATCTATTGTCCATTTCTTGATATTATTTAAATGCAAGTCGGAAGATGTTATCATCTCTAGCTAACCAAGAAAAACAAAAGTTAAATACTAATAAACCTTATGCAACCACACTTGGCGCCAGTGGCGGAGCCAGGATTATATTGGAGCCTGGGCACAATTTTAATTACAATTTTTTTTTGGCTAGCATAAGTCAAATAAGAAAAATGCAGCAAAACAGAAAAAACCAGCAAAACATGAGTAGAATAAAAGGGATGAAATATAACATACCAATAGTGTACTACTAAATATAACCCAAAACCTAAGCACCAAACCACAAAACAGGCAACAATAACTAAAGACTACGGTAACAAGAAAGTAAAACACCACAAAAGAGTTTGTCAGTTTGAAGTAGCTGGATAAATCACACCCCAAAACCTAAAAGCACTAGACCACAAAACAAGCAACAATAACTAAACACTACAGTAACAAGAAAGCAAGAGACCATAGGATGACACAAAGTTGAAACCACAATCAAGTTATCAATTATTAACTAAACACTTAGTTATTTTTTAAAAAATAATTAAAAATTTGATTTTATATAACACTTAGTCATAAATAGAGTTTCAGCCAACCTGAACACAATAAAAAAATTTGATTTGTGAAAATTATTTTCTAAAACAATGAAAAATAGTAATAAATTAAAAATTTGAAAATAAGTTCCCCTGCCGGAACGAGGGTCCCAAAAAAGGTGCCATGAACCCTCCTTCCCCTGGGGAAACAATAGACCCAGAAATTATTATTATTATTATTATCATCTATGTAGTATCACAACAGCTTAATCAAAAGAACTTAAAGCAATCATCATCATCACAACTTAATCAAAAGAAGTTAAAACAATTATCATCATCACAACAGCTTAATCAAAAATAGTTTGAATTGAAAAGAGAAGACAAAAAAAAAAACAACTGTCAAAAGAACTTATTTATATAATCACTTAACTTAACAATCAAAAGAGCTTAATCAATTCAATCAATAATCAATTCATGCTCTGTTAACTAACTTGAATGTGACTGAGACGAGAGAGAGAGATGTGGTGCCGGTGAGTGAGAGCTGCGTGCGAGAGAGCGAGAGAGCGAGAACGGTGTGGTTTGTTTGAGGAAAAGGGAAGAAGGAACCGTTTTTTTTAGCAAAAGGAACCGTTGTGTGTCGTGTTATAATATTTTAAAATATTGATGGCTGTTAGATCGCATGGACAGAACTCCTAATTCCTAATTAATGGCTGGCAGGTAACGGGAAATGAATGGAATGGCATTGGCTTATGGGGCACTCCCTCTGGATGGATTAAGATAACAGGCCTCGTCCCAAAGCAAAGGAAGAAAGAGGCTTGCTCACATAAAATATCCCAGCTGGCAAGGGAAAGATCAGCCCCATAGCGTATTCAGGTATATCCGCAAAAGTGGAAATTGAGCAATGGACACTTATGTTTAGAGATGAATGGAGTATCAATTTTTCCCTTTCCTTTTCTTTCCATTTTCTTTGATACCAAACGGTTAAATAATCATCTCACTTTCTACTCTCTTTCATTCATTCAACAATCATTCCTTCGTTTGGAATCACATTAAAAAGAGGGAGGAATAGTAATGATGGCTGGGTCACACACAGAAAATGTTTCTGCTCTATTGAAGACGGAAAGCATGGAGAATGTACTGTTTTCATCAAAATTACAATAAAACCCACAAATCCAAATGGCCAAATGCTCAAAGTGACATTAATATAAAGTAATGAAAGTGATTTTTTATGCTCGTGTCCTTTCGTAATAAAAAAAAAAATATTATTATGTAGTTTTTGATTATTAATTAAATTATAAATTTAAATTCCTTAAAAAAAAGTAGAACTTTAAATTAGTTTTTTTAGAGAACTTTAAATTAGTTATATATCATCTTCTTATAGGGATATTTTAGTCATTTTAATAAATATAAATTTTTCTTTCCTTCTATTATCATTCATACCAAACAACTAAAAAATCATCACACTTTCCACTCACTTTCGTTTCTATAACAATCATTCCTTTCACTTTCTACAAGCATCTCTAGTAAAAATAAGTCATCAATCAGTGTGTTCTGTATTGTCTCATCAACTCAAATCCACTTCCGATTTCTCACTCTCTCTCTCTCTCTCTTTAATGTTCTAGGCTTCTAGCTTCTTTCTTCTAGGAAGTTAGTAGCACTATAGTACTAAGAGCATGCACATCACCTGCACATATGGGTGGTATCACATTACCCAATGCTTTTGTGTCATAAGATCATGAATAATTGGCATTGAAATTGAGTGGTTAAACTATCCATGGTAGTAATGCATTACTGCCTTCCTTTTCCTACAATTGTCTGATTTTGTGCACATTTTGTATTACTTTTGAGTTTTTTTTCTTTTAATTAATATTTATATTATTGAAGAGAAGCCCAACAGTAATATACATTTATTCAAGCCAACAAACTATACATTTCTCTTCATACATATTTAACTCATGCAACGGCAATATATATTTTTTTCACTCATGCAACGGCTAATTTTTTTAACATATATATTTGATTATTTATCCTATTCCATGGTAAAAAAAAAGAAAACTACACATTTCTTTTGAAAATGAACCCAACAATCAAGGATTTTGGTCCAATTATATACAAAATGGTGGTAATCCTCTTTGTGTCAAGTAGTACATTATTTAATATATTGTCGTATAATTTTCATTTAATTTTATTTATTATTTAGATATTTTGATTCATTTTGAGTATATTGTGTGATACATTTTATATATTTTCATTACACATTTTATATATTAATGTAAAATATAATTTAAAGTATATTGTAGTTGTAAGATAAGTGGGAGCCATTTTAGAGTTTTAGGGGAGTGGTATGGATATTTAGAAAATGTAATTGAGTAGTTGAGTGGTTTTTTTTTAGTTGAGTAGTTGAGTGGTTTAAATAACTGGGAAGTGTAAAGTAATATAATATAATATGTGGGACCCATTTATACCACCTATTTGGGTGGCATGAATGTGGATGCTCTATATCGATGCCATCCATATTGGTGGTATAAATGGGACCCACATAATATATTACTTCATCCGATCTTTATTATAAGAAACAATTGACTTTTTTAGTTCATTGTGTAAGGGATGTATCTAGACTATATTTACAATAAGATACATTAATTATTCTATGAACCTAAAAATCAACTTTTTCTTATAATAAGTACAGGAGGGAGTATATTATTTCATACATCCCAAAGGTAACAGTAGCGCATCATCACCGTCTATTTCAGATTTGTTACTCTTCCTCCGCCTAACCCATTCCATGACCACTACAGCTACAACATCTATGGAGCACCACTAAAGCTAGAGAAATCAACATTTCTGTTCTAATTTTCATTATTTTTTTTCTTATAGGTTGCTTTGGATATCGAGTACCACCATAACATATTACTATCCCACCGAAAAGTGAATTCCAAGGAAGTTATAGTTTGATGGTAAGCCCGGTTTTTGAAACTTATTATTTATAAAATATTTATTTTGAACATAAAGTTATTGTCTTGTGGATAAGTTTGGTTACTTCATGCAGGTATTCAACTGGTGGGTGGTGGCAGTGCATTAATCCATGAATTTTATTATCGAGGACACGTTGATTAGATATCAAGTGGAGCTGAAACTCACCGATATTAAGAAAAAACATCGGCGAACATAGATATATTGCTGAGAATTGTTGTCAGAGTTAGTGAAAGTCAGGAATATATAGTTGGAGGTAATTTGTATAGTTGTGTTTTATTTTGTAAAGAATGACTTTGAAAATTAAAAAAAAAAGAGAGACATGAGAAGCAAGATATCTCGTGTTAACGGATTCAAAATATGAACGTAATTGTGGAATGACTCCACACTAGACTAGATTAGTTGTTTGAAGCAGGTGTTACTGTGGAAGTAAACTGAAAGAATGTTGAAGTAAATTGAAAGAATGTGAAAAAAAAGGTAAAGGTACTGTCCGATCAAATGAAAAAAGTATGTGATGAATTTACAAAGGCAGTTTTGTCACAGCAAAGAATGAGTCTATATACACTCATTTTTTGTTGTCTCTTCATCACATACTTTTTTCATTTGATCGGACAATCCCTTTACCTTTTCTTCACATTTTCTCAATTTACTTTTAAAACTTTCAATTTGTTTGCTACCATTGCCATTGTCCTTCCTTATCTCATCAAAATTATCCATAGTAAGTAACTCTTGCTTCAAGTAATAGATTTAACACTAGGCCGAGTCATTCAATGTTGACGTTCATATTTTGAATTCCGTTAACAAGAGAAATCTTGTTTCTCAAGTCACTTTTCTTGAAATTTCTTAAGTCGTTCGTTACAAAGTACAACATAACTCTACAAATTATCTCCAACCATATATTCTTATCTTTCACTGCTCTGTCACACAATTATTAGCAATATCTCCATGTTTGCTAATAATGTTTCTTTAATATTGGTATTATTAGTCCGGCTTCACTTTATATCCAATTACCGTATCCTCGACCCAACTTTGTGTATCAAAATCAACTTGATAACCATCATCATTTCTACCCATGACAACAATTTCAAATAGACCAAGGCTAAGAGATGGGGATAAAGATCCAACTACTTGCTCTTGAATAGGAAATAAATATCCAACTTGATTTGAACGTTCTGATATTGATCCAGTTACAACCCTCACTCAATTTGGAACTTGTAAATGTATTCAGGAAATGAAATTCCATGTCTGATCAGATTGAACATTTACACTAGGCAACATGTTGAAAGTTAGGATTAAACCATAACAATTTCGGCATAATATATTCTAGATCTGAACTCTCACTTTCATCCTAAACAACTCTTTCTTTCCCTAAGTAGTTTTTTTAATGGAAATGGCTGCTAAGTATAATTGTTCTATCTTTTTTCTTAACCACATAGAATGTTTGCTCCTTGACCATAACCAAAACTGTGTCCGGGTATTTGGGAAAACCTGCATGATATTGCCTTATCCCGTACCAAATGATGATTCCCTGAAAACCTGGAGGTTTATTTTCTTGTGAGTGATAAGACTTAGATCATCTGCAGTCTTAACTTTGATGGCTGAGATCATCAAGATGATCCCGAGTAACATGTTTGGGTTTGTCCCAGGTCTTTGGACCATTTTTTATGACTTGTTTAATTGCCTTTGGAAGGTATCCAATTTCTTATGTCAAGAAGCCGAGTTTGCTGCAATATGGTACATTTGGATGGAATATAGCTCCCACATATTTTAGGATATTTCTTCAGATAAATGTTGCTTTAGAAATTAGGTGTTTTTCCCCTAAATGGTTTAAGAGTATGACATCTGGTCTCTTTAAAAGAGGTTTTGAGATACTCGTGCAACCATTTTGTTACAATTTTTGGGATAAAAACAATAGAGAGGAAGAGGGTAAGAACACAACGAGTGTATGAGAGAGAATTATCTAAAAGTTGTTCCAAAATGATGTTACAAATATCATTTCTCTATTTTAAGGATGATTTCATAACTGCATTTTGTGTTCTCTGAGTTAATAATTTTCTTCCTTTATAGAAGTGTCTTTGGGTCTACAGAACAATGCCTCTTAGTTGAGAGAGTGGCTTAGTTCATGCCGAACAGATTGCATCTAAATATCATATCGATATTGTTTACTAACTGATTTATATTTATGTATCATTTTTTCATGGAAGAAAGCCTCCAAGTACCATCAGTGTTGTATCACTATATAATTTGTTTGTTGCTTTGAGTTTCCTATAATGGAACAAGAATGTTCTTTGACTTGAATGATTGAAATCCTAATTGTGTATTTACTTCTTGCATTTATAGTTGATAATCTGAATTTGACCACTGTTGACAAAATCTCATCTGATTTAGAAGCGATGGAAGCATCAATGGCACATATATTGGTTCACAACTTGCTTGAATCAATTAACACAAATAAACATTTTAGAAACCTATCGAACATTGGTGAATGAATGCCTTATTAATTAAAGAAAAGTTTTTTTTTTTTTTTGTGACAATTAAAGAAAAGATTAAAACACAATGAATGTATCAATAATTTTAAATAAAAATAAATAAATAATTTTGAATATTAGATAAATCAAATGCAATCAATTTTCACTCATTATCATGAATTAAACATTACTCTTACGATTACCATGTTGGAACAAAATGTGTTTCACAATGAACCTTATTAAGTTTTGATGATAACAAGGTATTAAAAATTGTCAATTGGTTATTACTAATAATTGTTCAAGTGTACAGGACCAAAGGCTACTCAAGTTATTTCAATAGGTCTTGGAAGAACAATGGAAAGAAAAAGAAATTCTGAGCATCTGAAGAAAACTGCTCCTGAAGCTAAACTGCTCCTGAAGAGATGACGTCATCAGAAGCAGAAAGTCATCAGAAGCAAAAGTTTTCATCAGAAGCAATATTTTCACCAGAAGCTACATTTGATCCTTTAATCATACTGAAGATTCAAAGTTGCTGATTCTCAATTCAGTCTTATCAAAGAAGAACGAAGAACTGAAAGGGAGGTATCAACGGATATATGGAAAGCACTGAGCACTTGTCTCTCATTAATAGAGTTGACAAAGTACAAGTGTACAACCACTACCTCCACTACTCTGTTTTCTGTCTACGCTACAAGACAAAACAACAGCCATGCCTGCAGAATTTGTACAACTCAAGATGGGAATGAATTTGAAGTTTATCCTTCAAAGGACTACACCCAAATCAGGCAAAGGATCACTGGTGGATAATCAAAGGATTTCAAACGACTCTTTAGACGTGCTGATTATCTCAACGTCTCTTTCACGCCTCTATATAAAGGAGTGAAGACTTGAAGATAAAAAAGAGATATACATAAGTTCAAAAGCGCCAAAACTCTGTCAATTTGATACTACAAAGCACACTGAATTTCTGCACTGATTTGATACATCTTAGAAATTCAAAGTCTAGAGTCTTTTCTGTATTGTATTGTGAACACCACTGATTGTATATCAAGTGTTCAATTCAAACTCAATTCTCTGTATTTTTGTTTGATTAGAAGTCTCTTGCCTGCGTGCTTGAGCATTAGAAGTCTCTTGCTTAGTGCTTGAGCATTGGAAGACTCTTGCGTGTGTGCTTGAGCATTGTTTTGTGAAGTCTCATACTTTGAAAGTATTGAGCAGTTGTAATCTTGTGATTATAGTGAAATCTCCTTGGAAGTGCAAGGGGGACTGGACTACTTCCGTGTTGTGGAAGGAACCAGGATAACTGCTTGTGTCTTTGTCTTTCTTTTCTCTGCTCTGTTCTTTTCCGCTGCAATCTGACTCTGATCACTTCATCAGGAGCAATCAAACTGCTTCTGAAGTTTTATCAGAAGAAGAATTTTTAGACAGAAAAAGAAAACACAATTCAACCCCCCCTTCTTGTGTTTTTCTAACCTTCAATTGGTATCAGAGCCTGCTCTGTTATCACAGCACTTAACCGTGTTACAGTTCAAGATCTATTAGAAAAACATGTCTGGAGATGAGGAATCAACTACTACAAAATACACAAGTGTCAAGCATGACTATGATACTGCTGACAAGAAAACAGACTCTGGAAAAGCTCCAAAGTTTAATGGAGATCCAGAAGAGTTTTCATGGTGGAAAACTAATATGTACAGCTTTATCATGGGATTGGATGAAGAGCTATGGGATATACTGGAAGATGGAGTTGATGATCTGGATTTGGATGAAGAAGGAGCTGCTATAGACAGAAGAATACATACTCCTGCTCAGAAGAAGCTTTATAAGAAACACCACAAGATAAGAGGAATCATTGTGGCTTCTATACCTCGCACCGAATACATGAAAATGAGTGACAAATCTACTGCGAAGGCCATGTTTGCTTCTCTATGTGCAAACTTTGAAGGCAGCAAGAAAGTAAAAGAGGCTAAAGCTTTGATGTTAGTTCATCAGTATGAACTTTTCAGAATGAAGGATGATGAGAGTATAGAAGAAATGTACTCAAGATTTCAAACTTTAGTTTCTGGATTGCAGATACTGAAGAAAAGCTATGTTGCTTCTGATCATGTTAGTAAGATTTTGAGAAGCTTACCTTCAAGATGGAGACCCAAAGTAACTGCTATTGAGGAAGCTAAGGATCTAAATACTTTAAGTGTTGAAGATCTTGTTAGCTCACTCAAAGTGCATGAAATGAGTTTAAATGAGCATGAAACCTCTAAGAAGAGTAAATCCATTGCTTTACCATCTAAAGGAAAGACCTCAAAGTCTTCCAAAGCCTACAAAGCCAGTGAATCTGAAGAAGAATCACCTGATGGAGATTCTGATGAAGATCAATCTGTAAAGATGGCTATGCTGTCCAACAAGCTTGAGTATCTGGCAAGGAAGCAGAAGAAATTTTTGAGCAAGAGAGGTAGCTACAAGAACTTCAAGAAAGAAGATCAGAAGGGATGCTTCAATTGTAAGAAGCCTGGTCATTTCATTGCTGATTGCCCTGATCTTCAGAAGGAGAAGTTTAAAGGCAAATCCAAGAAATCAAGCTTCAACTCCAGTAAATTCAGAAAGCAAATCAAAAAGAGCTTGATGGCGACCTGGGAAGATTTGGATAGTGAATCTGGTTCTGATAAAGAAGAAGCTGATGATGATGCTAAGGCAGCCGTTGGGTTAGTGGCAACAGTATCATCAGAAGCAGTATCAGAAGCTGAATCAGATTCAGAAGATGAAAATGAGGTATATTCCAAAATCCCTAGACAAGAACTTGTTGATTCTCTAAAAGAACTTTTATCACTGTTTGAACACAGAACCAATGAGTTGACAGATTTAAAAGAAAAATATGTTGATTTGATGAAACAACAAAAATCAACTCTATTGGAACTGAAAGCTTCTGAAGAAGAACTCAAAGGGTTTAACCTCATATCAACAACATATGAAGATAGACTCAAGAGTCTTTGTCAGAAGCTACAAGAAAAATGTGATAAAGGTTCAGGCAATAAACATGAGATTGCCTTGGATGATTTTATTATGGCTGGAATAGACAGAAGCAAAGTTGCTTCTATGATCTACAGCACATACAAGAACAAAGGCAAAGGGATTGGATATTCTGAGGAGAAATCCAAAGAATACAGTCTCAAGAGCTACTGTGATTGTATCAAGGATGGATTGAAATCCACCTTTGTGCCTGAAGGTACAAATGCTATAACTGCTGTTCAGTCAAAACCTGAAGCTTCAGGTTCACAGGCTAAGATCACATCAAAGCCAGAGAATCTTAAGATCAAGGTAGTGACAAAATCTGATCCTAAGAGTCAAAAGATTAAAATTCTGAAAAGATCAGAACCTGTTCATCAGAATCTGATTAAACCAGAATCTAAAATTCCAAAACAAAAGGATCAGAAGAACAAAGCAGCTACTGCTTCTGAGAAAACAATACCAAAAGGTGTCAAACCTAAAGTATTGAATGATCAGAAGCCACTCAGCATTCACCCTAAGGTACAAGGGAGGAAAAGTAAAACCTCCAAAACTAACCCAAAAGGACCCATGAAGATATGGGTACCTAAATCTGAATTGGCCAAAAATGCAGGTGTGCTTAAGGGCAAGAGAGAAACAAAGGTCATGGTACCTAGACAGCGGATGTTCAAGGCACATGACTGGAGAGAAAGCTTTGTTCCTTACCCTTACAATGAAAGATGGAGGAGAAGTGAAGTTTGGTGGCAACCAAACTGGAAAGATCATTGGTACAGGTACTATTGGTAATTCCTCCATCTCAATTAATAATGTGTGGCTAGTAGATGGTCTGAAGCATAACCTATTGAGCATTAGTCAATTTTGTGACAATGGGTATGATGTAACGTTCAGTAAGACCAACTGCACACTAGTCAACAAGGATGACAAATCCATTACATTCAAGGGAAAGAGAGTTGAGAATGTCTATAAAATAAATTTCTCTGATCTGGCTGATCAGAAGGTAGTTTGCCTTCTGTCAATGAATGATAAAAAATGGGTATGGCATAAAAGGTTGGGACATGCTAATTGGAGATTAATTTCTAAAATTAGCAAGTTACAACTGGTCAAAGGATTGCCTAACATTGATTATCATTCAGATGCACTTTGTGGTGCATGTCAGAAAGGGAAAATTGTGAAAAGTTCTTTCAAATCTAAGGACATTATATCAACCTCCAGACCCTTAGAATTACTCCATATTGATCTTTTTGGTCCAGTTAACACTGCATCTTTATATGGAAGTAAATACGGATTAGTCATTGTTGATGATTACAGCAGATGGACTTGGGTAAAATTCATTAAAAGTAAAGACTATGCATGTGAAGTGTTTAGCAGCTTCTGCACTCAAATACAATCTGAAAAAGAATTGAAAATTTTGAAAGTCAGAAGTGATCATGGTGGAGAATTTGAAAATGAGCCATTTGAACTTTTTTGTGAAAAACATGGGATTCTCCATGAGTTTTCTTCTCCTAGAACTCCACAACAAAATGGGGTTGTAGAAAGAAAGAACAGAACCTTACAAGAAATGGCCAGAACCATGATCCATGAAAACAATTTAGCTAAACATTTTTGGGCAGAAGCAGTCAATACTTCATGTTATATTCAAAATAGGATCTATATCAGACCTATGTTGGAGAAAACAGCATATGAACTCTTTAAAGGAAGAAGACCCAATATCTCTTACTTTCATCAGTTTGGATGTACTTGTTACATCTTAAACACTAAAGACTATCTGAAGAAATTTGATGCCAAGGCTCAAAGAGGAATCTTTTTAGGTTACTCTGAAAGGTCAAAGGCATACAGAGTGTATAATTCAGAAACACAATGTGTTGAAGAATCTATGCATGTAAAATTTGATGATAGAGAGCCTGGAAGTAAAACTTCAGAGCAAAGTGAAAGTAATGCAGGTACAACTGATTCTGAAGATGCATCAGAATCTGATCAACCTTCTGATTCTGAAAAGTATACAGAAGTTGAATCTAGTCCAGAAGCTGAAATCACTCCAGAAGCTGAGTCTAATTCAGAAGCAGAACCTAGCCCAATAGCACAGAATGAAATTGCTTCTGAGGACTTTCAAGATAACACTCAGCAGGTTATTCAACCTAAATTCAAGCACAAATCTTCACATCCTGAGGAGTTAATCATTGGAAGCAAAGATAGTCCTAGAAGAACAAGATCACATTTTAGACAAGAAGAGTCTTTAATAGGACTGCTTTCAATAATTGAGCCTAAAACCGTTGAAGAAGCTCTCTCAGATGATGGATGGATATTAGCTATGCAAGAAGAGCTAAATCAATTCCAAAGGAATGATGTGTGGGATCTGGTACCCAAACCTTCTCAGAAGAACATTATTGGAACAAAATGGGTATTCAGAAACAAGCTGAATGAACAAGGAGAAGTAACCAGAAACAAAGCCAGACTTGTTGCTCAAGGCTACAGTCAACAAGAAGGCATTGATTACACTGAAACATTTGCTCCAGTTGCAAGATTGGAAGCAATCAGGTTACTTCTATCCTACGCAATTAATCATGGCATAATATTATATCAAATGGATGTCAAAAGTGCCTTTCTTAATGGAGTCATTGAAGAAGAAGTGTATGTTAAACAACCTCCTGGGTTTGAGGATCTTAAGCATCCTGACCATGTTTATAAACTTAAGAAATCACTATATGGCTTGAAACAAGCTCCCAGAGCTTGGTATGATAGACTAAGTAATTTCTTAATTAAAAATGATTTTGAAAGAGGGCAAGTTGACACAACACTCTTCAGAAAGACTCTTAAGAAAGATATTTTGATTGTGCAAATATATGTTGATGATATAATATTTGGTTCTACTAATGCATCTCTTTGCAAAGAATTTTCTAAGTTAATGCAGGATGAATTTGAAATGAGTATGATGGGAGAATTGAAATTCTTTCTGGGAATTCAAATCAACCAAAGTAAAGAAGGAGTATATGTTCATCAAACAAAATATACAAAGGAGCTTCTGAAGAAGTTCAAGCTAGAAGATTGTAAAGTGATGAACACTCCAATGCATCCAACCTGCACCTTAAGCAAAGAAGATACTGGAACAGTAGTAGACCAGAAGCTTTACAGAGGTATGATTGGTTCTCTGTTATACCTCACTGCATCTAGACCTGATATTTTATTCAGTGTATGCTTGTGTGCAAGATTTCAATCAGATCCTAGAGAATCTCATTTAACTGCAGTTAAGAGAATCTTCAGGTATCTGAAAGGAACAACTAATCTTGGACTCCTTTATAGGAAATCCCTAGATTATAAGTTGATTGGATTCTGTGATGCTGATTATGCTGGTGATAGGATTGAAAGAAAATCAACCAGTGGAAATTGCCAATTCCTGGGAGAGAATCTGATATCCTGGGCAAGCAAAAGACAAGCAACTATTGCTATGTCTACAGCAGAAGCAGAGTACATTTCAGCTGCAAGTTGTTGCACACAACTGCTTTGGATGAAACATCAGTTGGAAGACTATCAGATCAATGCTAACAGTATTCCCATTTATTGTGATAATACTGCTGCTATTTTTTGTCAAAGAATCCAATTCTACATTCAAGAGCCAAGCATATTGAAATCAAACACCATTTTATCAGAGACTATGTTCAAAAAGGAATTTTAGATATACAATTCATTGATACTGAACATCAATGGGCTGATATATTTACAAAACCTTTGTCTGTTGAAAGATTTGATTTTATTAAGAAAAATTTGAACATGCATTTTGTGTCTGATTGAAAAATTGCTTGCCTCTAAATAAGAAGTTTGGTTCTGAAGTTTATTCAGGAGCATTTTGGTTCATCAGAAGCTCTTAACTGAGGTTCTGAGGAAAATGTGCTTCTGAAGATGACGTCAGCACTAAAACTTCAGAAGTGTTATTCTTTGCTTCTGAATAGCTTGGTTAGTGGGAACGGTGGAAGTTACTTTATGTAACAGCTGTCTCATTACCCAAAAGGTAGTTTTCTGAAGAGTCTCTGACGTGGTTTATTTGTATTGGAGTATAACAAAAAGGGCAATGATGTTTTTATTCGCTTTTTGACGTACTTACACGCGCCCCCAATTTGTCATTAATGCTGTGTTTGTTTGTCCCCTCTGAATTACAAACGTTTTAATAAAAACACTAAGTCATTTCACACACTTCTCACTTCACAACAAACACTTTCTATTTTTCTTCTCAACCCTCTGCGAACGTAAGCGCATTCTCTCATCCTCTCAAAAACTCTTTAGAACCCTAAAACCACTTCATATCAATGGCTTCTTCAAGTTCTGCAACTGGTTCATCATCAAACAAACAACAAGGAGAAGCTCCTGCATATGAGATAAAGGGAAGAACCATGTCAATCGAAGAATGGGAATTAATTATTCAAGCGGAAAATCCAGTGGATTTCGCTTCTCTAACTCACCATGGATGCGACTTGGTAAAATTTTACAAGAAGCAAAAATTGATGGGTTATTTCAGTCTTCTCAATGGTCCCATTTATGAAGTGCTGGTAAGACAATTCTGGGTTAGAGCTTCAGTGTATGACAAAGTTGCTGCAAAACAGGAAGAAGCTCAGATGATCCTGGTTAATCCTACCATGGAGGGAAAGACCAGAGAAGAGATGGGTCTACTTCCCTTCACAGGGACTGAGATTAGATCATCTGTCATGGGCATTCCAGTCACCATCAATGAGCACGTGATTGCTCAAGCCATGAGAAGGGATGCTTCTGGAACGTATGATGGAGAAGAAATTCCCAATCCAAGAACAAGCCCCTGGAAAGAAATTGTTAACAACACCATTTACGGATCAAAGGGTGCTAAGTCTTATAGCACCTTAAGCATGGAAAAGAAAATGCTGCTGAAGATCCAGAATGAAAACATTTTTCCCAAAGGTGGAGGAAATGATCAACCCTCTCTTGGTCATAAGGTCTTTCTGCATCACACCATCACTCAAGAAACAACAATGAATGTTCCCAAGTACATGTTTAAGTACATGATCAAGGAACTCAAGAAGAGCCAGATGGAGAACAGAAAGTTCGTTCCTTATGGAAGGCTGCTCTCCATAATTTTCCAGGAAGGAGGAATCTTAAGTGTCCTAAAGGATGTGGGCATTTATGACAATCAGAAGCTGGGAGCAGTCACAGGAAAGATAATAAATGGGGCAACCTTGGTCAAAATGAAGCTGGTCTCAACTTGCCAGAAACTAGATTCAGATATGCATGAATCTGATGTCATATCTGATCTAGTCTCTAATGAGATACACATATGCAAGAAGGATCCTCTGGATGTTCAAAGGGCATACATTTTGGACTTCTACACAACCTACAACAAGAAAATCAGCTTAAAGGATGTCCCTGATGAAATGTATGGTGGTGCTCTGCCTGTGGCCAAAAGCAGAAAGTCCAAGAAGAAGCAGATCACCAAGGAAGAGTATCTAGCTGATGATGCTACTGAGAAGGGTGCTCAGAAGCATCAGAAAGCTATGAAAGAAAAAACTGCTATGTCCACCATTCAGGAAGAAGTGGAGGATTTGGATGATGTCCCTCTTATCAAGAAAAGGACAAGGAGCACTCAAGAAACAGCAGAACAGCCTGCTTCTGAACAAGCTGCTTCTGAAAAGCCTCCAAGTCCCAAAAGGAAAAGAGAAGCTGCTCTTCAGACCATCAAAAGGAAGAGGTCTAATTTAACAAGAAATCTGAAGACAGCTGAAGGAAGAAGGGAACAAATGATGGAAGAACTGGAAGAGAACTGGGATGAAGACTCAAGCCCTAAGAAAGCAAAAAGGACTGCAACTTCTGAGCCCATAGTCATGCCCAGCTTCGAAATGACTGAAGAAATGAAGCAGTATACTAGGGAGGTTGCTGCATCCAAGATAGCCGAGAAGAAAAGGATGAAGATGTTGTTTGAGAAAGAAAGGGATGAACGTCTCAAGGCTGCAGGGTATGTGCCTACTCCTGACATTGCTGCTTTATCATCAGAGTTAGAAACTGTTAAGTATGGAGCAACTCTGCTTTCTCAAGCCTTGAAGAATAAGCAAGCTTCAGGAGCAACTTCATCAGAACCAACTTCAGAAGCTCCAGAAGCAGTTCATCCAGAAGCTCAGTCTTCAGGTAATCCATCTAATGCTCCAACTAATACTCAGATTCCATCTCTACCCTCTTCACCCTCTTCATCATCAACAGAATCAGATGACAAACCCCTTAGCCAACACATAGACAAGCTTCTAAAAACCAAACCTACCAAACTAACAGATTTAGGAACACTTGACTGGGAGCAAACTCAAATAGAATTTTCTAAGAATAGAATTAAACTTTGTGAGAAATTCAATTTGCCTCCTACTCATCCTCTCTATCCAGATAATCCTGAACCTGTTAGTGTACAACAACCTCAACCAAACCCAGAACCTACAACAAACTCACCACATAACTCAACCACACAAAAAGCCTCTGAAGTAGCTTCAGATGCAACTACTTCAGAAACCCCCCAACACCAAGAATCCTCAACCCTTCACAACTTAGAAAAACATCTAGGTGGTGAAATGCAACCAACACCCACTAAAGCCTCTAAGACAGTTCCTGAAAAGACTGTTTTGGAAACCCAAACAGAAACCCAAACCATCCCTGAGCAAACTGTTCAGGAGCAAACTGCCTCTGAACAAGTTGCTTCTGACCAAACAGCTCCTGACCATCAAACAATACCCTCTGACCATCAAACAACAGACCAACAACAACCAAACTCACCCACAATAATAGACTTAACCTCTGACCAACCAACCACATCAAATACAACTCAAACTGAACCTTCACCCATCCCTGACCATATCCTAGAGTCTGAGTATATAGAGGAACAGCTGATCAGACTTAGTGATGAGATTCAGGCACTGATTCTTCGCAGAACAGTTCCTGCACCTCCTATTCACTATTATGATCAGTGGATGGATCTTCAGAAGAGCTTTGATGAGTTGCTGGATCAACTCAGAACCAAATGTGTGTCATCTCACTCTGCAATGCTGAAGAAGCTTTTGGATGATATGCATGAAGCAGCTAAGGACAAAGAGCTGAATTATGTACCTCTTCTGGACATCACTCCTTTCTATCCTGAAGAAGAGTATATCACAAGAGCTGCAAGGATTCATGCTGGGCATGTAAGAAGAATGAGGGAAAAGGATGAGCTACTTAAGAAGAAAGATGAACAGATCAAGTATCTCTTAGAACAGCTGTATAAGCAAGCCCAACCTTAGTTGCACACCCAACTCTAGCTTGTTTTTACTTTTGTTCTGTGTAGTCTTATCTTTGTACCTTAACCTTCATTTATAAATATTATGTTCTATTTTTTAACTCTAATGATATTTATTGATTTTAATGTCATATGCTCTGATACTTCTTGCTCTGATACTTATTATGTTTTTATTTTGTTTTGCTCTGATACTCTTTCTTTTGTTTCTATTCTTTTTGTTGATGACAAAAGGGGGAGTAAATGTATAGTATTTTTAAGGCACTGAGCCCTACTATAACAACTTCTACATTTCTTTTAAATACCTCTGATTTGATTTTTTATGAGTATTTTATTGAAATTTAATTAATAAGAATAGAACTTAGGGGGAGCTTACAAACCTCACCTTAAAGATCTATTAGACTCAGGGGGAGCTTACAAACCTCTGTCCCAGTAGTCAACTTATTAATTAGATCAACAACAATTGAACATTTTAAATACTATTGTTTGTCATCATCAAAAAGGGGGAGATTGTTGGAACAAAATGTGTTTCACAATGAACCTTATTAAGTTTTGATGATAACAAGGTATTAAAAATTGTCAATTGGTTATTACTAATAATTGTTCAAGTGTACAGGACCAAAGGCTACTCAAGTTATTTCAATAGGTCTTGGAAGAACAATGGAAAGAAAAAGAAATTCTGAGCATCTGAAGAAAACTGCTCCTGAAGCTAAACTGCTCCTGAAGAGATGACGTCATCAGAAGCAGAAAGTCATCAGAAGCAGAAAGTCATCAGAAGCAAAAGTTTTCATCAGAAGCAATATTTTCACCAGAAGCTACATTTGATCCTTTAATCAAACTGAAGATTCAAAGTTGCTGATTCTCAATTCAGTCTTATCAAAGAAGAACGAAGAACTGAAAGGGAGGTATCAACGGATATATGGAAAGCACTGAGCACTTGTCTCTCATTAATAGAGTTGACAAAGTACAAGTGTACAACCACTACCTCCACTACTCTGTTTTCTGTCTACGCTACAAGACAAAACAACAGCCATGCCTGCAGAATTTGTACAACTCAAGATGGGAATGAATTTGAAGTTTATCCTTCAAAGGACTACACCCAAATCAGGCAAAGGATCACTGGTGGATAATCAAAGGATTTCAAACGACTCTTTAGACGTGCTGATTATCTCAACGTCTCTTTCACGCCTCTATATAAAGGAGTGAAGACTTGAAGATAAAAAAGAGATATACATAAGTTCAAAAGCGCCAAAACTCTGTCAATTTGATACTACAAAGCACACTGAATTTCTGCACTGATTTGATACATCTTAGAAATTCAAAGTCTAGAGTCTTTTCTGTATTGTATTGTGAACACCACTGATTGTATATCAAGTGTTCAATTCAAACTCAATTCTCTGTATTTTTGTTTGATTAGAAGTCTCTTGCCTGCGTGCTTGAGCATTAGAAGTCTCTTGCTTAGTGCTTGAGCATTGGAAGACTCTTGCGTGTGTGCTTGAGCATTGTTTTGTGAAGTCTCATACTTTGAAAGTATTGAGCAGTTGTAATCTTGTGATTATAGTGAAATCTCCTTGGAAGTGCAAGGGGGACTGGACTACTTCCGTGTTGTGGAAGGAACCAGGATAACTGCTTGTGTCTTTGTCTTTCTTTTCTCTGCTCTGTTCTTTTCCGCTGCAATCTGACTCTGATCACTTCATCAGGAGCAATCAAACTGCTTCTGAAGTTTTATCAGAAGAAGAATTTTTAGACAGAAAAAGAAAACACAATTCAACCCCCCCTTCTTGTGTTTTTCTAACCTTCATACCATGCATCTCAATCACAAACATCACCAACTACAGGCACAAATTATCAATATATTTTGCAAAGAAATTATATCTCCCTCATTCTTTATGTATCAGATATGATTATTTTAGTCATGCATTTCAATCACAAACAACAACACGTAGGAATAACCGATATATATTTCAAATAATACATATCTCCTCGTTCTTCATATACTAAATATGACTTTTTGAGTCATACATATAATGTGAAAATACATATCATATATACGTATATGTGTGTGTGTCAACTACAAAGTGATCACAAAATTTAATCCATATCTCATTTATATATTATGCGTGTATACCAAATAAATGATTTTATTTTTTTATAAATAATTGCTAAAAATTTTTTAGAGTAAATTACACTTTCTTCCTCTAAGAGAAGTTTGAAATACACTTCCCTCCTCTCTTAAGTTATACTATACAACCCCCTCCCTTAAAAATTAAATAAATAGAAAATATTATACATCTTTCCCTTATTAGATGCTTGAATTATATTTCACTTCCTCACGAATTAAACCCTTACGAATTAAACATGTGTGACATTTTAACGTGTTTTAATGTAAATAAATATTTTTAAAATAACAAATAGCTTTTAAGTCACCATTTTTTTTGGAAAAAACTTCTACTGTTAAAGAAATCAATTTTCCTTACTTGATAACCTTCAAATGTCAATGATAATTAGCTTTAAATACTTTTTTTTATTAATATTATTATTTTATGATATAAAATTTTAATTGTGGTCCATTCACTTTCGATAGAATTTAACATCATAAAAATTGAGCCACCATGTCATGCATTCTTCTAAGCGCCTCCATGATTTTACGGTATGATTAATCCATACGTCGACCAATTTCGCTAACTGAATTGGGTATGAGAGAAAGGAAATTCGTGAAAGAAATGGAGTTCGGGATAAAATGGTGTTCATGGATGAAATGAAGTTCGAAAATGAAAACACCAACAATAGAATGTGAAAAATAACAGTGATAATTGTTCCAATTTGAGAAAGAATATATCTCCTGCTGAAAAGTTAAATGACAAAATTAACCCTTCTAACGTTACATAAGTGAGGGATAATTCCGTAATTTCGTTTCGACCCGGAAAAGCGGGCGACTTGACCAGCTACCGCTCCATGTAAAGCGGCTGCGAAACCCGGTTTTGTTCCGCTTTTGCTTAATGCGCGACTCGATCGCGTTCTGACGCGCTAGGCTGTTTTCAGCCGCGATCGCGCCGCGTTTGATCGCTATTGACAACGGAGGTTGTAGCAAGAGAGAAATAAGTCATCGTACATAGCAAAACAACACTTCACTTCATCTCTTCATCTCTCAGCTGCTCAGATCTTTCACCTTATCCATCATTCCATATCTCATCTGTTCATCTCTTCACCTCTATCAGGTTTGTTCTTCCATATTTCTTTCTTTCTTTTTTTCTTTTTTTTTTCTTTTTCGTTTTTTGTGAAATCTTTTTCATCTCTTCACCTCTATCAGGTTTTTTTCTTCACCTCGATGGAATGATGGTGGAAGTGGAAGTGATGATGAAGATTTTCATGATTATTGAATTCGAAGTTTTATTTCATGTTTAGTACTTTTGTTACTTTAAGCTTTAGAGGCTTAAAGTGTTTACTACCTTGAATTTTATTAGTATTTCTTGCAAGTATGTTCTTATGTTTTGCCTAAGACATGTTTTATTTCAAATTATGAATTGAGTAATACTTAAGTTGTTTTAGTATTTCTTTTTCAACATTATATTATTTTAGTATTAAATATATTAGTGTCCGCGTCATGAAATATCGCCCACGTCGCACCTGCATACCGCGCCGCATCAATTTTTGGGATGGCCGCGTCGCGCCGTGTTTCCGCTTTGACAACAGAGGCTACAACACAATAAAGGTTAAGGCTTTGTGTCTAATTCACACGTACATGTGCTCTTAGGCAAGTGTGAGACAAGTGTGATTATCCCGACTCAAATCATGACCCAACAAAATTTGATCCAAGAACAAAACCAAATTATAGGATAAGTTTTTTCTTGGGGCTATGATAAAAAATCAATTTTAAATTCTACAACACGAAATCCTTTATTGATGAAGAGAATGGTCCCTTTTGTTAGGTAATAAAAACGCCCCCACACCCTCACCCAACTCCCTTTTTCTCACGGTCCATCCCTAGATTTCGAATTTCAATTCAATTACCTTACAAATGATAACGAACGCATGCATAAATAAAGAAACCCAAACTTGGCGTATACTCTAGGGTAGTGGACAAATGAATCATGATAGTGTTAAGGGACAAAAAATTCAGAAATGATGACTAGAGTGTTATTTTAGATTTGGCAAAATACACATTCACACCCGTACATCACACATGAGCTGGACCCCATTATTTCCAACTCAAAACCATAGGAAAATTAGGCCATTACTCAACACACACACATGCTACACCTAATAATCATAATAACATTACACATTTACATACAAATTACAAAATACAACACTTGAAATTTTGAAGAAAACAAGGAAAAAGAAAAGGATGATGATGAAATGAAGCCCACAAACATGTCTTGATTGATCACGAACCGTTTGATTCGATTACTTAGACTTGAAGGGAATGGCTCTGATTACAACCACGTGGTAGAGTGCTGCAAGAGCTGCTCCAATAAATGGTCCCACCCAGAAGATCCACTGCAAGAATAATAATAATTAATGAACACACAAGACAAATGAGATAGAAAATTCAGAAAAACAAATATATAATTTTACAAAAACAATTTTTCAACTTACGTGATCATCCCAACCAAGGTCCTTGTTGAAGATAATAGCAGCACCAAGACTACGAGCAGGGTTAATACCAGTTCCAGTAATTGGGATAGTGGCCAAGTGAACCAAGAACACAGCGAACCCAATTGGCAATGGTGCCAAAATCTACTCATAAAATAAGTCACACAAATAATAATAAGTTATGATTTTAATTTCTATATAGTTATTAAGTGTATATGATTAAAGTCAAATGTTTATAATAATTCGACGGTTATGATTGATTGACAACGTAAAAAAAACTTACGGGAACATGAGAGTCTCTAGCGCTACGTTTAGCATCGGTGGCTGAGAAGACGGTGTAAACAAGAATGAAAGTGCCAACAATTTCAGCACCAAGACCATCACCTTTGGTGTAACCAGGAGCAACAAAGTTGGCACCACCTTTCAGATCTCCAAATCTTGTCTTTCCTTCAAAACCTTTCACAACACCAGCACCACAAATAGCACCCAAACATTGCATCACCATGTAGAACAATGCTCTTGTCAATGACAATTTCCTTGCCAAAAATAGCCCAAATGTGACTGCTGGATTTATGTGACCACCTGCATCACACAGAGTACATAATTTTAGATCAAAACCAAACTAACATTAGATAGATACATTTAATTACTTTTGTTTTATCAAATTATTTATTTTTGTTGTAATATTTTATCAAAATTATTATGAATATGTCCTTATCATGGTAGTTGTTACTTGTCAGTGTCACTAGCACATAGTTTATGTTATTCTTTTAATTTAACTTTAGGTGAGCTTATCTTAACTACACAAAAAACTGCTAATATATTAAAGTTAAATATGATTTTAATCTCTATAAAATTACACTTTCTTAAATTTCATTCAAACTGGTCCATAGGAACAACTAATTTAGACCTATAACAGAAAAATAGAAATAAAAATTGAACAAAATTTATGAATAAACTAACCTTAAAAATATTATAAGTACTAAAAACAGAAAATATTATATTCTATACCTGAGATTCCAGCAGTACAGTAAACAAGAGCAAAGATCATGCCACCAAAAGCCCAAGCAATTCCTTGAATACCCACAGTCTTACACTTAGAATCAGCTCTAACAACACCCATAACAGTCAAAACAGTGATATAAAGAAAAAGGAAAGTAGCAACGAACTCAGCTATCCCAGCTCTGTAGAAAGACCATGAAGTGAGTTCAGATGGCTCAAACAAAGGTGCTGGTGGTGGCTCTTGATAGTCCTTAGGGTCATCTTGGCTTTGAGCTGCTATCCCAAGTGGTTGTCTTTCTGGGAATTTGTTGGCTCCTAGAGACACATCCTGTTCTTTAGCTTCCATTTTTGTTCTTAGGTTTGGGGTTTTGGATTGTGTACTTGTGTTTTGTTTGTTGTGTGAGTGAAGAGATAAGAAGCGGATTTATAAGAGGAATTGATTTGAGTTAATGGAAGTGTGTGGGTCCTACGATGTGTTTTTTTAATGATTTTGTTGATAGGAGGGACCAGTTGTGAAGGGTTTGTCCTAGCTGGCGGGATTCTAACCACTTATGGTAAGACCCACCATGTTCCGCGCAGTACTGGAACGGGGATTACTTTGCTGTTCCAAGAGAAATAGTTTTCCTTCTAATATTTCAAAATGTTTGATGAAAATGATATTAACCCAAATGAAGGAAGTAATAAGTGATGAAAATGATTTTCCTTCTAATATTTATGTATGAAACAAATACATAAATTCTGGTCCAATTTCCACGTGTATTTCAAGGGAGTTAATTATGTTGGGCGGTGGACATTGTCAAAGTGGCTTACGTCTCTGAATTGACACGTGTTGCTAGAAATTGTTGTGTAATTATGCATTGCATTTAACAGTCGATTTCGTGAATTATAAATGAGCACACAATAATCCTTTTTTTTTTCTTATTGTAGGCGGCTACCATTACTGTGATGTGACGAAAGCGATCACTTGGTTTTGTTTGTTTATAAATGGGATGAATCAAAGTAGATTTATATATTATTATGATCATGATTTTCATGTTAATAACACCAAAAATCACTTGTAAATTTAAAATACCTTGCTTGAATTACAATTTATTGAAACTAATAGTTAATGATATCTACAAAAGACAATTTTTTTAAGTGGTTAATCAACTTTTACAAGGGCGAATTGTTTAGGAAAAATTGACTCCAGTCCAAACAAATAATTTTATAAAAAAAACTTGAAGAGAGAAAACAATCCCATAATTTTTGAAGAAAAAAATACGATTCCATAATTTGGCTGATGATTTACATTAATAATCTGAGCAATGATATAGATGTGGTTTTCTGAATGTTTTTTTTTTTTGGAGAATTATGAATGTTGTTTGTAAGCTTTATAAGCAGATTGATGTTGTAATTTAAAAATGATTAATGTTGCAACTTATTGTTCGTTTATATGTAATTCTCCAATTCATAATATATAAAATATATTTTGTAAATTTGTACGTAAAAAACATGGTTGGCACAAGGCTGTCAAAAATTAACTAATCTCAAATAATAGTATTTGCTAATTATCAAGTAGAATTGTTCATTTCCTGAAAGAGAGAAAAAAAATAGAATTATTCATATTTTTCTCATCACGAGGATAGTAGCCTTTTGGTATTTTTGTTTTGTTTTTATCATCATGGATGAGACAATGATTAAGTCTAATTAAAACAGCCTTAAAAATCTTGAAGTACTAGCTTAACTGGTAAAATGACGAAATTGTTAGATCGAATGTCATGATTGGGGTTCGGACCCCGATACCTTCACTTGTGTGTGTGAGTTTATAATGACTTTGTCATTTCGTAGATCTACCAAAAAAAATACACCCTTAAAAAAAGCTTAATTAAATACAATTGAGATACCATCACTGCATACAAACAATAGCAGCTTTCGTTTTCGCAGTTGGATTATAAAAGCTTTATCTTTGGGCAATAGATAAATAAGTTGTTATCCCAAAAGCACATGAAACAATTTAAATATTCTTGGTGCATTATTATACTAATCGTATTATACCTAATGCACATTTGTTTAGTATCTTGATTAGTCTAGATGACTTGTCTAGATAACATTGATTAATAAAATCAAATGGTTCTTTATAATTTTAATCAATTAATTGTGAGCCAAAATTTTTGGTATCTTTTGCAATATTTCATCATCATTCTACTCTGGCAGAAAGCAATAGGTTAGAGAGGAACACTCCAGGAAGATTTTGGGTGGCAGGCCCCCCTCATATATCCTTTATGTCTTTTCTGTTATTTGATTTGAAAACTTAAACTAGAAACATTTACAAAAATAGCTAAGCAGCTCAGATCACAAATTGGTAATTCGCATCATGCTTTCCGTTTAAGTGTGGTGATTACAGTTCCACTCTGATAGTTTGACAAATTACTGTTTTCCATAGTAAAATGATGCCTTTGAGATTTAAACATGTTATTAACGCTAACAACTACTTTAAAAACCCTTGTTAAAGAAGTAATTATGGCATGAGTACTGATATTTGAACAACTATTTTTTACAACTATTATAACAACTTCTTTTTCCTCTCTTTCTATTGGTCAAAAACAAGGGAGAGAAAAAGGAAGAGGAAGAATAAAAACATAGTATGAGTATGAAAGAGAGAGTTGTCAAGAAATTATCGTAAAATGGTTGTGCAAATATCATTTTTCTTATAGCAGTACGGTACTATTAGCACATATAGTCTAGTGGTTTGGCCGAAATCAACAGGAGATAATCCTTTTCCATCATATCAACTTCTTGTTCACACAATCTCTAACATTCACTCTCTAACTAGGTGGAAGTCGTGTGGGTTCACACTTAAGAAATATATTTCACATAAACGATGAAATCTTGAGTTTCTCTCGCTAAAAAAATGACTATTAAAGAGTATGTTCCTAACATTTTTTATTGATTGAAATTTGATGATTAGACACCAAAGTAAAAGAAAAGATAAGAGTTGTTTTTAGATGGTCAATATTCGTATTTTATTTGTTTCATTTGAATGAATAAGTGTAAGAAATTGTTTATATATGAGAAATTGTGGCTCTTCTTCATGCATATGTAATATGTATAATACTGAATAATGATGATATATTCTCGAAAAACGGCTATGTGGTCTCTTTCAATTTGAGGAAGCATACCACATATTTGATTAGTTGTGTGGGTATAAAACTTTACGAGGTGAACAAATGAAGTTTTTTCAGAGGAGAAACAAATGATCTAGCTGAATGATTATTTTCGGTAGTAAATAAATAAATAAAAACTATGCAAAGTGCCAAACTGGGCGGTTATTTTTCTCCAGATTATAATATATCGTTCTTGAACAACTAGTGACCCAACACCAAATGTTATATTTTTGTCATAAAACACTAAATGTTAAATTATACTACGTCAATTATTAGTCATATATAAATTAGTCAAATGAAACCGTCTATGCAATTAGGGCCACAGGTTTTTTTTTCCTTCATAAATCAAGCCACACTATCCTATGTCATGCGATAACTTATAAAATGCCCTAATTCGCCTCCAATATTTCACAGAATTTCTTTGGAAGTAAGCAAAAGTTGCTTATGAATTTGCAAGTACATACATGGTTCTGTTACTATACTATATATCTGTATAAGGGAACTATATTTTATTTCCTTACCTTGCCTTCATCAACCAATTACTGTGTAAAAGAAGGAAGAGATTAGGCTGTATCGGTTTAATTTTTCAAGGATTATGTTAAAATATATTCTTATTTTCCTATGGAACTAAACTGGACTTCAAATATTTTTCAAAGAATAAAACGAGTCTTCACTCAAATATAAACTATAGATATTGTATTTATAGTTGTTTTTGTTTGCGTTATTTTTCATTTAGAGGATGGTGGAGATAGAGAGTGAGAAAGAGATTGTTATGGTGTGAGAATGAGAGTTATGTTTATTCTCCTATACTTTTGATGTTGGAAATTATAAACACACATATATGTAGATGTCATTTCCCTCTTTCTTTATTAACTTCTTTTTAATCGAAGAAATGATAATATACATTGAAAATCATGTACATAAAGGGATGAGTTAGGTCTCTAACTCTAACCACGATGTTTCATATAACAACTTTTGACATTTTTTTATAGGTGAGTTAGGACTTATGAATTGTTTGTTACTATTTCTTTTTTTAAAATATGATTAGAAATAATCAATAAAATATCGAAAAATAAAGAAATTAAAATAGAACCGCTAAGGCTCTGTTTGGTAAAAATAGCGGATAGCTGATAAGTTAGCTGATAGCTTTTAGCTGATAAACTAACTGAAGTGTTTGGTAAAAATAGCGGTTCAACTAGCTGATAAATGTAAAATGACATAAAGGTTATTCTTAATTCATAATAAAAATTATATCATTAATTTAAGTATTTGTAATTTTGTGAACTAATTTTTCTTTAAAAAAATACTTTAAATTTATTAATTTAATATATCCTATGTATTATAAATTAAATTAAATTTTATTCACTAAAATTTTATCTTATATTTATTATCATTTAAGTGTTTCCACTTTATAAAGAAAATAACATTTACCTCAAAAACAAAAAAAAAAGTTAGCACTAATAGAGTAATACTAATAACAGAAAATAAAGAAAATAACACTTACCTCAAAAAAAAAAAAAGTAACACTAATAGAATAATAGTATTTTGTTTCCTAAAAAAAAAACGAAGGTATATATTTTATCAAAAAAAAAAAAAAGGCCAACTGATATATATACAAAAATTGGAATAAAGGGATAGTAGTCTTTATTGCGTAGCTATTATAAAAATTATAATGGATAAAAATACAATTTAAATGAAATAATAAGGGTAAAATTGGAAGAAAAAGTGAGAAGCTATAAGCTATAAGCTCAAACGCTACTTGGAATAGCTTCTGAAAAATAGCTTATAAGCTCGTGAAATAAGCTATAAGCTCATGGTGAAAAAGTGTTACCAAACAGAGTTTTTTTTGTCAAACGAGCTTATAAGCTAAAAGCTAAAAGCTCTTTTTTGGGATTTTCCAAACAGACCCTAAGGCTCTGTTTGGTAAAAATAGCGGATAGCTGATAAGTTAGCTGATAGCTTTTAGCTGATAAGCTAGCTGATAGCTTTTAGCTGATAAGCTAGCTGATAGCTGATAAGCTAACTGAAGTGTTTGGTAAAATTAGCGGTTCAACTAGCTTATAAACGTAAAATGACATAAAAGGGTATTTTTAATTCATTATAAAATTTGTATCAATTGATATTTAAAATATTTAAAATTTCATAGTTTAAATATATTAATCTAATATGTCTTTCATATGTTATTTTTAAATTCATAAATTGGCTAATGTTTTATTTAAAATTGATTTTATTTCAATTTTTAGACCTTATAAAAAAATTAAACAAAACCTTTAAAAAAAATTAATTGTTACCCACTAAAACAAAATTAAACGTAATTGATCCAAAATCAAACAAAATTTTGTTTTTAGACTTAAAAACAAAATTAAACGTATTAACCCAAAATCAAACAAAATTTTGTTTTTAGACTTAAAAACAAAATTAAACATAACGTAATATGATTTATTAAGGCAAACGTAACATATATTTTTTTAAGAAAAAATGTAGTTTTTATTTTTGTAAACATGAGCATATATTTTGTAAAAATAAATAAAAGCGTGAGCATATATATTTAGTTAAAGTGAAACCTGGGATTAAAAGTGTTATGTTTTTCTTCAACGTAGTTATTTATTACAAAGGGTAGATATGAATTTTTGTTATATTGATAAGGGTAAAAATGAGACAAAAAATGAGAAGTTATAAGCTATAAGCTCAAACGCTACTTGGAATAGCTTCTGAAAAATAGCTTATAAGCTCGTGAAATAAGCTATAAGCTCATGGTCAAAAAGTGTTACCAAACAGAGCTTTTTTTTATGAAACGAGCTTATAAGCTATAAGCTAAGAGCTAAAAGCTCTTTTTTTTGGTTTACCAAACAGACCTAAATGGTCTAAAAATAAAAGAATATGAATTATATGCAGGATACCTTTGACTTATATGGTCAATCTGAAGAACCACTAACTAGCATTCTAACAGGATAGTATAGCTAACTTTTATATTTAACTCCCCTGGTTAGAATGTGTTTACTATATAGAAAAATACCAACAACATAAAAATGTTGGAAAAATATCGGTATAAAAAGATTCTTTTTTTTTGTTACAGAAATTTTAGAGTGAGGGGATGGTGCCTCAGTCCAAGGCAGGGAAACATTTACCTCCCTTCAAAGACACTAGCGGGGCTCGAATCCAGATTCTCTCGAATTCAAGACGTATCATTTTACCACTAGACCAAGCCTTTAGAGTTGGTATAAAAAGACTATGAAATGTCATAAACACATCGGCCAAAAAAAGGATTAATAATTCATTTTCTTTACAGCTATAATAATTTAAAGGTTTAATTATATAAATGGTCTCTTAAGTAATTATGAAATTTCAATTTAGTCCCTTTATTAATTTTCGCCCTCAATTTGATCTTTTAAATTACTTCCGTCCATCAACTAAATTCATTCTGTTAAAACCATGTGAAAAAAAGTTAACATTCATCTCTCCTTCATCATGTTCATCATCAAATCCAGCAACATTCATCATCTTCATTAATAAACCTAGAAAAATTTATCATCAAAACCCAACAAAACAAAAAAACCTAAAATTAACAAATTTAAACCCATAAATTCAAACACCAAATAACAAATTAAATATTTACCAAGCTTCCTCCAACATCAACAAATAAAAGCTTCACCAAAAAATATCAAAAAAATATCTTCTTCGTCATCCAAAATTAACACAAATTTAAATCAAAAAATTGTAACAATTTCTCGTCGCCATCAAAATCTACCGGAAATCAAGCTTCACCAACAACATCAGTAAGCAATTAAGTGGTGGGAATTTGAAGTCAATCAAGGAACCGTCACCCATGATCCCAATAAAAGAATCAACACTGAGAAAATCAAAGGCAAACCAAATTCATCAAAACCACAACAACCCACCAACATCATTATTCTTTTTTTAGATTTCTTTCTATTCTCTCTCACGCACAAAAAAAATTCAATTTGGTTTTTATTCTTGCTCTTCTCTTGTTCATATATTTTCTTTTTGACGGATTGCTCACAGTTATTCTTAGAAGGAGAGATGAATGTTAATTTTTTTTTCACAAGATTTAACAGAATGGATTTAATTGATGGACGGAGGTAATTTAAAGGGCCAATTTAGAACGAAAATTAATAAAAGGATCAAATTGAAATTTTATAATTATTTAAGGAACCATTTATATAATTAAGCCTAATTTAAAATATCACTAAAGTTAAAAATAATGAATTTTGCTCAATCATTCATTCTTTTTAATGGATGGAAGCTAAAATGCCAATGAGACAAGCAAACAATTTGAATTTTGATTAATCATTCGTTATTTTTATGAATTGAAGCTAAGATGTCAATTATGATAAAAAAGATTGAATTTTATTTAACAATCTATTATCTTTAGGGAGAAGCTAATTAGACTAAAAAGAATAAATTTCGAATAGTCATTTTTTTTTTTAGGGAAAATTTCGAATAGTCATATATTATCTTTATGGATAGAAAGGTAAAATGTCAATTAAACTTCAAAGAACATTTTGCTAAACGATCAAATATATTTATGGTTAGAAGCTAAAATATATTTATAGTTTTTTAGATGTATCTGACTAACATTTCATCTTCTCTTCATTATAATGACTCACTTTAATAGTAGCAGTTTATTTTTCTTGTTAGTTTATGTCTTTGTTTTAATGATTTATAAATTTTCACACTATTAGATTTGAGAGAAAAAAATAAACATTTTTAATTTCATTTATGTGAAAAATGATTAACTCAATAATTTTTTTTAACTATTTATAGATGTTCTTTTAACAAAAATTTAGGATGAGTAGATCGTGGCCTGTCTAGTCCAAGACAGAGAATAATTTTAAGCTCAAAGAGTATTTACAAAAATATTTACATTTATCCAACTTCAAAGATACTAGTGGAACTCACACCCGGAACCTCTCTAATTCAAGACTTGTCTTTTACCACTAGACCAAACCATTAAAATTCTATAGATGTTGTAATAAAATAACTTACATGAAAGTTTTGAGAGGGCAATTTATTATAGAATAATTAGGTTACATGGGATAAAGAAAATTTCTAGTTCAAGTATTAACCAAAAACAAAAAATCTAGTTCAAGGAAAAATGGGAGTGGGGTTGACGAATTTGAGGTCAAATAACATTGCTCTCCTAGGTACTCAATCTTGAATGAGTAAGTAAAAGAAACCAAAAAGTTATACATGTTTGATCAAAACTTAGACCAAATACAAGGCTCGGGCTAGCGTGAGCGATCAACATAGGTCTCTCACAGTGCAAACTGATTGGTGTCCATTAGATATATTATTATTAAATGCTGCCTTCAAGATGTTTTACTGGAAACTTTTGCAACAGTGTTTATTAGGCATTAAAAATTCTATTAAAAGTAACAGGTCATAAATTCTGATAAATCATTTGCAAAATTAGTGGGTTGGCACGTGTTGCAGATAAAGACAAAAAAGTGACAGATCAAGCATTAAGATGGGCTTGTTTTATGGGTAAGGCAATGGACTTGTTTGTTTGTTCAAAGTTAGTGGGCCTATTCGGCAGTCGAGAAAAAACATTAGAAGTATGCTACCATCACCTCCCAAATTTGCTTAAAAGTTGAAAAGTGATATTTGTGAGTTAAGTGATGTTTGGTATTTTAAGCGGGAGTTAGCACAAGTAGACACGTAAATGATATTATCAGATTATCGAATTTAAAGCTTTTCCATTTGATATGTTCAGGAATAATCTACTAAAAAAAGATAAAAACATAGATTTGTCTATTGATAATACATTTTTAAGAAAATCGCACGTAGGCACGTGAATGAGGACAAAAAATCAACGAAGATCAATTTTAAAAGTAAGACACATTTTAAAAGATAGAAACATATAAGCGTCTATTGATGAAATTTAGAAAGAAAAAAAAATTAAACTTGATATTAAGAGATTAGTAGTAATTTATTTTTTATTTTTTTACAAAAGTCCGTTTGTATAAAGCTTAAAATTGAAATGTAAATAAATCGAAGGTTACTAACTTCTAAGGTAATTTATTATTGGGTTAAATATATTTTTGGTCCCTATAAATATGTTAACTTTTCGTTTTAGTGCCTCTAAAATTTTCCTTCAACTTTTAGTCCCTATAAAGTTTTCAATCACTACTTTTGGTCCCTATTTTTAATTTAATTTTTGTATTTTTTAATGAAATTGTGCAGAAATGTGTTAAATATTCTAAAAACAATTCCTAAAAAAATTAGATTTGTTTAACAAAACACAAATTAAATATGAATTTTTAACCATAAACAATATAAAAATTCATATTAAATTCATGTTTTGTTAAAAAATTCTTAATTTTTTTTGGAGTCATTCTTATAATATTTTGAATTTTTCTGAAAAATTTTATTAAATAATATGAATTCTACATATGAGTTTACTTTAAAAGAGGGACCAAAAGTGAAGATTGAAAACTTTATAGTGACTAAAAGTTGAAGGAAAATTTTAGAGGGACTAAAACTTAAAGTTGACATATTTATAGGGACCAAAAATATATTTAACCCTTTATTATTTTAAAGAAAAGTCCTTAGATGAAGGTTATTTTTGTGGTACTTGAACTCTTAAAGAATGATAAAAAATTTAGTCTTTTGTAATTTTTACAAAATTTAATTACTTTTTGTCCATGTTTAAATTTGGTGTACGTAGTTAGGTACATTGTTGGATGAAAATAAAATCGTAATGTTTGATGAAATTTAAAACATTGTTTTGTGTTTTATCTTTTTAATTTTATTTTAATGTTGAAAACAAAACAAAAATATCGTATAAGCAAAACACAACAACCGATCCAATCCAAAATGCATTTGTTTGATTTGGTTTGGTTTGGTTCGGATTTTATTTTTAAAGTCAACCGAACCAAATCAAACCGCATACTTTTTCAGCTTACGGTTCGGATGAATTTTAGCCTCAAAATCGAACCAAACCGCACTGCAAATACCCATACGTTTGACATTTTATGCGGGAGTTAACGCACTTAGGAACGTGAATGAGTAAAACCAAATAGGAGGAGATTAATTTAAAAAATAAGATAGGTTAAAACCAAATGGGTTGATAATATCGGATTAGAAGAAAAAAAATCCACTTGTTAACGAGATCATTAACCTATTAAAAATAAGATACATACATAGAATTGTCTATTGATGTATTTTTATATAATGAGTAATATTTTTTTATTAAAGCTTAAAATTGAAACGTAAATGTATTGTCATCAATAAATGAACTAAGTTAGTTTTTTATTTTTAAGAAAAATCCTAAGAAGAAGGTTTTTTGATTTTGTATATCGCAATTATGAACATTTTTGTTTATTAAGGTAATAATGAACCTTTTTTTAAAATTTTAAATAAAAAACAATAGTAACATTGGTAATGTCAATCTCCGTGAGCTTAGTTCAGTTGGTAGAGATATTGCATATTATATGCAGGGGTCGGGGTTCGAACCCTGACACTCCACTTCTCCACAATTTAATTGTGTGAGTTTTAGCCACTAGACTACTTGACAAAAAAAAAAAAAAAAACATTGGTAATGTCAATGGGAGATCAAATATGTGTGTTAAACCTGCTTCAATTTTGCTTTCAGAAAAATAAACTTTATTAAGTCCTTTATCAAAATACATTTTTGGTTTTATTAAGTCCTTTATTAATTACATACAATGGCATTGAGAATGCAAATGCAACAAAGCGATTTCGGAAAGGATTCATAAGAAGAATATGATGTAAGCGGGGGCCCACATCTTCTTCTTTTCGTACATCTCATTGATCCAATTGTTGTTTTCTAACCCAAACTTTTGAACCATCTCAGACCACAGATCTTCAAATTTGTTAATCTCAATGTCAGTCAGCATGCATTTTTTCAGATAAGACATAAAATCAGGAATCCCAATGTTGGTGCAAGCATTCCTTAACAGATGCCAAGCACACAACCTGTGGTGCGCTGCAGGAAAAACCTTTTTAATGGCATTTTTCATTGCAAGGTCTCCATCTGTTATAACTGACAAAGGAGGTTTACCGTTCATTGCACTCAAAAATTGTTCCAACAACCATACAAATGTGTCTTCGGTCTCCCGCGTTACTATACCAGTCGCAAAAACAATGGTCTGATTATGGTGATTAACACCTGAGAACACAACAAACGGACAATTGTACTTGTTCTTCCGATAAGTTGCATCGAAGGCCAAAACATCTCCAAATATCTCATAATTCATACGACTTTCACCGTCACACCAGAACAGACGCTCAAGGCTCCTATCATCATCAATACAACTTTTCACAAACATAAGAGGATCGTTTGTGCAAAGATCTCGAAGATAGTTAACTGCACCAGAAGCATCAGAAAACAATGATTTGCGTTGCCTCGCAACCTAGTTGTACAAAACCTTTTTAACAAATCCTACCTTATGAAAATTCCCGGAAGCATTTGCCAAAGACCCATACATTTGGTAAGGTCGTATCCCTGCTTCTCGATTACGATCAATTTCAGCTATGTCGGCCTCACTCTATTTTCTGTACGTCGGCAACATTCCACAAAGAGTACCACCTCCTTGCTCAAACAGAGGATTCGAAGCTTGTGATCTTCCATCCATGTATCTGAGTACCAACATTTTATATCAATCAGGGTTATGACAACTTGAATAAAACCTAAACATGTACCGTACAAAAACCCAACCAGCATTAATATGTTGCATAATTATACCAACACAAAGGCAAACCATGTCTCTGAATTTCAAACATAGTAGTACTACAACATGAATAGGGGCAGATCGATTGTCATTTTCATCAAACTAATAATACCTCCACTATAATCAACAAAACAACCATTTTTGTTTAAACCAAAATGGATTAAGAAAAAAAGAACAAAAAAAAACATTAAGGAAGATCAGCATCCAATCCGAAAAACTAATAAATATGAAGTCTTTAAACAAAACATGAGATATGCTAACCAAAATGGATTTAGAAAAAAAAAAAAAAAAGATGGAATCTAGATCCTGCATACAATCCGAAAAACTAATACAGATGAAGTTTTTGAAAAAAAAAAACATGATTAGATGCCAAAAAATATCTTACTGATCTTTAATCTTCAGCTCAGAATAAGCCTCCTGAGTATCGACTGGATTCTTTTCTTTTATCTTAGATCACTCCTTCACAAATGTTTTTTTTTTTAAGGAACAAATGTTAAATGTTTGGCTTTCAGATTTACTGTTTGACTATTTTATATTAAATCACCTTAATTTGTTTTGTATTTATTGAAGATACAAAAATGGAAAAATATATTAAATGTTATTAATAAAAAATTGGTAAAAACCGGCTTCACCTAATATAAACGGTACATTTGCAAGTTTCACCGTGAGAGACCTATAAGGCTTGCTCACGTCAGAAGGCGCCAAATACAATTGACTTTTTATACCTTGCATACCCTAAACTGACCAAAGACACCAAAACCACTCCCACTTACTAATTTTTACATTGCACACTTCTCTTTAAACTCAAACTCTCAACTCAAAATTCCTTTTAACATTAACTACAATATTGCTCTCACCAGCAACAACTTTCTATACATGCCACCTGCTTGCATCCGCAACCATAACACTAGGGCTAGGCCCATCCCAAATCACCTTTATCTTCTTTCTTGCACCAACTAATGCTACCTCGTGTTGTGCTCGCGCTAACAACTCACTGCACATGATAGCTACAACCTCCATGACTCCACCGTGAGTCTGACCCCTAGTATGATGATCATACTTTGCGATTCGCCAGTGGAACTACATATTTGGTATCTATCCATTCCATAATAAATTTCATGTTTAAAATTTAAAAAATCATTTATGTGTGGAATGATTATTTTATATCATTTTTTAAATTATGAATATTATGGATGTTAGACCTCCACAATGTGACAAACTAAAAGTATGTTTGGATGACGAGTTTTGAAGGAGAATTGTGGAGATATTTTATATTGTTTTTTAAATTATGAACACTAGATGTTTTAAAAATAAATTAAATGTGATTGAGATATTATATAATCATTTATCATGTTTTTATTTCAATATTTTTAAAATATCAAATATAATTCACAATAAAGACTTAGTGTAAGTTTGGTTACGTGTTTCGGCACCTCAAGCACGCGTTTTTGTCAGTAAACGTGATTCTTGTCTCTTGCAAATATGTTTGGCTATTTCTTTAAGAATCGATTTTATCTCCCAAACTCGATTCTATCAAAAGCCAGGAATCTTAGATTTTACGGTGAATCCAAAATCTATTCTCAATTTGCATTTGGGTTACAATTTCAGAATTCATTTTATCCCTGTATTGCCTTAACAATTATATCAATATAATTCTTACTAGGACTCAATAATCTGAACCAGATCTCCTATATCTACCCCCTAAATTGTTGCATGTTTCTGTTCTATATGACTCAATAATCGAGATGGAATTTATTTGATGAGGGAAAATGAATATGAAATATGAGAGATGGGGAAAGAGAATTGATAGAATGGAAGAAGAAAATTGAGAAATAAGAGAAGGAGGGAGGAATGTTAGAGGGGTGACAAATATTACGAGCTATGTTTGAAGGTTATGACTTTTGTAGTTCTTAATACTCCGTTGGTTGATCGGATACCTAATGATCGAATGGTTTGGAAACCAGAAAAAAATGGTTTATATTATGTTAGAGGTGCGTACATGCTATGTGTCGAAGAGTTAGTCGATACTTCTCATCTACGGCGTTCGAGTTTTTGGTCGGGTATTTGGTGCATAAAAGTGCCACCGATGGTAAACCATATGGTTTGGTGGATGTGTCGTGGATGCTTGCCAACTCGAGTTCGTCTAGAAGATAAAGGGGTGCATTCTCTTTGATTGGTTAAAATTCACATGGATCCCACCATATCATGTGTGACCCCTATGAATTTCAACCAATCAAAGAAAGTGTGTTGACAAGTGTATGTTAAAATGTGTGTTGCTAGCATTTCTCTTATCCATATTTTTTTCCGGCTCTCACACGGATTTCCGAACCATCAAAGGTGGGCAACTAATCAGGCTCATGCGTAGAAGCATGCACACTGGTCAAACGTTGTTCCCTCTGAAAATTGAACTCAATATTCCTCGGATATGTCCTTAGAAGGAGCTCCTTGATCCTAGAGTCTAAACAACTTGATTTCTGAAATCCATATTTTAAATCCGAAAAAAGATGCTCTTAGTCGCTTTATGATATTAATTTTTTAAGAGGTTATATTAAATTTATATGGGTTTAAAAGATGCTCTTACATAATTTTTGTTTAAAAAAGAGTCGAAGTTCTGTACGTAATTACAGTCATTAAATAGTCAGTGAATGACAAAAAGATAGGGTCAAAATAAGTAATAAATTCCTGAAAAGTAGGATCTAAGTAATTTATGTTGCTCTCATGTCATGATTAATATAAGTTATCTTGTTATTTATAGTCCACCCGTATCAAAGCAGAGTGATCTATATCATCTTTCTGGCTTATTCATGTTAATATTAAAAAAAACTCAGCTGATAAACTTGTTTGTCACCCACCCGTACGTAAATTGACGTGTGCCTTTCTATTTTTTTTTTACTCCCTCAGTTTCAAAATATAAGCAAATTTTACTTTTTAGGTTCATTCAATTAATGATGTATGTGGTTTATAACCACATACATCATTAATTGAAAACCACATACATCATTAATTGAATGAACCTAAAAAGTAAAATTTGCTTATATTTTAAAACGGAGGGAGTAAGTCATACATAATTATTTTATTCCTCTTGTGTTTTTTTCAACATGATGATTAATTCCAAACATTAAGAAAAATAAACATACTATACTTTTGATTTTTGAAAAATTATTTTCCAATTTTTTATATTTGTTACCTTTGAAAAATGATCATATTTTAATTTTTTTTTTCAAAGAGTCAAATGACTAAACTCATAACACTGAATGCAGAGAAATAAAGAATTATGAGTTTAAATCCACACCCCTTAATATCTAATGTCCCTCCAATTCTTTTTATCATTTGGGTTAAATTTTTTATAGAAAATAATTTTTTTTAAGAAGCCAAAATGAAATTAATAATCACCAAGAACGAATTATCTCGCACAAGGTGTGTTAAGAGAATCATTCCTCAAAAGAATACAAATCCAGTATCTGTTGCCAAAAAAAAAAACACAGCTACAGAGATGAATAAAAACTACTCCATAACACTCATACAAGTTAAAGGGTGCCGCCACCAGTCATTATAACTGAAAGCTGAAGTGAACATATGAGCCTTTAGCCAAGAAAAAGAAACAAACTTTACATTGTCTAATAATTGTGTCACATCCCATGCTTTGTTTTTTAAAATTATGTTGTTTCTTTCCTTCCAAACTGTCCAAACGCAAGCATGCTAGATAACTTTGAAGAAAGAATGTGTGACTCTCGGTAACCCCGCCATGTGGCCAAATTGATGAAAATGGTCATGACCAGCATTTGGAGAAATGAAAGAGACACCGAGCCATTGGTAAACCCGATGCCAAACAATGCCAAAGATGTCGCAACTGAAAAAAAGATGAGTCGTCGTCTCCGGACAACCGCAACCACCTATGCAATAAATGTCTTCGTGATGAAGTGCTCTCCTACGGATAAGATTGTCTTTGGTAGGAAGTCAATAAAACTTATTCAATTGTGAAAAGGTCTAATCATAAAACAAGAATTGTACTCATCACACTAACAATGAAAAAATTAACCACCCATAGTGGGGGATGTAAAATTTATGAGGTTTGGTAACTTTTAGAGAGAGAAGTTCTAACTTCTCTCTTCTCCGTCTTTCACCTACAAACAACAATCGTCTTCCTACATCACCCTCCTCTCCTCCCCTTCACATCCAAACAACAACCGCATCGATGTAGATGCTTGCTGTGGTGGTGTGATGCCTTTCATGGCCGCATCACTGTTCTCCCCTTTTTTCCTCCAGCGACCCTCCTTCCGAAGTTTCTCTCCTCTTCCGTCGCCGTTCGTCGGTTTTCAGGTTTGAGTTGTGTTGTCTGATTCTGGCTGGTGGTTGTTTGTTGTTCCTTTGGTTCTTCGGATTTAGTTCATATCTGAAGGCTATAGAGATCAGATTGCTTCCTTCACGCCGGATTGAGGTTAGGGGATGTTTTGTGTCTGTTCTGCCTTTTCGCAGAATAGCTTTCTCCAAGGTTGTCCGGCACTGTTTTCGGCGGCGCTCCGGTCGGCGTTTGCTTCGTTTTCCGACGATGGTTGCCTTGGTCACCGCTGCTTTTGTTTTAGTTTCTTTTATTTACGTTTTGTTTTAGGAAGTTGAGGTTGGGTGTGGTTTTGTTCTGGATACGGTGACTCTGTTTGAAAATCTTTCATCTGGTTTTACTGGATTTAGGATGTGGATTCTATTGTTCTTTTCATCAGTGCGTGGATTTGTTGGATGCATCCCATGATCTGGATTCAACGAGTCTTATGTTCTCCTGAGGTTGCTCGAAAGAGCTAGGTGCGTAGATGCTCCGTGTTGACGGTAGTTGTCGTTCGTCGTACCTTAAGAACTATATCTGCTGCGGTTGCTTCATGCTCTGCGGTGGACTGTGTTGGAGTTCCTTCGTTTGTTCATCCCTCGATCTGGACAACGATTGGATTGGTTCGGCCCGAAAGGGCGTGTATGACTTGCTGTTTAGGGAGTTGCTGGAACTTGAATCAGACTGTGTTGACAGAACGCCTATTTAGAAGCTTGAAACACTAGAACTATGTTTTTTTGCAATTTGGTTTCGCGTCCATACGTGGGTGCGCTGGATTGTCCGTGGTTGTTGCTGTTTTGAGTTTTGCTTTTTACCCTTTTGGTGGTTTATTTTAATCTTATTTCTATTTTGCTTAAAAAAAAAAACCACCCATAGTAAAATATTTAAACAACAAGAAAAAAAGAAATAACCCAAAAGAATTTACGACACCGTCGACATCACCCGTCTTAATCGTTCTCGATCGCTCTATTTTCCCTCCCCTCTTTTCCTCTTCTTATGGACGTCGCAACTTCTCTACAAATCATAGTTTTAATCTTTATTAAATACTAAATCACATTGTATGCTTTGCTCAACAACAAAAAATCAATTTGTAAAAAAAATCATATAACCTTTATCTTATTAAAATATATAAAAAGGAAAAGAATTTAATTTTATGAAAGCTTAATTGTGAAAAATATATTTATGGATAAAACATGAGAAACAATTACGTTAGCATATCTCTACCTTATCCTAATATCACATATAAAATAAAACTGAGGAGTAGTTAATCATAAAAAAATATAAACATGTCTCAAAAACAAATAATTAATCTTTATCCAGGAAATACAAGTCGGATTGGAAGACTTTTCATAAATTATTAACGAATAAAAAGTTACTCATATATTTGTAATGAAACCGTCAATGATAGGATTTTCTTTTTGAAAGGTCAGTGATAGAATTTTCAATGTGTTATTGTTGATCCTTTAAAAAAAAGTGTTATTGTTGATTTTTTTTCCAAGTTATATTATTTGAGTCTAATTTTATATTTGTGAGCAAATCATAATTAATCACATGAACGACCCTTGAAAGTAGTTATAATTAAGGATTTTAATATTTTGATAGTTTTATTTTTTTTAAATAAGATAGTTATGACTTATGATTGAATGATAGTGAGTAATATTTCATTCTATTTTTTTTCTCTTTTAATTGCAAGTTAAAATATTATTGGCAAACCTAATATGACTTCAAGGTGAAAACTCCCACTTTGGTTGGAGAAACTGTGTGGCTTCCTATTCAAATGTTTCATGTGGCATAATTTCTTCCTTGGAATGGATCTTCTTCATGTCTCTCTCAGCGAATAAATAATGCTCATAATTTGTCTTGAGCTAAATTGATTTGAACTTCTTACATTCGTACTTCTAAATATTTTTTGCTTTGAATACTTACTTATTCATAACAAAGTTCCTATATGTGAACATCTTCGTTCTAAAGGTTGTAATATAATCTCTATTTGTTGTCACTATTATGGGGTGCAAACGAAACTTTCAATCATTTTTTCTCAACTGTCCCTTTTCTTATGACATTTGAGGTTGGAAATAGGCTTCCATTGGTTGTTGTATTAATACTTATAATATTGACTACTTTGACTTTTCTTGATATTGATTTTGAATGATGAATTACAAATTGTTTTGCTTGTTGTAGTTATTAATATCTTTTGGTTCAGTCGAAATCAACCGCGCTTTCATAATAAGATTATTTTTCTTCAGTTCATACATGAATTAATCAAGAGGAGTACTTCTCTTGCTTTATCTATTTGCACCGGTCACATATTAAACTCAATTAAAGAATTTTCAATTCTAAATTTTTTAGAGTGATCGATTTTCATAAAAAAGCTCAATATATTATTTGGCGGATTTAAAATCTTCCATGTGTTTGGTTTAAGTGTAAATACAAATGATGCACCTAGACTCTATAAACCTTTCCTTTTAGAAGTGTAACTAACAAATAGCCTAGGTGTCTTCAAACCCACATGGGGTGATACTAGTACATCAAAAATACCAAGCAGGGAATTATAAAAAATAGAAGGTACCTGATGTATAGTTATCAATTGAAATTTTTGAGGTCTAACCAAAACAACGATCACCTATTTTTGATTAACAACACTTGTTAGACCTTGGTTCTCTTGATCCTTGTGACTTGTGAGGGGTGTGGGTGACAAAATTGACTTATTTGGCCTTCAAATCCTTGATTTGTTGAACCTCATTATGAACCATGAGTTCAAAAATGTAATCAAGTTGTTGAGGGACTTGACAATTAATGTTATGTATCTCCATGTCAATCTTTTGTCCAATAAAAGACATTGTCATTACCACCAGTGTTTCAAGTGGATCAACTGGTGGTGCACACAAAGGGCCATAAATGTTATCATTCCTAACATTTGTGAAGGCTTGTTTGGTCTTTATTGACTTTACCTTTGTGATACTGATGATAACACATGTGATCTTTATGCCAAAAGTCTTTCCAGATCTCAGGTGCATACTCTAAACGTAGTCTTGATCGGAAAATTGGATTCTTCAGTGGTAAAAGTTTGTATTTTTCCACTGAATGTGTCAAATTTGTTGATGGAGCTAGAAATTAGTCGATGTATCACATGATGTCCTCAACCATGTTTCTCTTTCTTCAAATAACTAATCTTTGAGGAAGGAATTATGTCCCCCCACTTTAGGTTTCGTAACTGGCTCAGTAAAGCGTCAAGTACAATTGTTTTTGGATTTCTTCTACTAGGCTAAGAAATGTATGTAAAAATAAGATAAATACAAAATGATAAAGAAATAAAATAGCAAAAATAACTTATGTTTGATTCATTGATTGTTTGTTTAATACATCGTACAAAATAAGTATTTATAGACAAATCTATTCTACTGATCAGTACAATGTGATCTAAAGTGTCTAGCTTTGCCTGATTATTTTCACGGATAGTGTGCAAGTTTTTCTTTGGTTTAGAGGATCATGGCACCCCACGGTCGACTATAAGCTTCCCACTTCACGACATGATATATTGACGAAGCCCATAATGCACAACCTTTCCTCAAAACTTGTATCCTTACACTTCGTTCAGTGGAGTTAGTGACACTATATACATGAAACTTGAGTTTGATGCATAATTGTCGAGTTCTTCTGCATACTAGTCTGTAGACTTGAAAAAAACCATTTATCCCTAATTGGACGGTCATAGTCTTTGCCTAACCTTCTATCAATTAAGGATAACTTGCCAAGTGTTCTTTTAATATTTTTTTTTTTATACACCTTACCAAGTATTCTAATCGTCTATCTATCAATTACGCTTGACAACCCACCTTTGTTTTTCTTTTAATAAGTTTTCATAAAGAGTAATAAAATTTTCTTGGTACCAACATACAATAGTTAGGATAAAAATAATCTTACTTGATGTTTTGTAAATCATATTCACTTAAAAAATTTTCATTAAAACCATATCTTATTATTTAAACTAGACTAGATCTTGATTGCACACACTTCAAGCCTAACATGACAAAAATTTATTTTAACCAAGTAAACGACAAACATATTATGTGTCTCCATCAATCAATTACTTCTAACGTTTCTTTCTTTCCCCCTCACCAAATAAAAACATCATTTTCCTTCCCCCTCCTACATTCCAAACACATAACTATAAAAATTGATAAAATTTCATTTATTTCCATTCATATTGCGTGCATCAACCAAAATCTCTGAACTCCGAACCAAAAACAGCACCGTTCTCACAAAAACACCATAGCCAACAGGATCTTCCTCTGTTTCTTCATTTTCTGATCTAACCAATCAAACGGGAATAAAACCATCCACGTGTCATCTATCACCTGATTCATGTCTCCTTAACCATCGAAAACAAACGAATCCTCTTCCATTTTCATGATCCAAGACACGTTAAAATCTTAAACTAATCAGAAGCTCCGGTTCGAAATGAAGGTTTTCTTGGTTCGTTACTGAACCGAACCGGTTTTGGTTTTTTTTTTATTTAGATTTTGTTGTTATTAGCGGCGGTGATGAGAGGGAGCTGTTGGTTGAACCGTCGGATTGAACAGAGGTTTCGGTTACTTGCGATCTCCACCGTTAAATCAGCCAAGATCAAGCTTCTGTTATTTTGTTGCGTCGCGTTAACGCTTCTCGCGTTTTCTTCTACTGGTTCAAGTTTCTTATTATGGAATAATACTAATCAAACCCCTCAAATTCCGAGTTTCACTGATTCAAGGTTCGTTCAATTTAATTCTTGAATTTAATTTATCGTTTAATTATTTCAGCACTATAGTTAATGATGATTAATGGTTAGTTTTGTAGTTTCTACTTTAGGGTGATATAATTGCATTTAAGAAAATACAAAATTTATTTTTGGTGGGAAATTCTTTTATGGAAATGTTTTTTTGTTGTTGGAAAAATACAAAGTTTCGGTTTTTTTATGGAATTTCTAAATATGTATTTGGGACTAAGATTCTGTTTGGGTTTTATTTGCTGTCTTTTTGTTTGTTTGTTTTTGCATAGGAAATATAAATAGAAAGGGATTTTATATATAATAAGGTTTTATTGCCTTGATTTGAAGGTTAGTGCTAAAGTTTAACTTGAAGAGTAAAATAGGGAAATGAACTTTAGGTTTAGTGCTCAGATTTGGAATCTATATATATTAAGGTGATTAGTGTTATTTATACATTGAAATGAGCTTGTAGTGTTGGGAATTTTGGATATTGATCTATGAAGCACATATACTCCTCGGATTAGGCGTGTTCAGGTGTCAGATATATGACACCAACATGACACATATGATTACATTAACTATGTAATTTTCTCAAATATTATTGGTGTCGGCGTGTCCGTGTCATGTCCGGTGTCTCTGCTTCATAGATATTGATGTTTAGAGATGCGTTTCTGATGTCACTTTTGTTCAAATTTGTATACCGGAAGTTGGAACAATTACCTGGACTTTGAATATTTTTTGGTACTACTGTCCAGTGATCATCTGATCAAGTACGAAGTTCAGATCAGTGATTTGTAGCTGATGGATAATTTAGTGTGTTTTTGGTCAGTTTTTGGCTAACATGATTTAAATGAACTTGATTATGTATAATTTGGTTAAATTTGAGTTTGACGTGAAGAAGTTAGATATATTTGGATAAATTTACCCTGAAACTAAGTTGAATGTACAACTTTAGAATTAATTTGTCAACACAATATCCACTTTTTATCTCTTATGGTTAGATCGATGTATAGAGACAATTTAAATTTTGGTTCAAAATATCCACTTTTTATCTCTTAAAGTCATGCTTGAGAGAAGGAAAACAATTTTGACCCTCTGAATCATGAATTTAAACAGGCACTTAATGTTATTAGAGTCACCCTTTCTTGATGACCTTTCAAAGTTAACTTACCCTGGAATTAGAGAAAAAGGGAAACAACAAAATCTGGGGTTGACTTTTAAATTCTAAATTTTATTTTCATAAGAGTGCTGAGGTTTTGTTGCTAGTAATACCAGAGAACTAATTGTTGTTTATTCTTTGTTCACAGGAAAGGATATTCTATTGTAATGAACACGTGGAAGAGATATGATCTCTTAAAGCAGTCTATCAAACATTATTCATCTTGTCCTCGACTTGAATCAGTACATATTGTGTGGAGTGAACCCAATCCTCCTTCAGAAAGTCTTCTAAAATATCTGCACCATGTTGTAAAGTCCAAGTCTAGAGACGGACGATATGTAAAGTTGAGGTTTGATATCAACACGGAAGACAGTTTGAACAATAGATTTAAAGAAATTAAGGATTTGGAGACTGATGCTGTCTTTTCTATTGACGATGATGTCATATTTCCTTGCTCTTCGGTGGAATTCGCATTTGATGTTTGGCAAAGTGCACCTGATGCAATGGTGGGATTTGTACCTCGTGTCCATTGGGTAGATTCATTGGTATGTATGGTTTATCTATATCTATTTTTCATTCCATGATTTTCAATTATCCTTGATATTTTGATTACACATTATTACCTTTATGCCTCTGCTTTTGGAAGTAAAACATGAGCTAAAATGTGAATAACTAATTAAGCTTGGAGCAGGGAAATTCATTTTTTATAATAATCTTCATGCATTATTTCCTGTTCTTTGTTTGAACTGCTACATTGGCCTTTCAAGATGTAGTTTTGCAGAACATTGAAAGCATACATTTGTGAAACATATGGTATGCAGATCCATTTAAAAATTGAGCATGAAACCTTACTGCCATAAAACAACAAAAATAGCACATTTTATATATTGCACGTGTAATTTAGTTTCTAAAGCCGACCGTTATTGTTATATGAGGACCTGTTATTTTGTCCCTGTTGTGGATCTAACTGAAAGGTAAAGAAAGTTGAACATTTATCAAAGAAGAATTTCATCTCTTAAATCCATGCTTCAAGTAGCTGCTAGTCATGTTTGATGCATCTTTAAATCTGATGTGAACTTATGATTAATGTCTTTTAGATTTCGTTTATCACTTTTCCCATGTTCAGATCAGAGAGATAAAAAATATTTAAAAAAACCTGTAAGGCTAATCTTCCAAGTTATTCAATGTTCTTGCAGAATGGCGACAGCAACAAATTTAGATATGGTGGATGGTGGTCTGTGTGGTGGACGGGTACATATAGTATGGTGCTCTCCAAGGCAGCATTCTTTCACAAAAAGTATTTCAGTCTCTACACAAATGAGATGCCATCATCAATTAGAGAATTTGTAACTAAGAACAGGTTTTTATCTGAACTAAACATCCCCCTGCTAATTTTTTATTTATTTATCAGACTTCTTTCATATTTAATTCCAACCATTTTGTTATTTTCTCAATAATTCAAATGATTTACCAGGAATTGTGAAGATATTGCAATGTCTTTTCTTGTCGCGAATGCAACCGGTGCACCCCCGTTATGGGTTAAAGGTAATCTAACAATGCCGTATCTTTTCACTATTGAACATGAGTTGCATGAATTTTCTCTTTTCATTTTTCCTGTTTAGTTCAGAAGTTCCTCAACTTCACTAGCTCAAAATGTATATGCACTTGTTTTCCCGTCTTTCTCCTTTCTGACATTTGTAAGATAGATTTATGGTAGAGATCCAATGAATGATACATTATTAGGGTCAGTAGAAACATTCAAGCAAACCACATTTTCATATTCTTCATTGGCTGCTAGAAGCAGTTGTAGTTTGTTGTGATCAATTGAATGAAATTCTTCCCTCTCCTTCTTGGATTAGATGGTGTTTGCTATCTTGTTAACATGCATAAAAGTTATAGCAATAGCAAAAGGATGTAGCTGCAATTCAGATTTCCAGTCCTTGACTTTTTGTCCCTTTATTACACCCTGTATATTGAAGCAATTAGTACAACAAATGTAAAACTGAGATTGAAATTATTTTCAACTGAACATACCATATATGTTTCTTATAATTAAGGAAGTTAAAGTATCGATTCTTTTGTTCCTTTCTGTGGACCAAATTGTGCAATGATGCCTAGCTATCATAGCATGTTTTCAGTTATCTTGATTTCGTATGTTTTGGCTTATTTTGTGTTGCACCATGAAACTTATTTTTGAAACCAATGACCATGCTACCTAGTGTTTTGCGACAAGTTGTGTACACTGTCTCACCTTGTTAGGCTTTGTATAATCTTAAGTATTGATTGTGAAGTTCCATGCTAATGTTTGGTTTTATGTTGCCCATCATGGTAATACAAATCAAACATTGCCCTCGTTGGTTCTAAACCATGTTAATATATATCACCCATACAAAGAAATGTCTTTTTTTTTTTTTTTTTTGACAAACATGTATATGATGTTAACTTTGTGGATTTTGTCTTTGTTACAGGTAAAATATATGAGATTGGATCAACTGGAATTAGTAGTTTGGGAGGTCATAGTGAACGGAGATCAGACTGTGTCAACATATTTACTTCTGTGTATGGGCGGATGCCCTTAGTATATACCTCAGTGAAAGCCGTTGATAGTCGCAATGTCTGGTTTTGGTGATTGGTAGATTGTAATTTTCGTTGCATTTTTAGATATTCCACTGTTGTCAATTATTGTTTAGTAGCTAGTTTTTTTTTTACTCTGTTTAGTTGCTAGTTGAGTTACCACGTTCACGTTAGTCATTTATAGCTGTATGATATTAAATTTTATACACAATTCTTGCTTTTTTACTCTGTTTAGCAAGTTCCTTAGGTTGATTTCTTGTAATATTGAATTGTAATGAAAGGCAGCATCCTCTGTAAGGGTGCTTTTTGTCTCAGAGAATAAGGATTTGATTGTAGAATATTGAAATTGAAGGATATTAAAATTTTAGTAATTGTAATTTATCTTGTGTGTAGAGTAGCAAATAAAGTGCTAACACGGGTAAATCAAACCACAGTCAGAATGTACAAATATCAATGACTAACATTTTCTTCAAACTGTAAAATGAACCAAAAATAAGCATCTAATTCAGTTGGTTTACATCGAGCATTTGAGTACCGAACACACTCTAAGCTGCTCATGTTTGTTGAAGGAGTGCAACTTAAACAACTTGGCGATCACATCAGCAATCTGACCTTGTGTTTAACAATGAACTAACACAATACTTTCATCTCTTGTGATATCATTTAGAAAATGTAATTGACATTGATGTGTTTTCTATGCCACTGGATTTTACAGAGCGTAACAGGCATCACATATTAGAGAGCTACTTTTGTCCCCTCACGCCCTTTCTTAAAAACCGATCCTGTCTAGATGCACGTTTCGGATGGAAAAAACACCATGTTCCTGCCGACAGATAGATAATCCGAGCAAATTGCTGACCGGATTGGTTTTTAATGGGGTAATATAACCAGCCCTCCACATAGGGTCTTAGCTCCTAAAGTTATAACCCTAATTAAGTTGTTCTACTTTCACACTCTTCACCAATAAAACAATCCTCACAAACAATAGATAATCTGAATTAGCGGTTTAGTTTACATTTAATAGAAAACCTAATGGTTCTACAAGGATATTGGGATCTGTAAATTGGGTGCTGCACATTGATATTAACATGTAATAGAAAACCTATATAGTTTGCATTTTCGAAACACATTGCTACTAATCCAAACTGTACACTATGTGATAGAGCTTGAAACTGTTATACATGTTCTGTGGGATTGCAATTATGCAAGACAGATATGGAACACAATTCTGCTACAACCTGGAAACAAATTTTTTTGATGATGAACTGCTTGGATGAATATGAACATATTTGCAAATTGGACTGCACATCAGAAAAATATAGCAACCTTTGTTGTTGCTTTGGACTGTATTTGGAGAGCTAGGAACAAAAACATTTTTGAGAATTGTCCTCATAATTTTGAAGATATCTGCCAGGACATTAAAACCAGAAGCAATGAACTGATCCAGGTATACAATCTGCAGCAAACAGTTCAGTCTGATACTGATTTTAACACTTCAGTCAGTGGAATTGGTTGGCAAAGGCGAGTACATTCTTGGTTTTGCGAGAAACATCTGTCATCATGGCAGAATTTTCTGCAGTATTCTACGGTTTAAAATTCCTGAAACCGATTCGATGGAGGCTTTGAGTATTATGCAAGCCAGGTGTGTCCAAATCATCCATGTTGCGTGGCGGGGAATCATGTCCTTCGGGAAGTGAATCAAGCAGCGGATGCCTTTGCCAAGGAGGGATTGAATCAGTCGATGCAAATGCACATTTTAATCAATCTTCCTACTTTTTGCTATAGAGAGTAATTAGTAAAGTGAGGAAATCACTTATTAATGTTTTAACCACTCACGATTTGTTATGCATGTGCATATAATATCAACTATTGATTTGGTTATCAACGACTGGTATTTCTCCCGAGTGAATTGCTCTCTTTAGAGGAGCATTATCCATTTATATATAACCATATACAACTGTACCATGAATCACTAGCTGTAATTGGATAAAAAAACTACTTGGATAAACAAATTTCCACAAAACAAAAAACAAAAATATGAAGGATAAAAAAACTGAATTTAAAGTGGGATATATAGATGGATAATATGGACAATTGTCATATTTGTAAGTTATCTAATTCTTCTATAGGAAAGCTAGTACTATTCTCTTGCTGTCCACCAGTGTTCCAAAGGAAACTAGCATACTTTGATAAATAGTAAGTGTTTCCAGGATCTGCTTCCAATGCTTGTAGATATCTCAGCTCTGCTGCCCAATTATCCTTTCTTATCCACAACAAGAAATCACCATATCTACAATATGCTTCAGCCTCTGGTGACTCCACTACCACTGATTGCTTGTAGTATTCTTCAGCACTGTAACCATATCAAATGTACAAAATAAGAAAATTCAATTAGTAATGAAGTATGTAACTCTTAAAACTTCAAAGAATGATGTCACTCTTGTTGCTATTTGGTAAGAACTAGAAGTATTTTGAAGGCTTAACCAAAACTAACCAATCACACATTTGCATCTAATTTGGATTGTGTGCTGTGTGACTGCACGCAGTTAACCACATGTAGACGATCCATATTTCAATGCACATTTTGATATATATATTTTTTAAATCTAAAATGTTGAGCTTGAAATCTAAACCGTCTAATTAGACGTGGCTAACTATGCGCAGTCACAGGGTTGTTAATACACAATTCAAATCCTTTTTTGTGCCTACCATATATAAGCATAATGACTATACAATAAAACATAAGGACAATAAACAGCCATAATATTCAGTTGCAAATTTTCATACTCATATTTGTCTGTCAACACTGAAAAATGTCATTTCAATCCACTTTAGGCCAAAACAAATACACTGAAAATTACTAATTTTAGCTTCAAAACAAATAAAAAAATTAATCACCCCTTCATTGCATAAAGGAACAAACAAGCATATCATATGATTCTTTTCTAGGTATATTTTTCTCTTAATACAGAACATGGTTTTAATTAGCAGGCTGTAACAACAAAATTGCAACTACAATATAAAGGATTTTGAAGTCTATGAACAGCTTCAACCGCATTTTATAGCATAACCGCGACTGCAATTTAAAACCATGTAGCAACAACATCTAATACTAGCCAAATTGTAATACATAATTGGTTTATGAGAACTCACCCATCATTGTCCTTCATGACAAGGAAGAGAAACTGTGCATAGTTAGACAGAAGAAGTGAATTGTAAGGTGCAAGATTTATATGCTTTTTGTAATAAGCATCAGTTTTCTCATATTCCTCATATTGATCCCCTTCAATCTCCACAGAAACAGGACTCAGAAACTTCATCATTGTTTCATGATCCAAATCCTCACCCCTCAATTCTCTTTGTATCTTTGAAGCTTCCTCCAACATAAAATTCCACAACTTTTCTTCCTCTTCTGTCAACTCCTTCTTTACACCCACATCTTGAACAACATCACCATGTAGAACTTCATTCATCAATGATGAGTTATTGTTACTCATAGAGAACAAAGAAAAGTTACTTAGGAAAACCATAACATCAACCATAAGAGTTGGTGTTTCACTGAAAACCTGTTGAAACAACCAAACAAATGAATCATCCATTTCTCTATTTAGCTTAACCATAACACTTTCCAAGTCTTCACCACAAAGTAACTCTCTTGTTTGCAAAGCATGATTTTGAAGTTCATGAAGCATAAACAACATAGACGAAAAACTCTTCTTAACAGAACAATTATTCAATTTACTTGCTTCATCTTTCAAACCTTCCTCTAATTGTAACTTCTTCTTAATCATCCTTATAGATAAAGGGATTCCAACACTTTTCACTTTTCTTTCAAAACTCAGTCTCAAAATCTCTTCTCTCTCTGGCCAACTAGGTGGTTCAGGTTGAATACCAAGAAAAGAAGGTTCCAAGATTTCTCTTTTATTTTCATTACTGTGAAAATGAAAATCATCAAAAAGAGAAGAAGAACAAGAACAAGAACGGTTTACTCTTTTACCCCTCAAGTTTCTTGAGAAGGAAAAACAATTGATTTTGTTCCTTAGTGGCAGAGAAGAAACTGAACGTGGTGATTTCAATGAATCAGAGGGAAGAGAATAAAGGGTTCTTAGTTTCCAATATTCAAGTTTGGGAGAGACACTTGAAGCCATGTTTGGTTACAAAGTTTTTCAAGAAATCAAAGAAAACAAAAACAATGATGAATTTTACAATAAAAAAACCCTTTTACCCAAAAAGAAAATTTGATCACAATCAAGGGAAATCCGTGCATATAATAGAGAAATTTCAAAAGGGTAACATAAAAAGTTTATCTTTTTGATATCAAAAGTCTAATAAGATCACTACAATTTTTGATAAATTGAGAACACAAACAAAAAAAGGGTGAAGAAAAAAAAATCCTTTTATAGTAAAAAACATGAAAAAAAATCTAAGAGAAGGGGCAAGTTTTTGACTTTTGAGGATGTTTTTGTTATACTGAAGTTATGATGAAACAGTACAAGGTTTTGTTGAGCTGAAAAGTGGAGTGGATAACACGTGGGGTCTCTAACAAACGTGGCAATGAGATAAAGTACGTGAGATATTTATTTTTGGTATGAATTTGTGACTTTTTAATGGATTTTTTGCTTAGATATTTTGATTGATAAGTTTGTGGATTGTGCACTTTTCTTTTGGTAAAAGGATCATGCACTTTTTGGGTTTGAATGGTTCTTGATCCGAATTGTGATGCCTAGTCATATGCAACTATATCACTTGGGATGGGTAAGTCACATAATTCTAAACTACCGCAAGCTGGATTTTTGGAAGGATCGTTAAAGTAGATAAAGAGGCGGGTCGGGTTTATTTTGGCCACGTCCAATCTTAAAATTCAAAAAATTCAATTTAGTGATGAGTGAGTTGGTTTGGAAGTGGCTGCGGAGTCTTTGGGTTTGGAAGGAGGAGATGTTAGTGGAGTGTAGGAATTACGGCAGCGACGTGTGGAGGTGGATTCCCTGGTTGTTGGATATACATTTAGAGGGGTATACTGACTTCTCACTGCGAGGTTGTCCTGTGTTCATGTATCCGAGTCTCTATTATGGAGGAAGGAAATTCCTTTGGAGATTACCGTGTTCATCGCTTACGAATTCGTTTGCCTACCAAATCAAATCTGTATCGTAGAGGCATTATCTCATCCCAGAATTTTCTGTGGTAAAGAGAGCTATCCCGTGCAGCTCCTGAAAAAAAAAAAAAAAAGTAAAGCTATTGTCTTTTTGGTGGTTTAAAGCTCATCATGTTGTCTTTCATTATAGCTTTTATAATTGGTGCCAAAACCCATTTCATTATAGCTTTTATAATTGATGCCAAAACCAATTATTGGCTAATTCATACTTTTTGCTGTTTGAAATACTGTTGTAAATTTTGGCTTTCTTCTCGGTACACCTTGTGCCGGGAGGATAGTCCTTTGGCTTTTTATATCATTTTGATTTATTAATTTTTTTTTTACCAGTTACGTGTTTCATGACTTTAATGAGCATTAGCACACATCTTCTAGTCTTTGACATAAAAAAAAAATAAGGTTGTAATAACGATAACGAAAGGTACGCGCTTTCATCTCTCTCAGTGTGGTTAGCACTAGGTGTTTCCGAGCAGCGAGGCTTAAAAGAAATTTTCTAAAAAATGTAATTAAATGACATTATTTTTTATGAAAATTTCAAAACTTATACAATTTAAAATTTTAAAACTTATAATGATGAAATACTTCTAAATCAGTATATAAGTTTTAAACAATTTTGTAAAAAAAAATCTTAAAACAATTTTTTTTTAACATGTTGAGTCCGTGGCGGATTCATGAATTTAGAATCTTAAATCCATTGTTCGAAAAAACTGCTCCGGGTTTGAATGAGTTTTGAAATTTCTTAAATTGTTGATAAAAATCACATTTTTGCTTATTTTCCTTCTAGTTGATAGAGATGTGTGTACTTTTAATGTGGATGCTGTGTATGAACAACTTCACTTCACTTCTTTGTTCATTTTTTTCCTTTATGTTATTGATAATTAATTGGATAATTGTCAGAATATCATTCTCTTTTTATTTATTTATGTTATTCATATCATTCATTTCTTTGTTTACTTATTTATTTATTTATTTATGATCAAGGTTGTTTCAATTAAATTAGAGGTTCCACTCTAATATTAAAAATGGACTCTAATAATAAAAACTATGGTAATTTGAACAATTATAACTTAATAATAAACATTATTTTGATTTTAATTTGTTTTGTTGTTTTTTTTTTTGTTGTTGGTGGATTTTTCTATTCATTTAGAGTAGTGCTATATATTTATAGCGAAAACATTTATCTCAAATTTTTCACGAACAACCATAGTTTCACAAGACCGACATAATGATAAAGGAATGGCGATGAAGGACGACAAAGGAAAGCTACGCATGGCGCGACGTGATCGATGAAAGACGCACACGATGATGATGGGATAAACAAAGACACACGTTGCTTTGGAAAGGTGTAAGTTCAACAGAGAAAGAAGTCGAAAACGTTTGGATACATCGTTCGTGAAAATATCGCTATTGTTTTTGTCGCGAGATTTAGCATTTTCCATTCTTTTTTAATCAAATAATAAGTGTTTGATTTTAAACATGAAACAAAAATCCTTAACAAAACAATAAATTTCCATAACCCTAAACATAACATTTTATACAAAAAGCAAACGTGAGACAAAAATAAAAACTATTACAGCTGAAAGGATGATTTTAAATGGTGAGTAAGGGTTGTCTCCTAAAAGTTTCCTGAATTAGAATTGCACTTTAGCTACATTATGAGAATAATAATATTTTTTCTTGATTCTCCCTTTGTTCTTTCTTTCATATCATTTCATTGTGTGTGTAATTGAAGGGTTCATCCTTACGACCGAAGAAAGACTAGGGTTTAAGCTGGTTATAATGTGATCGTTTTACCTTGAACGAACGGTGGAGTTTAGCATGGGAAAGGATAATTGTTTCCTACCATGGGAAAGTTATTTTTGACCATTAGATTAAGTTGCTTTATCATAGACTCTCTACATTATATTTTTTCCTTTCACCTTCATCACTCATCCACCACCACAAACTCATTCACCATCACAACCTTTTGCAAGATCAGACCAACCATCGCTACCATTCCAACGACCTTTTTTACAGCAGTGCCATTCCAACAACTTAACACAGTTGGAAGATGAAAAAATACCCAAACTTTGTTCATAAAAATACCCAAATCTGATTCTGAATAATTTTAGTTTTTGATGTATTTTTTAAAAAAATGATTTAATAAATAATATTAGTTTGAATAAGTTTTATTTTAGAAACAGTTGGGAGAGGGAAAAAAACTGCCGTGAATTTATTTGTAGAAGGTACGTCGTATATCAATTGCTCCCTCCTTGTTTCTCAAACTTTCTTCCACGTGGGAATGTATTTTGCAGTACATCCTGTAACATTTTGAGATAAATAAGGTTCATTAAGGATGATTTTTGAGTATGGCTTCCATATTATCTGGGAGATGAATTTCAGTCATAAATTGAAGAAAAGAACATAATAAAGAAGAACAATGATAGATTGAATTCTATGAAACATTCTCACTTTGAACAGCAGCCTATTTTGTGTTGCCGTGAATTTATTTGTTGTTTCTATAATTGTGAGTGAAGAAATGAGATTCATGGCAATAGGTGTTGGTGGATGTGGGTCAATTGCAATCTCATAGAGGTTGAAGACTGTGTTTGAAAAAGAAAGATATGGTGTGGAAAGACCCTGATAAAGATATGTTCCTTACTTAATCTAATGGATAAAAACAACTTTTCCATGATGGAAAACAACTATCCTTTCCCATGCTAAACCTCACCTGAACGAACACGTTCGATTTAGAAGAAAAAAAACCAAAAACTTATCTATTTTTTTTTTGTTCAGTAAAAACAAGAAACAAAAACCCTAAACAAAACAAGCAATGTCTATAACCCTAAACATTGAAATTTTATATTAGGCTAAATTGCATTTTTGGTCCCTTAACTATTTAGGTAGTATCGCTTTGGTCCCTTAACTAAAATTCGATTTATTTTGGTCCTTTAACTTCTCTTTGTTACATATTTTGGTCCTTTCCGTTAATTTTAATTAAAAAACATTAGGTTTTCTTCATCTTCTTCTCCTCTTTTTCATCTTCATATCATCTCCATCAACCTTCAACAACAAGAATCTCAGAAAAATTCTAGAAGAAAATGGAGAAAACCTAACGTTTTTGAATTAAAACTAACGGAAAGGACCAAAATGTGTAACAAAGAGAATTTAATGGACCAAAATAAATCGAATTTTAGTTAAGGGACCAAAGTCATACTACCTAAATAATTAAGGGACCAAAAATGCAATTTAGCCTTTATATTAAATACAAAATGAAAAAAAAAAAAATCAAAAACAATTACCATTGCAACCATAAAGCTTATATGATTGGGCACAATTTGTTTCCAATCAGAAAAATACGATGCTTCAATTTCATCTTTGCTTTGCATGATTATTACCATCAAAATTAATTTCAATCTTTCTTCCCAATGTAAAAGCTCGTTGATTCCATTATGCATTATCAATTTTCACTCTGGTCCTACTACACATAAACCCCCAAATCCTTTTACATAGCAAAATCACAGCCACATGAGTAAGCTTATGCAATCATGGTCAAAATTAGCAACGAAAAGAACACTGAGCGCTTACAAATAGATTCTGGTGATAAGTGAATTATGATGCTTTTATGTTATCTATTTGAAATTATTTCTAAAGTTCGTCCACAATTTTTTTTCCTGCATTTAAATTAGATCATGTGAACTCGTCATATTTTTGAATAGTTTTTTTTGCCACATCATTTAAATTAGATCATTAAATGAGTTTTTTTAGAATGAATCATTAAATGAGTTAAAAACCCACAATTTGTCATATCTCATTAATTGATGTGGTCACAAATTATAAATGTAAAAATTTGTACCTGTTATGAAAATAAGTAAATAGACATGATAATAATAGAGAGAAGGAGAAGAAGAGAGAATAGGAGCAGTATTCTTATTCACTGATGTGTATCTCAATGTTACAAATGAGCTCTATTTATAGGGAAATAGAGTAGCCTATGAATTAAGCCCAATAACCTAATAGTATGGCCCACTAACACATTTGCTATTTGGACATCCACTATTAATATTTATAACACTCCCCCTTGGATGTCCATTGAGGATATGCCTCATTAAAACCTTACTAGAGAAAAACCTAATGGAAGAAAAATTCTAGTGAAGGAAAAAGAGTACAATATCCTTTTTGTGTATGATAATCTGCCTCGTTAAAAACCTTACCAGGAAAACCCAATGGGACAAAACCATGGTTAAGGGAAAAAGAGTGCAGAACACATTTATGTCTCCCCCTCATAAAGACAATCATCTATGAGACGAAGAAAGTCAAATAATATTTGTTCTAGTTACTCAAAAGTTTACTTGCAGCGACTTTGTTGAAATATCTGGTTTATCTTCATAGTCTTCTTCAAATTAGTAGTGCTTGAGAAGTTTCTTCATATTGAGTTGTTGCAAGACCCCCTTTAAGAAATCAACAAGTTTCTTGTACTTGTAAAATCATCATCCTTAATAAAAGAGCGTTCTTCACTTCCTTGATTATGTTGCTTCTTTAAGATACAAAATATATGCTTGACTTTGTTTTGATATCTGTATTTACTAACATTGGCAAAGCAAAATACCACAATAAATATCATTAACAAAATACATTGATGTCCTCGTTTGAACTAAGATATGGTACTTCAGGACCAATTCAAGTTGTTTATCATTTTCTTGTGGACATGATCTATACTAATATCAAGTGACATCACAATCATTATAGTACACAGTCAACTAGATGTGTCCATATCAAACACATTTGTTATATAAGTTTCTTGATGCACAAAATCTCAATTAAATAATAAATCTGCAAACCCAAACAAACTTTGTGCATGCAGCATATTTAATTTCAAATATTTCTATAATCAATAGATGTTAGAATCTCTTCAGGAGTTCAATAATATTTATTCCATCATCATTAAAAATGATTATAACAAATTCATTTTCAAAGATTTAGAATGGACATATGATGTCATTTCTTCAATATCTCACGAAAATTAATTTTATCGGAGAGTTTCATATACTCATCACTATCACGTGAGTCATACAACTATATTGCAACACATCTTTCATATAAATTGAGCCTTTCATGTAGTACTAAACTTAATCAAGCAAGAAAAGGTTCTTGAATTAACTTCAGGTAAATATGTCTCTTAAACATAAACGTTAGACATATATCAGCTCACTTCCGATGAACATATCAAACTCTTTACATATGTATTTTATCAATGTAATTCTCTTTCGCGCGAAAAATCTTATATATCTAATTAACTTCACATCTTCAAGTGTGCGGACCACAAGTCCAAAAAGTTCGACTTTACAAAGCGAGTTTGATTTCATGTTTTAATCCATGATCCTCGTTAACACTCATCACATATAGCGCTATGTTATAAGCAAAAACACCGTCAACGTTGACTTTAAATTTTGTTCCACCTCATTCCATTCATGACATAATTTATCGAGATCTCTTTATTTTTCATACATCTCAGGTACCTGGTTGGTTCTTCTGGAACTTAAAATCAAATATGTCAGATGACTCTTTTAGAGTTTACACATCCTTATTTGGGTTATCTTTAATTTTAGCTCCTTTTATTGTTTGAGGATTTTATATGTGGAATTGATTGGTCTACCACGCTTCATGCGCAGTTGAGACTCATTTGCAATAATCGATAGGGACATCTATTTCGATTGGAGCATTAGCAGCTGCTTATTTTATTTGTTTAACTTTGCAAACGAGTTATATTTTGAGGATCAAGATGAGACAATAATATTTTCTTTCAAATAATTCATTTGAACTTCAGGTTCACATTTTCAGCTGCTTATTCTCTCCCCCTAATATTGGGAAAACTAATCAGCCTACTAGGCTGTAAACAAGTAGGCTCAATACAATTTATAATAGATGAAGATTCATATCAAATAGATTTTCCCAATATTCTATCATATTCAATCTAAGTGCATTATATTGGAGTAATTGTGATAGACACAACACATCCAAAAATTTACTTAGGTGAGAAATATTAAGCTCTTAACCAAAATATAAATTATAAAATAAGGGGAGGACTTACATATGGTAACTTATTGGCTTGATGCGAATCAATATTTCAACATATTGGTTATTCCCAAAGTAGAGTTTTGAAGGTATGGTCTCATAAGTATAAATCATACAATTAACTTTAGACGTCTAAAGAATGGATCTTCAAGTCCATTTTATGAGCATATGCTACAAGTTGTTTAATGTCAATTTCAATTGATAAATGATACTTATCAATGTTTTTTTTGAAAAGTTCAGAAAATAAGCTCTTTGTCAAATTTGTTGACAAGATAATCGCACAAACTTCTGGTTTGTGGGTTAATAATAACCATACATGTCATTTAGTTCATCTATACTTTCGATGTATTGATTCACAAATATCAACTTATATGCATTTACATATATTGAGAGACCAAAATCCTCAAATTTTCTACTTTGAAAAAAATAGTTAAGACATAAAAAGTATTTTATTGAAGAATCTTCTGGCTCTTCAATACAAGTTATTTATTTTTCGCATCATAACGAATCCGGGATAACCCAACCGGTATTGCCAACTACAAACTTAATATAATTTGTAAACTTCTGGTTTACAATAATATGTGATTCCGTTGCACTAATATAAGTGTAGTACAAATCAGAGGAAAATAACTTTTCCACAACACTTATTTTCTTCAGAGTATATTTCACCGAATAACAAATGAAAAAATCATGCTCTTCAGAAGCCTTCATTAATCATGTAGTTCTTGAGGAACTATATCATAAATGATCAAGATAAATCATTATTTGAGCAATCTTTAATACACTTAAAATGAGCATTCTAAACATGATTTGTAAACTTCTGGTTTACAATATTACGTGTTTGATATGTTCTTTCTTATCTATTTGATACAATAATGACAAAAAAAAATATATCCAAGTGAAACAATATAATAAATATTCTAAATTTATCTTTTGCATTACTATACATAGAAATATAGATTACCACAAAATTTCTCCAATAAACAAGACTTTATAAATCATACACATTTCTCAGATGAGTAATAAGGCAACACAAACTGTCAATAAGATATATTTTCAAAGTTTGACATAAGAAAATATGGATATCTCTCATCTAATATTTACGAGATAAAAATCTCGTGGAATAAGGAAGAAGAAAATCTTAATCAAATATATTTTTGTTCATAAAATAAGAGAACAATCTTGCAAATTTATGAAAGAAAACAAAGCATAGAAGTTTAAAATATTACCTCAAACAAAAATTCTTTGATACTAATTTTCAACTCATCTAAGTTCATACTAGTGGAACTTTATGACCTTGACATTTATCAGATTAATAGTAATCTCTGCTAAAGAAATTACTATAACCATAACATCTGTTATATAAAACAAATAGCATGAATCATTTACTTCTGGAAACAAAGTTCAATTTATAATGTGGCCTTTTAACATTTTAATCAATAACCATTCTTTTCTCAATTATAAATTTTAACTAATATTTCAAAAATTCTTGAAGATATTTTCTCAATTTTGCTACTTCAGGAGCATATTTGAGTGGTTCTTCAATATGAAGATCAAATGGCTTAAATGTGTGGTTCTTCAAGAACGCACCATCTAACCTTCATGACTTTTGAGGTTAACAAATAGATCTTCTGAATTATGATCATGGTTTAAATGTATAGTTCTTTCAAAACTCAAACACATATATAATATATTCATAGCTGTGGTGTAGTTCCTCAGGAACTTACAATCAAATCTATACATTATTCTTAAAAATAATAAATAAAAATCAGATTTATTATGGAGAAATTAGCTGCCAAGGATTAAGGAAACAAACAACCACTTTTAAGATATACAGTGACGTGCCAAATTTAATCCATAATATTAGGGGAATTAATTTTCGGTTTTCAAAACATAACAAAAATGTCAAACACATGCTTTCAAACTTTTTTTTTTTTTTTTTTTTTTTTTTTTTTTTTTTTTTTACAGCCCAAATGGATGTTTGATATTAAAGTATTAGTTCTTCAGGAACTATGCCACAAATCTTCATGAACAATGATTGAGATAATTCATTCCTTAAGTAGTCCTTTAGGTATGCTTTTAATAATATGTTTATTTTAGTTCTTCAAGAAATATATCACAAATGTTTATAACCAATGATCTTTTTTAAAAAATTATTCTTTAAGTAATCCTTCAAGAATGTGCTAATAATAAACAATTGTAGTTCTTTGGGACTAAATCATAAATGATATTAATAAACAATGATAAAAAATTGCTTCTTTAAGCAATCTTTCATATACGCTTTGATATTAAAAAAAAAAAATTAGTTCTTCAAAAATAATGTCACAAGAGATCAAGAATCAATCAATGATATTAGTAATTACAATAATAAAAATCATAACTATAAAAATCAAGAACTAATTAATGTTAGTATCTCATATTTAAAGACAAATGATATTACCAAATCAAATGTGTTAAGAGCATTAAAAAAAATATTGGCAAATCGTATCAAAATTAAGGGGATAGAATGCCTAAACATTAAAACTAACTTTTTCCCTTTATTTTCTAATAAGTTACAAACTAATAATACTATCAAGTAGAAATCAGTCGATACACCTAGTAAAATAATTTCGTGGCTAAATAACAGTTGTCTATCCGGTCAACCAAATAATTCTATGTTTGTTACTTATACTAGATTTTTAAGCCAAAATCTTGGATTGAAAACTAACAATAATCGAAACGCAACACCAGGTATCAAAACACAATAAACAAGGTATTTTTTTGTTTAATTTGAAAAAAATGCAATAATGCAGACAACAAAAAATCCACTAGTGCTTCATGCATAAATCGTAATTGATCTCAATTCATTCAATATCAATTATATATGCAATCCTGCGGGGAAGCAATAAAAATTGAGTTTTTAAGTTCTTCATGAACTATAAACAATCATATCAATTCTTTTGCCAATAATTCAAAGATGCTTCACTATTGGATTGAATTCTGCAAGAATTCACTGAGTTCTACAGTAACTTTATAATACATCTCAATATGAGATGAATCCTCATGCCTTCTAAAAAAACCAATCCTTGTGCAATTAATCCTTCAATGAGTGGACGTTGAATTCTGCAGGAATTCATAGCTGAAAAAATAGTTTTTTTTTTAAAAAATTCTTCAAGAACTATATACCAAATTTGATAAAACATTTGTTCAATCCTTCAGGGATGCATTTACTGTTGAATTCATCAGAAATTCAAAAAAAATTTGATCCTTTAAGGATGATCTAGGTACTGAATTCTTTAGGAATTCATTAAGAAGATTTTATATGTGCAATCCTTCATGGATGAATTAGTATTAGTGTTGAATTCTTCAGGAATTCGTTAAGAAAATTTTGCAGGGCACATAGATACCATGAATATCATAATCGAATGCCAAGAGAAAAACAAAGAAACCAATTTTAATAATTCTATGCAATCACGTTGAATAGCAAAACAAACCACGAATCAGTTAAATAGATTATATTAATACCTTAGAGCGTGCTGATAACGTGTTATGAAAATAAGTAAATAGACATGATAATAATAGAGAGAAGGAGAAGAAGAGAGAATAGGAGCAGTATTCTTATTCACTGATGTGTATCTCAATGTTACAAATGAGCTCTATTTATAGGGAAATAGAGTAGCCTATGAATTAAGCCCAATAACCTAATAGTATGGCCCACTAACACATTTGCTATTTGGACATCCACTATTAATATTTATAACAGTACCGATGATATAAATTAAACTCTTTTTCTCCTTTTTTTTAAACATTTTTTTAAACTCTTTTTTCCTTTAAAACATAAATTAAACTCTACTTTAATTTTTTTTAATTATTAACATGTTTAAGGGTTAAATATGTTTTTAGTCCATACAAAATTGAGAGTTTTCAACTTCAGTCCCTATAAATTTTTATTGAAAATTTTAGTCCTCAATAATATTGTAGTTTTTTTTTTGGTAGTGACTAAGGTTTGAACCCTGGACCTTGCATATTTTATGCATTGTCCCAACCAACTGAGCTAAGCTCACGAGGACATAATAATCTTGTAGTTTGTAAGAATAATCTCTATTTTGAAAACTTTTAACAAAAAATCTATATTTTTAGACTTTCAAATAAGTCCTATAAAATATATAAATAGGGATTAAAAGTGAATAAATTTTTATAGGGACTAAACTTGAAAGTTTTTAATTTTGTAGGAACTAAAGACATATTTAACCCAATGTTTAATTCATTTTTCTTTTACATTTTTAATAAAATATTTTTGAATTTTATCCTTCTTGTTCTCTCTTCTCTCTTATAAAACATTTGTTGACCTCCACATTCTCCTCCCAAATCTAAACCTTGTTTATCAAGATATAGCCGTTGAAGTAGGGTGGTGCGCTCGCCGTCTTCATGGAAGCACCACTCAAAACCCTGATCGGGGTTGTTTCATAGAGGTGGTTCCTTTAGTGTTGGCTTCTATGTCAACGATCTGGGCTAGATCTATAAATCTGGTTTGAAGACCCTTATGTTCTATGGTTACTGTCTTCGTCGTCGGTTGGGTTAAATCGTGGTAAAGGTTGTTTTGGTGTGAGATTGGTCCCCTTTCATGCTAGGTTTCTAATGTAGGTTTCTATGATCAGATCTTTATATTTTTTTGGTTCGATGGGCTTTTCTTTTCGGTTCTTCACCAAGATCTGTTCATGAGTTCATCTTTGTATGGTGTTGATCTTATTTGTAGGTTCTTAAATGTTTTCTCAAGCTTTGATTTGGGTTGTTTTCGATTTGAGGTTGGTTGCTGATTGTTAGTTAGAAATGGATGTTAAAGCTCGTCGTTGGCCTCACTAGGTTGTTAGGTTAGTGGATTCGTTACCGTGTTGGTGGTCGAGTTCATTTACTGCTCTCAAAATCTGGATTCGTTGTTGAATATTTAGTGAATGAGTATATATATTTTGATTTCTTCAAAAATAAGCACTTATGAATTTAAGTAGAAAAATATATTGTTTTTTTTTAAGAAATATCATCCTTCGTGTGTTTCGTGTCTGCCTTATTTGTAACATTCAGCATTATCCATTAAGAAAATAACATGTTATGATCCTTTTGGGCTGACTTTTTCTCTTTTTTAAAATTACCCTTAACTTTCACACAAATAACACACACACACACACACACACACACACACATGTATCTATACTATATATAAAGAAAACTACCTTTTTCAGCACTTTTGGGCTGAATTTTTCTTTCCAAAAATACCATTAATTTTCAATACAAATAACACATGTAACTAATAGATAAGAATAGTGTAAATATCAAAACAAATGTAACAAATCGGATATGAATATATATAGAGGATGTATCTTATGAGAATGATTATAAACCATTAGATCTAAAATAGATGGTTAAGATCTAATGATTTATAATCATTCTCACATAAGATAATCATTCTCATAAGATACATCCTATATATATCGGTCACATGAGTGCAATAAAAAACATATAATCAAAATCAAAATTTCATAAAAAAAACATCGATCATAATTTTCAAACGTTAGCGCAATAAAAAGAGCGAAAAGATGGGCACATGAATGTCTGTCTTTTCGCTAGTATAAATACATATATATATATATATATATATATATATATATATATATATATAACAAGTAAATAAGAATAAATTTAAATAATTTAATAAAAAGTGTAACAAATCTAACAAAAAACAGTGTAACAAACTAGATGAGTATATCTATACTTAATTTTTTTTATTATCTCAATTATACCCTTAAATAACTTTTTCTATAATAAAGATAAAGATTGTTGCTGGTGTTATTAAAAAAATTAGAATTTATATTATATAGTTTTGTTATTTTGTTAGTGTCGTTGAAATAGATACTTTTTTAATTTTTTTTGACAAGTAGAATACTCTGATATCCATGAAAAAATATGAATACCTTTGTTATATGACAAAATATCAAGAAAAATAGTTAAATACTTTAAGAAATTGACTGTCCATCGAGAAAAAAGATTTGACTTCGTTCTAGAGAAAAACATAAATGACTTCTTTTATGTTGACTAGTAACTAACTGATCAGATTTTGGTAATGTAAGCAAATATTGAGTCCGAAAAAAATAAAGATAATAACAAATTTTGCACCGATCTTTCTTTCAAAAAACAAACTTTTCACCGATATTAAATCGCTTATTTATACTTGTTTGAAAAACCCTAATCATATTTTCTGGCGCTCTCTTCATAACAAATCTTTTCTTCTCTTCCAATAGCTTTATCGCTTCCCCCATGGATCCTCAGGAACCCAAACGCGTTGATCGAGAAATCTGGCAGTGCTTGGCCGGACCATCGTTCAAAATTCCGAAACTAAATTCTCAAGTTTTTTACTTTCCACTAGGTCACTTGGAACATGCCTGCCCTTCCCCTAACACTGAAGCACTCTCCCTTATCAATAGTTACCGTCCCATCATTCCGTGCGTCGTCTCCGACGTTGATCTCTTAGCTGATCTTCAAACTGATGAAGTCTTTGCAAAACTGATCCTAACTCCCATCACCAATGACAGTGTTCACGAACCTCAGGAGCCTGAGGTTCGTGAAAATGAACATGGTGGTGATAGGCTTGTTTTCTCTGGCAAGACTCTCACCCAGTCGGATGCTAATAATGGCGGTGCATTCTCCGTACCTTCTGAATGCGCGAAATTGATATTCCCGCCACTTGACCTAACATCCCCAATGCCGTCTCAGGTACTTCCGATCAAGGACATCCACAATTTTGTTTGGAACTTTCGCCACACCTACCGTGGGTCTCCCAAGCGACACCTAATCACCACTAAATGGAGTAAGTTCGTTGACACAAAGAAAATTATTGGCGGCGATTCCCTCGTTTTAATGAAAATTTCTAAAGATAAAGATAAGGATAAGATCTTCATCGGAATCCGCAGGCACAAGTTAAGTGCTGCTGCTAAGATAACGGAAAAATCCGTTATGGAGGCAGCAGAATTGGCGGATAAGAATATGACTTTTGAAGTTATTTATTATCCGACGGCTAGTCATTGGTGTAATTTTGTGGTGGATGCTGAAGCCGTAAAGAAAGCAATGCAGATTAATTGGCAATCTGGAATGAGAGTTAAACATTGCTTGAAGACTGATGAATCTTCAAAGAGAAGCTCAATTTTTCAAGGGACAGTATCTGCTCTATCTGATCCTTCTCATCATCCATGGCGTATGCTTCAGGTATATATGATTTCTTCTTTTGGTGTATATTATTTCAAATGCATATAATGTTATGTCGTATATTTTTGTTCCATAAATGTTGTTACAGTTGAAGTTGATAGATAACTTTCCATAATTAGATAATGCATGGTTCATTCAATCGGTAGCTTTGCAACTAGTATAGGATAAGTTCCAGTGTGATAATATTATTTGTATAATTATGACTAAGGCGAATTATTGTTTATCCTAACAAAGAAAGAGTGCTCAATCAATCAATCAATACCACTTGAGTTGGTATAGCGGTATTGGCTTGGGATATGAGAATGTGCTCTTTCTCAGGGTTTTGAGTTGGTCTAGCGGTATTGAAAAAATTGACTATTTCTAATCTTATATTATTTTTTCAATTTTTTAATTTTTTAATTTCTTTTCTTTTATAGAGACTATTTCTCATCCTTACCACTTTTCATCTTAATATCATAGGTTAACTGGGATGAATCTGAAGTCTCTCAGAATCCAAGTCAAGTAAGTCCTTGGCAGATTGAACTTATTTCCCACACTCCAGCACTGCCTCTACAATTCCCCCCACAAAAAAAGCTTAGAATTGCTCATGTCTCTGCCTTATCAACTAACATAGAGAGACCCTCCATTCCAGAGATAGAGTTCAATTTCTTCAACCCAGCGTCAATGAATTGTGATGCTTTTCTTAATAGCATGCAGGGAACCAGACCTAATCTTTTTTCTGCCTCAACTTCTTCAACCTCTTTGAATGATAATGACAATGGTTTTGTTGAAGGTACCCACAACCTCAACACCAAAAAAGTTAATCCTCGTTCTATTAAGCTATTTGGTAAGACCATAGAGGTTGTTGAAAAGGATTTGCATGAGTCTCGTATCAATGGAGAGGATGGTTCCGATTAACTGTTTTTTGGTTTTTAGTTGGCTTTTGTTATGTTGGTTTTCATCAAAAGTAGTGAAGTTGTAATGTTTCTTTGGTCTCAAACTAGTGCCACGGGTTTGTGTTATAGAATCATTAACTTCATTCACAAATTTCCTATTTAGGAAATAGACCAATTTATCTCTTTTTCTTTTTATTTTTTATTTTATTTTTTATAACATCTCTTTATAATTATCATTCAGTAAAGAATAAGATATTGTAGTTGAATTTAGTGCTTAAACTATCTAAATATAATAAGTAATGAATTTATAAAATCTTTAAATTTAATCTCTTCTAGATGTTATGGACTAAATAGAGAAATTTTATATATTTTATGGATTAAATTAACGCATTTCATATGCTTTACACAACTTATTATGTTTATATAACTTATGGACCGGATCGAAATGATGTGATAACTTAGGTACTAAATTGATAGATTTTTCTTTATTTAAACTCTTTCAAATCTTGATGGATTTCCTATAGTTAAAATGACAGGGAGAAAAAATTGAATGTAGTTTGCATTTAATTTCTTTTTGAAAAAGATGATTTTTTGAAAAAACATAATTAAATATGATAAAATTTGGTATTTTTTCCTATAATTTGGGACAAAGAAAATGAGCTTTTTTTCTTAAAATTTGGGACGGAGGGAGTAGTAATTAAGGAAGGGAAAACTAAAAAGTGAACAATCATAAGACGTATCTGAGATGTGTCGGAGGCGTTTCAACGACGTATCGGAATTTTTAATTTATTTTTAAATTAATTTTTTTTTTATACTCCTTCGATACATATCGATGACGTATCAGTGCGTATCAAGTACGATTCGCTGGCCATTTAGATGTATACGTGCTGCATAGGTTTTATTTTACAAAAATAAACAATATCCAATAATTAAATATTCATAGAGTACATTGATACAATACAAATTCAAAGTCGTAAAAAATAAAAAGGATGAATTTGCGAACAAATTCAAGTCTCCAGAATAACCATGTCTCCATATCTGCATCGTTGACGACGCCAAAGTTATTGATTGGATCTGTACTTGCTCAAAGCTAACCTTTCA